>NW_023500989.1:2400000-3000000 GCF_013461495.1 Botrytis fragariae | reverse complement strand
TTACCAAAAAATTTCAACCATTTGGATAATTTGCAAGTATGATTGATTGTTCCGTGTCCTGAGACATTCGTCGCTGCTAAATTACCCCGAAGGAAATATCATGAACATGAAACCGTGCCAATACACATGATACATTTGATCATCAAAACATAGTTCGTGGAGAGATAGGACAATCCAATCATGACCAAGTTTCAAAATAAGACATGAACAAGAAAGACACCTTCTCAACTTTGATCCCTGATGCAAACTTTAACTTGATCTTAAACACTACCGAAGCATCTATTGGCCGTGGTAGCTTCATTGGCAACGATCCCTTCAACATTCTTATATAATGCTGGCGCACGCATAAAGAAGTTTGATTGTGATCATCTCTATAGCAGTAACTTCGAATCCAAGGCCTTCGAATGGTTGAATGTTATCGGGATCTCAAATCCAATCGTACAGATGCACGTGCACACACGGTTTGACGATGAAAGGGATATCGAAGATCATAGGACGGAGTGAGCCAGCAACAACGAGACAACTTTCTTGAGGAAATTGCCTATCACCAACCGAATACTACAATTTTGATTGTCTTTCCTCACTCGATCTCCCACTGGATATTTACAACATATATGATCCAGCCCCCCCCGATTACCTAATCCATACCCTCCGCATGCTCAACCTAAGCTAGCCATGATTAGCGCCGGGGTCACGATAACACGAGTGGGGTTCTTAGATAGTGAAAGCTGATAGCTAACCGTACACCTTGTGGGGATGGAGTCGTTTTAGCAATGAGCGATTCAGTTATTTGTGAATCGAACCAGAAAAAGAAAGAGAAATGTCTTATAGTCCGAGCACACAGTCGTATTCTAAGATATAATCTATATTCAGAACGGAAAGAACAAGACCAAAAACCAAAAACGGAATTATCGGCACAAGTAGCTACCTAGGCACCTAGGTAACTAGGATAACTTTAGCGATGACTTCATCACGAGTGGAAATGGCATCAAAAAATATCTCGGTCGGCTTAGAATAATCTTTCAAAATTCTCACAATATGGCTACCTAGGTCGTTATGTTAGATATAGTCATGATTTTCTGGTTGGATTTGCAGTTGGTGTTGTGTTACTTCTTGTATCGCAACCTGTCGGTGGCCCCGAGTGTAGCCTATGATGCCCATGCAGTCGGCCTTCACATGAGGCTGAGTTCGTTGTGCTTTCTTTTCCGCCACCACAATTTTTTCAACAGAAAATTAAGAAGCAATCATGGTCTAGCAAGGCATGTTAAAATGGAGTTGAATTGATCAAGGGGAATCTGTTGTAAAAAGAGGGACGCCTAGTCCAGTACACCCAATAACCAAATTCCAAAAGAATTGTATCCAAACTCCTCATGTCTCCTAACAAAACCAAATACCACCAGTCCCTAGATAATATATCCCACTCGCAATCGCTGACCAGGCTACCTAAATATAACGCACCTCTGTACCCGCGAAATCGTAATGATATGTTCAAACCCTCAGCGCCAGAATGTGCAACCCAAACCCATCAATTTATATCAACGTCCATCACTAGTGTTTTGTACACAGCCTATTGAGGGAACATTTGCTTGATTTCCTCATCACTCAATCTGATTTCAAGAACAGGCTCGCGCTTTCGTTCGAGCGATTCGAAATCGGATTCCATGTAGGAGGGGAAGAATATTTCTATCACAAATTGTTAGCATATTAGGAAGGATGATCATAGGGCATTCTTACCTGGGTTCCAGTCAAACCCTTGTGAAGAACGCACGCAAGTGATCTATATATAACATTCGTAAGTACACATTCAATCATTAGCAGCATTCTCACGCCGCATTAACGTACAAGTCGTGGTGTGCCGTCAGGATCCCCAATATTAATTGTAGTATGTTCTTCCTTTGCAAGTGCTGTGCCTGAAGTAGATATGTTAGTCATGTTCTCTGCTGATTGACATGAGAATGATGATCCCGTCCGAAGGTCCGTTATAATTCCATAAATTCACAACTCTTGTCTTCCGGAAATGAGATTTCAAGCACCAACGAGGGTAAACACTTACTCAAAAGACTTCTTCTCCTATCATATCCACATCGAGTGTTTGGAGAAGTAGCGGCTGATGATGGTGATTGTTGTGATGTTGTAGGAGAGCTTGAATATGAAGAGGAGCTGCTTGGGCTTGCCGTAGCAGCAGCCTTATTGGAATTTCTAGTTGGGATCGTAATAGATGACGACATGGTTGACAGCTTGACGAGCTGGACGTTGATGGATTCAGGTGATAATCAAAGAAAAGTTGAAAGTTTATGAAAGGGATCTTTCTGGCCAAACCGACACTCAGTGACTAGGTACTTTCCAAAGTTGTTGTATATGTCCTGGTTTGAGTCGTATGAGAATGAAAGTAAACGAGAGCCTGGAGATAGATTAATGTTAACATGAGTACCCCCCGTATTTGGTGGAGTCACAGATGGGGCGAACTAGTGCTGAGCTAATCTGAAACAAGTATAGTCACACAGGGCTCCCACCCGACTGTAAGATATGCTTCATTGCCTCAAATGTGAGGCGTGAGTATTGATCACGTGACCATATCGTTGATTAGCTAAGCATGATTCAAACACCGAGCCAGCCTTGAGCTTCAGCTAGGCTAACAACTACGCGCGCCTTCTAAGGACTTAAATTGAAACCGAATCGACAACAACATCATCATAACCATCTACCACATCTCACCACCACCGTACATCCGCATTCAAATCCAACCGGCAGATCTTCAATATGGGTGACGTTTTATTAGAGAACCCTGCGACTCAGGCTTTGCCCCATCGAAAACCATTACCATCCTCGATACCAAATATAGATTCGCTGGAGGGCTTAGGAACCGATGGAAGTGATGAATATTCAACATTGAAGAAGCTTCAAAGGCACTTGGAGTTAGTATAGTTTTGGATAGATTTTCGAAAGGGAAATGCTAACCAAGTGTTACAGATATATCCAACTTCAAGAAGAATATATCAAGGATGAACAAAGGTATGCGATCTAAACTCTATCTGTTGTTTATACAAGTACTTATCATGATTACTTTAACAGAAGCTTGAAGAGGGAGCTTGTCCGAGCTCAGGAAGAAATCAAACGTATTCAAAGTGTTCCTTTGGTGATAGGGCAATTCATGGAAGCTATTGATCAAAAGTACAACACACACTTGTTCATCTTTCCAGCAATTAGTGATACTAACACATTCAAACAGTACTGGTATCGTACAATCATCAACAGGATCCAACTATGTTGTTCGAATCCTATCCACCCTCGATCGCGAACTTCTAAAACCATCCTCCTCTGTCGCTCTCCACAGGCACTCAAATTCCTTAGTCGATATCTTACCCCCCGAGGCCGATTCATCAATTGCCATGTTAGGTTCTGATGAGAAACCCGATGTTACGTACGCAGACGTTGGAGGACTTGATATGCAAAAGCAAGAAATTCGAGAAGCCGTCGAACTTCCATTAACGCATTTCGACCTATACAAGCAAATTGGTATCGATCCACCACGAGGTGTTCTACTATATGGCCCACCAGGAACAGGAAAGACTATGCTTGTCAAGGCAGTAGCAAACTCGACAACTGCAAACTTCATCCGTGTCGTTGGGTCTGAGTTCGTACAAAAGTATCTTGGAGAAGGTCCACGTATGGTCCGTGATGTGTTCCGTATGGCTCGTGAGAACTCCCCAGCTATCATCTTCATTGATGAAATCGATGCCATCGCCACGAAGCGTTTCGATGCACAAACTGGAGCTGATAGAGAAGTTCAACGTATTCTTCTCGAGCTTTTGAACCAAATGGATGGTTTCGACCAAACTTCCAACGTTAAAGTCATTATGGCCACTAATCGTGCCGACACTCTCGACCCTGCTTTACTTCGTCCCGGTCGTCTGGATAGAAAGATTGAGTTCCCCAATCTTCGCGATCGCAGAGAGAGACGTTTGATTTTCACTACTATTGCATCGAGAATGTCATTGTCACCTGAAGTCGATCTGGACAGTTTAATCATTAGAAATGATCCATTATCTGGTGCTATTATTGCAGCTATCATGCAAGAAGCTGGTTTGAGAGCAGTAAGAAAGAACAGATATAACATCATTCAATCTGATCTTGAAGATGCCTATTCTAGTCAAGTTAAGGGTGCACAAGAGGTATGTATAGAGCTGAATTTTTTATTAATTTTGAGTATGCCATGTCAAAATATTCTAACATTTCTCAGGCCGATAAATTCGACTTCTACAAATAGAGGAATGATAACGGCGAAAAAGAAAGTGGGGAGAAGTGGCATGGGAGCGAGGTGGAAAGTGGAAAATGCCTTGAAATGCGACATTTCTGAAAAGTATCGGATGCTTCATTCATGCTGGGCTTTTGCAATTGTACCAACATACCAAACATTACGTTGTAGTAATAATCTCTGCAATGAATGCAGGGAACTTTATACAACCCGCATGAATCTATACCCTTTTGACATGAAAATTGGTTTGCTTCACTGGATGGAATATGAACGACTTGATAGTTACTTGTGAAATGAAATGTGATTTTTCAACCAATCAAAAGCGTCGATGTAGTGACTTAATTTGTGGCATATCTGATCCGAATTTGAGACATGCATTATCACTAGATAGTAAGAAAAACTTCAGTTATTCTTCAAGTGAAGACGAGGGGATTGAATAAACGTGCAAACAATCATCTTTACTTATGAACTGAAGACTAAATAATAAGCGGGTGAAATTTTGTACTCATCGAAGGAACTCACTACTGAATCTTACCTCTCCAAATTCCTTCTATATTTCAAGGCTCTTATTTGGGGTGCAAAAATGGTGATTAGAGAGAGCGATATGCCTCGTTGATGTCGACACTAGTTCCGACGTCTGGGTGGCTTGAGTGGTGCATTGTGCTTGATGGGTAGATTCTAAAGATGGGGTTACCCAGTATTCTTGCTGTTCAATGGAAATGCATTGTATTCATGAAGTATGAATTCCATTGCATTATTCCAATATGCCAACCCTCTCCGAAATTACTCAAGAACAGCCAGTTTACCTGCAACTTTCTCCTAAGCTCTGCAAACTTCCCATGTTGTTGATATTTACCTTTGTAAACTCCGCTTCTAGGTTACTTCGAATCTGATTCCGCACTTTCACCCTTCCACTGTGCTCAAACTCCTCGCTTGTTCCAAGTCTTGCGTTAGTCTTAGGGTCTTCATGAACTGCTTGTTCAAGTCATTCACTTTGTTTGTTCTTCCGGCCATATTCTTGAGCTATTTATCCAGTATTAACCTCGAGTGAGAAGTGTTGATTTATATTCTCTAGCGAGTAGCAGAAGCTAAGTAGGCTTTTCCCTTCCGATTTGCTATTACCAATGTCCAATGACAAGTCTATATACGTCATTTCACGATCTATGTTTCGATGATCATCAATGCCTCAAAGATGTACGGCGAGTATTATCTCAAGAAGAAGGCCGAGGATCCCAATTATCTATCTCAAAAGTCTCTTTTCATTACTTCGAATTCCCAGGCTCAGTCCCGCTCATTGAGAAGCAGAGTGTCAATATCTATTCTTGAAGCATTCTTTTCGTGAGAACTACTCTTGCCAAACTTTTGTTCATTTGTTACTTTGTTTCATTCTTCGCAATATTGAGAGAGGAATAGAGGACTGAGACACTCTCTCTTGAAATCGTAGTCATGTGGGATCAGACGAGAATTACTTTTTCTGTTATTGGTAACCTGGTGTGACTAACCTGTCTTGATGATTAATCACCTGATGATAGAATTATGAGTAAATGAAGTACCAGGCTTCCATTTCCAGATGTTGAGTATGGTCCATCGAAAGCGGGA
The DNA here is from genome assembly GCF_013461495.1 of Botrytis fragariae. Classification (NCBI taxonomy): domain Eukaryota; kingdom Fungi; phylum Ascomycota; class Leotiomycetes; order Helotiales; family Sclerotiniaceae; genus Botrytis; species Botrytis fragariae. The sequence goes on along the minus strand of NW_023500989.1, from coordinate 2,994,146 downwards.
TTCAATTATTTGTCTCGCAAGATACATTTTGAGCACGAGTTTTTAAAACAACATCTGCGCACAATCCGGGGTCATAACGATTATTCCCTTCTCGCATAATATAATATTGCTGATCGTCAAATAAATGGGTGAAAACTGCTATTGGAAATGCAGAGGCTCAAACATTTGAATTGGGAGAAACGGCGCTATCAATAGATGAAAATATAGCAGGTTTGGTGAAAGTTGTAAGTTCGAGTTCACGCAAAAAGAAAGAGGGGGTTTGTTGACGGGATCATATAGATTGATGGAGCTACCGGAGTTAAGACCTCAGGGAAATTTATGGAGCACATTGGTAACGAATTGGATTGGTAGCATTGGGTATTGAAGCAGAATTTCTACAGTGGCTGGGGAAGTTTCCAACTTGTTGGTATGTACTACTTTACTATAAACTTGGTCACAGAATCATAGCCAGCGTTTTCAACCAATAGTAGGTTACAGTCATGCAATTGCTGGTTTCCTACTCAGTGATAGCTTTATTGGTTCCACGTATTTGCATTGTATATGATAGACCACCTGTGCATTCTGGTGGGCGATTGAATTCAATCCCCAGAGAATGAAAGTGCAGAGAATTCCTAGTATACGAAACACTATCTCTACCGCTTAGCCGCAGTTTCATGCTTAACCAGATCTCAGGTAGTTTCAACTTAAATACTGCCTCAAATCTTAGACCTCGGCATTCAAGAGTTAAATTTACTGGTAGATATTTTATCCATTCTCTTAACATCCGCTTAGAGCATAGACTTATTGCGTCTCAGCACATATCAAGACTGATGAAGAACAATTTTCATGTCTTTGAATGACTACTTTTTCCTTGTCTTTGAGCTAAGTCCTAGGAGAATAAAAGACTTGCAAGATCAGAGACGAATCCAATTCTGAACGGTCAGTTCAGATTCACACAAATAGAGCGACAGATATGATACAAAATGGATAATAAAGGCAGAAGATTGTAAGAGCAGAAAGTGCGTATAAGAGAATGGTGTCAACACGTACCTACCGTACTCAAATTGCATATGCCTTTCAAAGCCATGGCTATCGTCTGCTAGCATTGAAAGCCTGAAGTCCTTCGCCTTCGAATGGAAATTCTTCGCATACAATGTCTGAGTCGCGCATATCTTTAACCGAGACTTGTGCCCAGCTTAGGACTTTATCATCGTGACGTGTGACACGATGAGAGTAGTTATTATATTACCATTGTGAGACCGATTGCAGTCACGGGATTCAACTTCTTAGAAGATTGTCTTTTTGCGTGATCTAACCAAGTATCTCCATCTTCCGGTGGAATACCCGATTTCAGTAGGATCTTGGTATCTTGAGGCCAAGGGAAAGTTCCAACCTCTAAAAGATAGGGGTATATATTTTGACCTGTATACTTACCTATTGGGTTATTTACTACAACAATGTCCCTTATGTGATCCCGGACTTTATTGCGCATGACCTTGAGTGCAGGCGCATAGGCTAGCATGTGGAGACTGAAACTGGCAGATCTATCTACAAGGAAAGGACTGCTCAGCGTAATTTCAAATTTTGATTGTGCGCGTGCAATGTTAGAGAGAGTCTTTCTGATAAATTCAATATTTGAGGTTCCCAATCTGCGGACGAGTTCCAAATTAGGCAATACTTGTGCATCGACCCTCGGTGCATAGATATCTTTTCGAATACTTCTCAGCCTAAATTCGTCAAGTGGGCTTAGGCGCACTATAACGTTTACGACTCGTCCGAACGGCTCTCTGGTTTGAGGAAAGAATGGTAGTGGCAAAACCATAGTGAATAAAGTTAACAGCAGGAATATATAAGCCCAATCATCCAAATTCTCGATCCTAAAGTTAGCCAATCTCTTTGACGAACGAATGGGAGGTAATACTATAATTGAGAGTATTATTTCGACTTCAGACTCCAATCAATCAACTTTTGATTCAGCTTTGAAATTGTACAGGAGCCTTGATCAGAAATAGCTAGTATGTATAACTCTGATTCGGTAGTATATTATGAACATAAGATCTCGGTTCGCTTGCATCTCGTGCGTGAAAATTGACGTCAATTTGTGTATCTACCAAAAGAACTAACGACCAGTTGAGACCAAATTGGCAAACTGTGGTTAGGATGGAGGACAATCACACTCATCAATCGAGACCAATTTAGATGTAGATTTGACTTGGTATATCCAGGTATTTGATGTTGATTCTTATGAGAAATGGGTAACAGTGTGTAGTGAGATTTCGCATGGGAAATACATCTTCTAGCTGACTAATCGAAGATTAATATCCAGCCACAATCGAGCCACAAATCGATCTCATCACAGCAACAACGTAGCTAATTCATTTCAACGTCCAACATGCACTGCACATATTCCAATCTTTCACCAACATCCTACTCCAATCCATCCTTCTAATTAGCACCATGCTCCGGTGCTCCTCCCTGAGGACCCCAAATACTCCTCTCTTGCAACCATTCCAACTTTCCACTCTGCTTATCCACCTTCCCAAACATAAAGCTTTCAAATTCCGTATCTTCCCCATCAACTTTGATAGTTCCCGTCATGTGTGCTGCCAGACTATCTCCATCGCGGAGGAATTGATCGCTATACATATCTGTGTCAGCTTTCCGTAGCTCAATCTTTCTCTCACCTCCTAAAGACTACTTGCTAAACTCAGGAGATAACTTACACAACAGGTTGATACGCACTAATCTTCCCCCTCCACATCTCAATCCCCTTGATCCAATTCTCGGCATTTGATTTCTGTCCGTTCATCACATGATAGAATGTAGGAAGAGCAGTAGCTTCTGCATACGTCTTTGCTTCAGCAGGTGGACCAATTAGACTCTCTTCCATCGCGCGCTGGAAGCCTTGAATTGTGGATGTATATTCGGCCATTGCTTATTCAAATTGGAAGTTTGAGAAATCGCTACGCAGTTTGGAAGTGTTGTGTGAATTTACCTTCTTTTTCTTTCTTCTCTTTTTCAAAAGAAAATCATTAATGATTGCAAACAATGAGGAAGCTGATCTGCTTATGGTGCCAAATATCTTTGCTGCGCCGCACAACTAACAGTTGGACTGTCAAAGTGACGTCCGCGAGTGGATATGCGGGATATTTGTGTAATGGGGGATGGCGCTAGTCATGGTTATATCTTATGTGAGAAAGTAGCTCTTAGGCTGGATCAGCGCCCCATGGTGTTTTTTTTAATCAAAACGAAGTGGTATTTAATCTATAACGCTTTTCTTCTGACTGGGCATCTTCTTTACGTGTATTCAGTGTGATGTCAAGGTTGTTCGAAGTCTCAATGTACTTGTTCTCAGTATATGCGGTCTCGCCCATTCTCCTCCTCCCCCCTTCTTCCAATTCAAATTCAAATCCACTACTTCTTTCTCCCAGCCCTCCTAACCAAGACAAACTATCATCCCAATTCAACCTCTCTTGGTTAGTTCCTTACCATTTTCTCTTCTACTCCCTTCAAAAAGAGGCAGAATAATCACACCCACACAATTTCTTCCTATTCCACTCCATCCCTCTAACCCCCAACTTCCCCAGCTAGCATAATAACACTTATTAAATTTGAAATCATGCCTTACCTTACCAGTATCAATATCAATACTAATCAATCTCCATCTCCATCTCCATCTCCATACTCTAAATCCCAAATCCAAATCTTCAATCCCCAATCCACAAACTAGAATACCCCAACTCAACATCCATCATTCACCACGATTCTTTCCAAGTCTTCTCTCCCTCCCCATATCAAATCTCCAACCCAAATTCCAACACAAATCCCAGCACCCAAGCTATCATTCAGGAGGGCTTTACCAACTTCCAGATATCGAGATCCCTATCCCCATCAATCCTCATCTTCCCCATCATCCAACCCACTTGTATCTTTCCAACCAACCTAACACACACCCACACTTAAACTCCTACCATAGACTTACACTAAATTATCTCCCCCCCTTTTCCACTTTATGTTACCTCAGCTCTTTCCCTCTCACTGATAACCATCCGATATAAGAAACTCAATATCAATTCCCAACTTCCAATTCCCAACTCCCAATTCCCAACTCCCAATTCCCAACTCCCAAACATCTCCTCGCTTAACAGGATTACTTATTCAGAGCTAGCTAACATCATCTGAGTAGATTCTATCCAGTCAGCTAAATACATAGATATATAGATATATAGACCTATTCACCTCTTCACCTCCCCACCCACCCACTCATTCATCAAATCAACGAAAAGCTCTTCAAATATCAATATCAAATCAAATCAAATCAAATAATCTCACTCGTCATTCTTTATTTATCTATCCATCCATCCATCCAATCTCTCACTACAAACACTACAAACACTACAGAAATAGAAAAATTACACTCTGTACCTACCTACCTGACTACCTGACTAATTGTCAACTCTACTGTAACCACACACACATATACCAGCTCCCTTCAAAATTACCAATCCACATATAATAAATCAGGTAATGAAATATAATCTCTAACAATTTCATCTCATAATCAATAATCATATCTCTTTACTCTTCACTCTTCACTCTTCACTCTTCACTCTTCATTCTTCACTCTTCACTCTTCACTCTTCATCTTACAATCTAGGGAATTTTGAAATCGTTTTCTCAAATTTAGATGTATAAGTTTTCCTTCCCTTTAAATCTATTCTCGCTAATATCTATTCACAGAATTTTGACTTCGAGGTCTTAATGTACTGTACCAACATAGACCATATAATTCATCACCACCCTACATCCTCCCTTCAACCTCTCTAATCACTATCTTCCTCTTCACTATCCTCCTCCTCCTCCTCGCTACTCTCCTCGCTCTCCGCCTCCCTCAACCACTCAACAAACACTCCCGTCCTCTCCCTCACCTTCTTCATCTCCGCATCCCCGCCCTCCTTTCCATCCCCTCCACTTTCTGCCTCCTCCCACCATCCCAAAATCGCTTCTTCAGTCACCACATCCCTCTCATATAATTTCTGGCAAAGACTCGCCATAACCGGCGCTCCATTCTGTTTCCCCACCAATCCCTTCTGCAAACAAACGAGGAATTCTTTCATCCCCCCTTCATCCCTCTCAATTCCCACCGCGACCTCCTCCAAGAATTTCTGTGCACCCGCTACACTCAATGCCTGCACCGTTGCTTCGACCGCTGTTTTCGTTCCGGCCGTTACAACTTCCGCTATGAATTTCGTAAAAGCCGCTGCGATTGCTCTGCGAATTTGATAATCATCCGCATCATTACTTAATCGCAAGCCCATAAATTCCAATTTCGCACCATCGAAATCCCCATTCTCTCTTAATGTATCAAGAAGACCTTGAACAGCATCATGATGGAAAGATTCCGAATTGCCATGTCCATGTTCATCATCCGATAACGAGCCTGCGAAACTGGAGTGACGGGATCGAGTATCAACTTCACCGGCTGAAATTTCGGATGAGATAGTAGAGATGGATTCGCTAGAGATATTGAGATGTGCGGTTGAGTATATGAGACTAGAGTGAAAGGCGCTAGATTCTTCATCTTCAAATTCTTCTTCGTCAATGAATTCATATCCTTCTCCGCCTTCTCCAACGATTTTAGAGTCGGTGGGTGTATCGTCATCAGACTCAGAATCATCCTTTGCTCTCTGTCCGGTTGTGATACGTGATCCTTTAGTGATTTCAATTCCATCAGCTATCCTCACACCGAATGAAAGAAGTGATCCTTCACTAATCTTGCACTTTTGTCCAATCAAAACATTATTAGCAACTATAGTCTGCTCCACAGATGATCCATCACCAATGATAACATCATCCCAAATATAAGCATTCTTAATCGTGACATTCTTTCCAATTCGACATCCTCTACCAATAGTACTATTGATAATCGTCGAGCCATCTCCTATACTCGTACCTGCCCCTAACACAGTTCTTCTACCAATCTTGCAAGTTCGAGCTAATATGACACCATTTTCCTTGCAAAATCCACCTCGTTGGAATTTATATGTTTGTCCTGCGACTAAATTGCTATCTGGAACAAGGGGATATGTCCATCTTCCCAGAACATCCTTGGTTATAGCTTCATAAGCTTGTAGATTAAATGCTCGAGCTGCGTAATGATCTGTTACAATCTCGGTATGAATAGTCTTTCCATTCAGTTCATAATCTTTCAATACACCATGTAAGAAATGTCTTCTAGGAACCTCGTAGTCGAAAGATTCCGCCCATAATGCTAGTACATCCGGTGTACAAATATCGATACCACAATCAATAAAATCCGTTCGAATCTCTATTTCGGAATTTTCTGAAATTATGTCCGGATCGAGACTGAGATATTTATTCGATTGAAGAGGGTTCATCTCTTCATAATGAAGACAGCGGTTCTTCGTTGGATCCAAGACAAAAACCGGTGTAATACCATTCGATTTTGTTCTATGCTCTTCCAATCCAGCTGATCTTAAAATCATAGTCATAATAGCATTTTTATTCGCATATCTCCTGGCTCTATGTGCAGCCAACGCAGAATCGATTGGTAAATTCGAGACCAAATCCCCATGAACCAGTAGAAAATCCCCCGTAATCCAATTTCGCGCGTCCAAATCCCGCATCGCATCTCCAACCGAGTGGGCCGTAGTTTTGACAATCATGAGTTTGCTGAAGGGGGACGAGGGCGAAGTTTGTGGGTCCCATTTGGAGTTATGGAGGTATTCTTCTACAGCTTCGGTATGTGCACCACAGTATATATAGATATCCGCGACACCGGACATGGCGAGAAATTCGAGTGTATATTCGATGAGAGGAGTATTGGCTAGAGGTAACAGACATCTTGGTGTGTTCAAAGTAAAAGGATTAAACCTCGTCTCGAAGGAATCGGCCAGTACCACAGCTTGCAATGTCTCATCTCTCTCATCTTCTTTCTTTCCTCCACCTGCCGCAGCACCCTTTTTGCCTTTAGAACCACCTCCTTGTGCTCCCTTTCCTCCAACCCCGCCAGCATTCTTGGTGGACTTTGCCGATTGTGCCATATTCGTTTGCTTGTGTGTCTCTTTTTGGGGGAAGGAAAAAACTCTCTTTATGTGCGGAATGAATAGATAGTATTTCGGTTATTGTATTTCATGAAGGAACAAATATATGATAACAATCCAGTCCCTTGTATAAAAGTATCTTCTAAGTTCCAATAATTGTTTGAGGTTGAGTTGAGAAGATATAAATCCAAAATTGATGAAAATCGAGGGGTAGAATAATTCGTTGCTTTGGTTGACTCATTCACAGCCTTTCCATTCATTAGCTTATTATTAGTTTTTTTTAGCATTTGGTGGGGTTGTAGCCTTCCGTACTCATTTCCCGCATTTCAATTTCAGCCTCGTCTTGTGCCTCGCTTCCTTGAAGGCTCATTGCATATAATATCATGAGTCTCTAAGAATCTAGACCTTCAGGTGGGCTGACGATCTAGATTTCTTATCATTAACCAAGTGTATATAAATGTCAGCTCCATCCCTTCATGGCCATCATTTTCATATCTCAAAAAAGCGACATTCTGGGTATTCAATTTTTTTATATTTTATCAACCTAAAAACCTATGAATAGTTTTCGACCGTCAACAATTCTAGATAGCTAAATAGCTATACTTGTTTTTCAATCTGTCAATTCTGCGGATCGAAGTACCGAGTTGGATTACTTCGACATTAAACCAGACATATATCGACCTGTCCGATTTCCCGGCTACTCGTTCATCCATATAAACGCCCCGTCCTGTCCCATCCGAATCCAGACCAAACCATGCCATGATTCGCATCTAAGTTTTCTAATCATTTAACAAACACCGAGATGCCTTCATGGCTCGCCGGATATTGTTCTCGTCAGACCGTCCTGCTCGCGAAAGAAATATAAATGAAGCTACCATCTGAGCTTTTAATGTCCAAAAAATTTGTCCCGCAGTGATTAGATAATTCAATCTAAATCAGGGACTGAGAAAAATATACAAATTAAAGACCAATCGAGTCAATAGCGATGGGGTGCAGAATCTTTGAGAATTGATCTGTCGGAAAGATATCTAACAGAAAATTATGGGACTGAAGGAGGTAAGTCAAGGTCCTCATCATGTAATCAAGTATGGTAGCTTGGGTTATTCTTGTTTGATCGAACAACAAACTTTTGAAACGGGGGGTTCGTCTTCTTGAAATAGAAGTTGGCAGTTGGGGAAGAGATTTCAGCCTTGCTGGTAGTTTCCAGGCGGGGCATACATTCTCTGGCGTTTTTGATCAGAATTGCCATCCGGGGTACTGGAACCACTTATATCGGATATGCCTCTCCTATGTGGAGGTCTCTGATTACCTAGACCGGATAGAGGCGCAGCGAAACCAGATTGAGAATGAGGGTGGGTTGGGGTCACAGAATATGATGGGTCTCTCATGCCATTAGTAGGCTGCATATAGCTCCCTGGGGCCGATGTTACAACTGGAGACCCCCCTGGTAATTGAATTGGCGACTGCCAAGATGTAGCAGTTTGAGGTGACTTTCCAGAAGCTGTATCATCTACTATGGACTGGGTAGCAGTTAATTGGCCCATGTTTAGACCCAATGGAGGGTGAGACTGCGATTGGGTTGGGGTAACAAATCCACCCGGATGTGACATTGGTCCGGGGCTTGAGAAACCGATCGAAGGCGCATCCTTTCTGAAATGAGCCAAGTGTTTCTCAAGTGCTTTCATCATACCCTCTTTCGTGAAAGGTTTGGGTAAGACATCATTCATGCCTAGTCAAGTCAGTATTCGAAAGATGAAACGTATGTGTGTATGTGTAATGTGACTAACCGTAACGGAAGTACATTTCAATGTCATCAGTTCGAATATTTGACGTCATTGCAATGATAGGAATATTTGCACGTATTTCTCGTATGCAAACAGTGGCAGACACTCCATCAAGGTGCGGCATAATAATATCCATTAAAATGAGATCGAAATGATTTTCAGCACCAAGGTTGATTTTGCTTACTGCCTCGAGGCCATCACGCTATTGAGGGTAAGCTTTGAATGCACAACAAATTGCACAAACGGGGTAAAAACTTACTGCTATATCAACTCCACATTCAAATGATTCCAAGAATTTAGTTCCAATTCGTGCGCATACCTGATCATCCTCTACCAGTAAAATCCTGGGCTTCCGTTCACCCCAAATCGAAACCATACCCTTCTTACGCGGGCCGGGTGCACGAGGAGGTTGAGGCATCAGCTCGGCGGGGGGCATACTGTCCCTTGGCATTAATCCTTGAGGGGGAAGCGCGTATGGGATGTTATTGACATGCTGTTGATCAATCGGATCAATACCGACGATAGCACCAACAGGATAGACCAAATTATCCAATTCAGATTTGTCCATAGAATAGCCTGTTGTTGGGGCATTCACTGAGTCGGAAATCGGAGGCATTGAAACAAGTCCTCCTGGATCATTTGGGGGAGTTGAGTAATCTTGTCGTAGATGATAATCGTGACTCATTTGTTCCAACTCTTTGCTGGGAAAATTCTCGGCCGACAGTTGCCCAAGAAGGCTTCGAGCTTGAAGCAATGGAGTTGACGGATGACCATCTTCCGTAGGTCGGCCGAGCATGTTAGGTCCAGCACCATTTGAAAGTCCTGGAGCGCGACCATTCCTTCGCTGCGCGTCCTGGCCAAATAGATGTCCAACGAGACCATGCATAACCCCTTCGTGATTTTTGATGAACTTTTGAGCATCGACAACTTGTTGTAATAGCATTACGTTAAGCTGTGCTAAATCCTGATAACTTCGAGATAGGCCTTGTAGTTGTTGTTGAGTGGCGGCGAGTTGATTACCAAGGAGGTCCATTTGCTGTTGGGCATGAGCCGGGTACGTTTCTTCATTACTCTGAGCAACCTTCCTCGGAGCTGGTGCCTTTCGTCTGATATTATCTAGTGAATCCTTTTTGTTCGCTTGAAATTCGGGATGTTTGAACTCCCAAGCCTGTAAATAAATTAGTTTGACGCCTTTGTATAGTTAGAAATACCACGCACATTTTGCCCATAAGGAGATTGTGTGTTATCCTCATTATTTTGTCGGACCTTGTGGAAATCATATTTGTTTAGCTGTCTAACAAAACTAGCAAAGTTGCTGTGTTTGAAGTGCTTCGGGAGGATTTGTTTGGTAAATTTCTCGTTCTATATCTCTGTATTAATAACGGATCAAGATTCAACAATTTTCCCATTCGAAGACATACTTCAAGAACCACAAAACTCTCTCCTGCTTCACCCCACCGTACTATACTTTCATATGTTGGGTCTTCGAGCATTCTAAAGATTGGGCAGAATTAGCGGTTTGTCGCATGAATGATTACCCAAGTCGGACATCGAACGAGCTATTTGCTTACTTGTATAATTTTCGGACCTGTGAAAGAGATATTAGTCATTGAAGATATTTCAAATATTTGCGCCATCACGTCGCGAAAAGGTACAAGTATTGTGTGTGTGTGTGTGTGTGTGTACTTACAAAGTCGCTGGAATTGTTGGCGGAAGGACCAGCCATATCTCCACCCTTCTCCATCATATTTGCGCGGGAACCTGTCCGATGACAGGAATATCAAACGATATTATTCCCTTCCCCCCAAAGAACCTGATTTGTCGACGACGATGTGGGCGAGGATAACCTCTATATAGATAGAGACGGGGAGTATATATAAAAAGGGACGATGATTCCAGGTACCCAGTAGTAGTACAAATGACCTTTTTCTAGATGCACGGGCCGTCGCGTCGGTGGGAAAAAAATAAAAAGAATGCCTTAAAAGGTGTTAAAGTGTAATAAAAGCTGTAGGCCAACACACACGGTTAACGGGAAGTCATTTTTGGAGAATCCCGGAGGATTATTTGAGAAACGAGATTTGAATGATGATGTGAGTGATATGAGTGATAAGGTGATAAAGTGATAAACGATGCTGTTTTTTTTCCTGGGGTATAATGTATCGATCGAGTTAAGGATGACGACTTACAAGAATAGAGATTGAAGAGAATGAATGGATTGATGTTGAAGGGATACAAACAAGCAATCTAGAACGGGACGACTATCTAGATCTCAAGCGGTCCGGCTGTGTGTGTATGTGTATGTGTATGTGTATGTGTATGTGTGTGTGGTTCTATTAAAAGGCTGCAGATCTAGAACTCGAGGAACAAGAGAGGGAAGGATAGAGGAAGAAAGAAGGTTTGATGCGTATATCTTTGGTGCGGCTGCCCTTTTTTTCTTCTCTCTCTTTTCTTCTTCTTTTCAAATTAAGTGTGACATTATGGTTTTCTAAGTGTGAGGTGTGTATAGTATGGTACGAGGTGCGATGAGAGAATGGGTAGTGCGGCTGGTGCCAAATGATATAAAATGAATGATACAGCACGGAGTCGTAGGGTGGGAGGGTAGGAGGACAGCGGGTAGCAGGCGAGTAGACGAGTAGACGAGTAAGAGGTAGAGTTCAAAGTAAGTTCAGAGTCTAAAGTAAATTCAAAGTTCAAAGTCCAAAGTTCAAAGTCCAAAGTTCAAAGTCCGAATTCCAAAATCCAGTTGCTACAATTTAATAAACCACGATAGGTACTAGGAAACACTTTCGTACCATTAGCAAGAATATCAAGTTTAATCCTGGTGAAGTGGAGATTCCTTTTGAAAGTTTAAAAACTTTAGATGTGATTTAAATCATGTTAGTCTTGACTGGGAAGTAGACCTTACCTATATCAGAGCAGCTAATACCAATCTGGCTGATGGTGGGTGGACTGCGGGTGTGCTGGAAGTATTGATGAGATGTGTATGGAGTGTTCTCTCTATCTTTCTGCATTATCATGGATTATACTCGAGTCACTCACTCGCTCAGGGTCACTTATCACTTTTTCTTCTGGCCCTTTGCTCTGTCTGTCTGTGCTGTGTTGTACTCCTGTGCCTTATTCTTTTATTTGCCGATGAAAACTTTCCATGAACCCTGAATATCATTGGACGGGACCAGCTTTAATTTTTTCCAGTAATCCGCAATGAGAAAACGATACAAGGATGGAGGCGAAGGAGAAAAAACATCAAGATTCATAGAGAGGGAGGAGACGTGAGCTCCAGCACGAATTAGATGTCGAGAAAAGGGTGAAAGGCTGCTTGAGTGTTTGCATGTTTGAATAAGGGACCACCTCTTATTAATTTATTGATCTTTCGGAAGAGATCCCCGAGAGTAATAAGATTTTAAATTTTACGCATTGGATGGGATAATGACAAAAACCTTGAACCTTGAATATACGGAGGAATATTGGTAAGTGGTAATAAGTTGTATATAAGTTGTAAGTTGTAACTTTCATTCATTAGATACATAGTACACACATATTACATATTACTGCATCTGCATCTACCTGGGTATCGGTATAACAACCTAGTCAGTATGTATATATGCAACCGAGAGAAAAAACTGTTTGAATCAAGACTTGAAGAGAAAAGGGTGTGGTCGTGTAGGAGGACGCTCTCCCTCATTGATCTAATTGCCGACCAAATACTCCATAGCTCTCCACTTGATGTGTTGTTAAATGTTGAAAAGTCTTCGACGATGTAATGTACCAACACCAGCAAGTTTTGAATCATAAAAGCTTTGATGAAGGGGCTCGTACCGAGAGAAAAGCACATGCCACCTTTGCACCTTTGAGCCACAAACCAAGTACTAGGTAGAGGACTAGGTAGTAGGGAGGTGTACGGAGTAAGTACGATGTAGGTACGTAGGGAGGCACACTCGAGTATTACTTATAAAAGATGTCCTCTGATCTGATAAAGAAACTCCTCCTCCTTCTCCCGGTGCTCTTCTTGTCATGAACCATGCTACTTAGTGTTCCTCGAACCGAGCGTGTGCAGGTAAGATGTTGTGTTGTGGCAATTGATCGTCACCCATTCAAGCATTGCAATTTATCACCACATTTTGATTTTCTGATAGAAATTCTTTCTAAACCAATCAAAGACGAATTGTATTATTCATTTGAAAGAACTTAGAACTTCATATCGTAATCCCGGAGCTTCTTTCTTTCATCCTTCGAACCAATCTCATCGCATGAACAATAGACCTATTTGTATGGATACTGGAAAATGCTATAGATGACAGCATCCCTCCCCTTTATCTCTTTTCGATATGGGTTCATAACTCAAATAAAGTACAATAGCAATGGTGATCGATCAGACGTTTTGAGTACTTCCCCTCTCGGTCTCGTTTGTTCTCTGATTTATCGGTCAAAGAAGAAGAGTTTCCACTTTTCAGCTACGAGCTGTGTGCCAAAGAGCTGGGAATGACGCAGTGGTAGCCACAGCCGAGGGGTTCCTGTCACATGCCATCAGTGACCAGTGACCAGTGACCCTTTATGCATACGAAACATACTGGCACACGCTGCACAGTTGCGTGTATACTTTTCCTTTGAGATACTTTTTGGGCGTTGCTGAGGGTTGAGAAAGAGGAAGACGCGTTGAGGGTCGTATATGGAGTATAGAAACGAGCATGTGTCTATATAAACACATAGCTACTCCGTATATAATACGACTGAGCTAACGTGAGAACCATACTACTTCTCCGCCAACATAGGAATCATGGGAATCATGAGGATCATACTGCCTACTCACTGCCTACTCACTGCCTACTCACTGCCTAGGTACCTTTCACCTACTCAATCATCACGATTTTCTACCTTAGACGCTATTAGACGACACATACGAGATGAACACATTTTAATACGAGCTTAATTCATCTGCTTCATAATCATTCATGTGAGTAAAGTTTAATCCCTTCTCGAGATCTCTTAGAATATTTTGTGTCATTTTAACAAGGCTTCCAAAATCTCCAATGTCTCCACTACTACTTCGTACATCTCAAAAAAAATCGGATATCGGCTTCTCAAAAGGATTTTTATCTCGGGATATCCACTGACATCCCATCCACCCCTCCACCTGAACTCTGTGAAATCTTATCGGATTTATCCAAAAGCAACAAAAAGGAAAGGATCTTCTGTGGTGTCTCCATACTTAACCGGCGCGCATATCAAACTACTGACGCATGAGAGGGGATCCACTGATCGAAAAAAGCAGAATCATCTTGTCATGCTTTGTGGCTTGCTTACAGGACCCCCATGAACTTCTATATCTTGGCTATTAATGTTACTGTACGCAGTAAAGTACAACTACCTGAACATTGTACCACACTGTGTACACACTTTTCTTGATTCGCAGAACTTTCCCTACCGTTCGAACATGGATGCACGCCGCTGATGAAAGGGATGTTGACTTGGATTTCTCGGCACCTTCTTCTTCCTTTTGCTTCTCGGAATATAATCTATGCGGGTTCACGGGAGCGATTGAGGAACCTTCAAGCCAATACGAGTACATCTCAGCCAGAATCCTACTTGTACTCAAATAACATCCAGTGATGATCCTTTCCAAAGTTCAACAAGTACGCATGCATCGTCTACTCAGTACCCCATCCTTGGTCGATGAATGGGAGTGTGGAGGGTATGGACTCAGCGCGAAATCCTAGTATTTCCGCTTTAGTGTAATTTTCGTGCTTGTTTTTGTTCAGCGATAATTACATGTGTTGTGTGCCGCAGAAGATGCCAAGTATCTAAAATATCACTGCGTTAGATTGTGTCTACACCCTCCAGTTTCTATCTACCTTTAGATGTCGACCGTTATCACGTGCGTCGGTTCATTCATTTCGATTATGTAGTCGAATCCTACATCATGCCTTCAAAAGCCTCACGAAATCAGCCATGTTCTGAATACCTTCCTGTATCATATTCCAGTAATTGTTTGTGGGGGGGGGAGGGGGGTTCTAAGCTCAAATTACTCTCGCACTCAAAATGATGTTTGATGGAATTACATGTTATTGCTGTTGATGGTAAACATTCTACTCTCTTTACACTGTCATCTTGACCGCCGCCAACTACTCATACTTTGGCGTAACGGTTCAATTGACCGAAGACCCGAGTCCATACAACATAGGAGCTTTCTCGCCAGGTGACGCGGTGATCACTTCTTCAATAATGTATTCTTCCTTCGCCTACGGGATGACAGACATGGTACGACAGATCGACTTGAAGGGTTCAACAGGGAAGCATTATAAGACTTGTGCCGGCGTACAGAGCTGGAGCTGATCTTGCTATCGATGGGTCTGCGCGCTTTGCTATTATTCTCCCTAATCCGCAGCACGCTGTCAAAAAGTTCCCGGACGGATGATCGGCATATCTCGACTAACTAGCGAAGATGTGAGGGATACTCAGAGTAGAATTCGTTACGTTCGTGGACAAAACTGACTGAGACGAATCTTCGGAATGAGTATCTTGGGAATGCTCTATGAAGGCTTGCCGGATCTCA
Organism: Botrytis fragariae; assembly: GCF_013461495.1. NCBI lineage: Eukaryota > Fungi > Ascomycota > Leotiomycetes > Helotiales > Sclerotiniaceae > Botrytis > Botrytis fragariae. The sequence goes on along the minus strand of NW_023500989.1, from coordinate 2,978,769 downwards.
ACGAATGGTGTATGGAAGAATGGTGGATTCGAGGTGTACTGGTCGCAAAAACAAAAATCCAACTACCCCTAACCTATCAGGTCTTGGCATTTCTACTTGCTATCCGCAAACGTTGTCTAACCCCTTCCAGTGTCATTTTAGCTAGAAAATCGTCTACCAACAAGTCCTCTATACCTCTGTACGCAATAATCTTATCCTTCGATGTTCTCCCACGAATAACTTCTAGGTCGGTCTTTGGACATTTTAATATCTACATAGACACTGTTAGGCAATCATTCAATAATCATACTGTTTAAAACATATTGGCCAAAAGAAAAGCCAGTAACAAAAATGAATCCATACGTGACTCAAAACCTCAACAACACCTTTATTTGCTTCATTATCCCGTGCTGGTTGGGCGACGCATACTTCGATTGAAGAAGATGTGTCTGAGAAGGCTTTTATACCTACTCTTGATGCGCTGGAGTTGGGTTTAACGTGACAGCTTAAATGAATGGTTTGTTTGACTATCTTGAGAGAACCACCTACAATCTTCTTCATTGTTGGAATTATCGAGGCTATTGTAGATTGTTGTTCTAGGTTCTTTCCGTATCACGTCCGGTGTACAGAAAACATTCATTGTGTGAAGCGAATGAGAGTCGAGAACCGTAGCGCTACTGTTACGCTAAACTCTAAGACGCTTAGCGCCACGGCTGGTCAAAGCATTTCGAGATTCGAGGAAAGCAACACCAGATAGAAATTCTGGCAACGTCGAGAACCTAGGTACCTATCAATCGCATCTGCAAAACAACGACAATTGAGCGCAGAAGTTGCACATTATCCCAAGAGCTCTTGAAATCACTGTGTATCTTATCAAGAGCTTCTCACGTTACTGTGACTTACGCCTCATCATGGCGCAAACTCCAAATGGGGGATCGAACTTCAATCAATATACAACCACGGCTTTGAATCGTTGGTCTGTTGCGGATAAACAGTTGCCTGGTAAGATGTTTTTGGATCGGGAGAGATTTGGGAGTGAGGATGGATGAATTGCTAATCATTTATAGCTGTGGATAAAATTAAGGCACTTCATGTTTATGATTTTGATAATACCCGTAAGTTTAATGATATTTCTAGAGGGGCAAAGTTTACCATCCTGTCGAAGCCTTGTGCTCCTATTTACATATACAATTTGCTAACATACTTTCACAGTTTTCAACAGCCCTCTTCCCAATCCGAAATTATGGAACGGACCGACCATAGGATTTCTACAAACTCAAGACACATTTGCGACGGGTGGTTGGTGGCACGATTCGAGAATTCTTGCAGCTACAGGTGAAGGTGTAGAGAAAGAAGAGCCACGAGCTTGGAAAGGTTGGTGGAATGAGCGAATTGTTGAACTCATTCAGCTGAGTATGCAACAAAAAGATGTTCTTTCTATTCTCTTAACTGGTCGTTCCGAGGCTGGATTTTCAGAACTATTGAAAAAAATGCTTGCCAGTAGGGGTCTCGATACGGATATGATTGTCCTAAAACCAGCGGCAGGTCCCAGAAATGAGAGGTTCAGTAGCACAATGAACTTCAAACAATGCTTCTTGGAAAGTTTGATGGAGACATATAAAGGTGCTGAGGAAATCAGAATCTACGAGGATAGAGTCAGACATGTCAAGGCATTCAGAGATTTCTTTACGGATTACAACAAACGTCAAAATGGCTCCAGTGGTATTCCATCTCGCTCTACTATCGTTGCCGAAGTGGTTCAAGTTGCAGATGGAGCTACATTACTTGATCCGGTTGTGGAAGCTGCTGAGGTACAGCGTTTGATCAATGATCATAATGCTGCCATTGAAGCAAGAAATTATGGCGAGAGGCTTCAGATTAAGAAGACTGTTTTCTATACTGGATATTTGATCAATAACACTGACACTCAGAAGCTGCTTACTTTAGCTCAGCTTCCATCGAACATGCCAGATACAGAAGCCAAATTTCTAGCCAATAATGTTCTTATTACTCCACGCCCATGTCCAGAAAGTATCCTTCAAAAAGTTGGAGGGATGGGAAGTAAGACCACCTGGGAAGTAACAGGAACAGCAGTCTTTGAGAACAAGATTTGGGCCGCTCGTGTCAGACCTGTACCGGAATCCAAGAAATTCTATACCGAAAACCCCATTCCTGTAGTCGTTCTCGCATTGCGCAAAGGAGCTCGACCAATTGATGCAGGTAAGATACAAAATTGGCAACCTGTTCCACCAGAGAAGGCATTTGTCTTTGAAAGTACTGTGGGTGAAAAGGTTCTTTTGAGGATAGAGAAGGAAGATCTTTCCGAAAACGAGTATGAGAGTTTGTTCCCCAATAAATCATTCAAGCGCAAGCATTCCCCTGAGCCTAAACCAACAAATGGATCATATGGTGGAAATTATCAAGGGCCATCAAGCAAGAGAGGAAGTCAAGAAAATAACTATGGTGGTGGTCGTGGAGGTCGAGGCAATCATAGGGGAAATGGAAATCAACGTGGAGGCTATGGACGTAATAATCGCGGAGGCAATGGTAATGGTGGAGGAGGTGGCGGTAAGGGAAAGGGACGAGGATATGGTTATAGGAGTTTGGATGATGTTAATGAACGAACATCAAATAATACGCCGCCAGTTTATAATCCGGCAGTTGCGTATGAAGATTTCCCTCCGTTGCAGAAAAACTATCAAACGCCACAGCAACTTGTGCAAGCGCAGTTTCAACAGTATCAGGCGCAGTTGCAGAAGAGTAATGGGGGAAAGAACAGTGGGAATGGAGAGTTGCAATATTTCTAGATGTGGTTTGAGGGGGTGCAGTTGGGGAACTTGAGAATAATGAGAGATGGGAAATAAACAACTACTCGATGATTGTTTTTTACTTATATTATATTATGCTTCTGAATGCATGGAACGGAGGTTTGAACGCATGGCATAGCATGGCATAGCATAGATGCATGGTGTTTCTGGGGCGTTTTGGGAGGGGTCGATAAATTATGATTTACAGATGGATGTGTCTTTTAGGGATTTTGATATGGGTTGGTGTTGCATGGTCTGGTATGGTCGAGCTTGAAATAAGGAATGGATGGGTGAATAAATGGATGGATGGCGTAGAAATTTATCGTGTTGTGTGAAGTTGGGTTGTATTAAGTGGTATTGTACGTGTTATGTATGGATATATTGTGTATGGAATAAATAGAATGAATAAAGTGAAATGGAATGGAATGAAGTGAAATAGAAGAGTTGTTATGCTTGTGTTGGTGATGTGATGTAGTTGGGATTTGGTAGCTACTTATTACTGGGTAGTGGCTAGGTGGGTGTTGGATTTGAATTTGGTTTTGGATTTGAAGTTGTGAAGGTGAGGGGAGGGGTCGTGGGTTGATGAGAGGGGATGAGAGGGGATGAGAGGTGAAAGGTCATGAGAGGTGATAGATTAATGAAATGATGAAAAGTGATGGGTTGATGTGTTAGTATTTGATTGATTAATTGATTAAATAGGTAGGTAGATGAATGAATTAGTATATAGGTATAGTAATACTCTAGAGTGTATTATATGGAGATAAATATATATATACATAGATAAAGAGGTATATAGATAGAGAGGTAGACGAAAGTATGTATATAAATCCTCAATACACCATCACGAGTTTCTATCATACATGCATACACACATCTCAACTTTCCAATGCAAATTCGTATTACATTACTTAAATCTCTTCCATCCCACCCCCTACGCATCACCCATCTTCCCCAAATCTCTCCTCACGCGCCAAACTCTCGCGCCTATCCCTCTTCCCTGCGAACCCGTCAATTTTTCCACCCACGGAATGTGGCGGAATGCGTGATGCGGTGTATCCGTATCGATGGATACTACATCCGGGGTCTCGAGTGCAATTCCTATCCCGGCATCTATCTCCAATTCTTCTGTATTACTCTCTTCGTTGTCTTCGTCTTCATCTTCATCTTCGTCCTCCTCGGTGTCGTATTCTGCTATTTCGTCTTCTTCGTCTGATTCTTTCCTTCGCTTTTCCTTCTCCATCCATGTCCTTCTTACTAATTCCTCTGTGTAGGCCCACCCGGGGGTATCTAGCTTTCCACTTACTAGCACGATTTTCTTCCCTTCTTGATTGATTTCCTCAAACATGACTTGTGGAATCGGAGTGAGGATTTGCAAGCGCTGGCGTTTAGTATCAATTCCACGAACGAGAGCTGATCCGATCGTATGGGAAAATTCCGGATCGAGACTTATCGCATTAAGGGGGTTGAAATATGGGAGGTTTTCGTGAGGAGTTGGAAGGATGAGGGGCTTCTTGATGAGGTCGAGGGTTAATGGGGAATTGAACTCGTGGAGAGTGTTGGGATCTGAGATTTCGGATTTGTCTTGTTGAGTGGAAGTGTATCCTGGTATTGCAGCTGGGTCTTCGATGACAACTATCGAAATTATAGAGCCATTTATAGTTTCAAAAAGGAGATCTGATGGTGGTTGTTCGCCGTAGCATAAGATACCTAGAATACCGGCATTTTCGCCGGAATACTTGATTTCCCAAGGAGGAATGGATGATAATGGGGTTCCGCTCCATGCTAGTTCCTTCTTGTTTGCTGGGTCTAGATGGAAATATGACATTGATTGCATAGTTCTTAGATGAGCCGAAGTGCGTGTCATGAAATCGGTAGTTTGTGAAGGAAGAGTAACAAGAGGTGTTGTTTTGGCTGCATCTTGAAGACTTTCGACCACTTCGACAGGACCTGCTTTAGACATGTATATGACTTCTGATGGGTGCACCTTGGCTATTAAGTCTACGAGAATTTCAAGCCCTGTTCCAAGAACCCAGCCGGGAGTATTGATGACCAGAGGGCAGTTGAAATGAAGAGAGGCTAAATTGCGGTAATGTGCAAATAAATCGAGTGCACATGACATGTAGAGACTTGGATCCATAGATGGCGATACTGCACCTAGAGCATGTGCACGAATTATACGACTGCTAGTTCCCGGTATAGGATGAGTAATTGAGGGACCAAAATTTGGTTCCTTGATATGAATGAGGGATACTTGACCAGGATGAGAATATTCCGGCTGCCCTGGATCAAGATCAAGGAGTGCAACACCAGGACCCTTTCTTGAATTTGAACTGTTCTCATTCTGACTTGTAGACAAAAGTCGATTTACAAGCAATTTCGCAAAAGTCGATTTTCCGGATGACTTGGGGCCGCAGAGCATAATTCGGTTGGTAGTTTGGGTGGAGCTGGATAATTTGGATAAGGTCTTGTTCCATTCTGGTGGTGAGATGACTGGTTGTAGATAGGATTTGTGTACAATTTGAAATGTGCTTTTTCCGAGCTTTGCGGCAAGGTGACTATGCGCTGATTTGAAAGCTCGGGAATCCTCGTTCCATAACTTTCCAAATAGCGGGGAGAGAGATTCCAACGATCTTATTCCACAATCAGATTGATGAAGACGGAGAACTGCATGGTCCAGCTCCCCATCTGGACATCTAATCACTGGTAACGAATATGAAGTCGCTGCATATACTGGATGTTTAGTTTTCGAAGCTCTTAGTATAGACCCTAAGATCGTGATTTGTCCTTCGACAACTTCAAGATTACATTGGCCCAGAATGACCAATCTCTATAAAGCGTTAGATTTTATAGTCAACGGATATAAAATCACTGACCTCACCAGGTGCAAGCTTCAACACTAGTATTCTGCTTTTGAGCACCTTGGTATTATCGTCACTAGGTTTGAAAGTAGACAACACCATCGACGGTCGGTTTGAAATCAGTTCAGGTGACTGCTCACGTGAATCAGAACTGGTTTAAATCAATATTTGGAGGATTAATAGCACAATCCAGCAGCAGTAAAGAACGCACCTCAAGACATGGTTTTCTAGCTCTTCTCCTCGTCCATTTCCCTCAACAATAAAGCCTGGGTTTATGGAAGGGAGATCACGTTTAACCGTACTCGGTTTTCCACGGTTAGAGTTTCTGGAGGGGACATCATTTGTCACCTGCTGAGAGATTCTTTCATTATGATTTTGAGAAGATGAGGTCTCTTTTTGTGAACTGCTCTGAGCAGCAGCATGCGCCTTCCTGGCTGCGAAAGCACTCACAGCACTGAGCTCTATATTGAAGTTAGTGAAATTGCATTTGTTTTTGTAATATGATAAACTTACGGGGTTTTATAGGAGAATCTAACTTTCTTCTTTTACTTGACATTATTTGAATAGTTTACATCAATAAAATAAGTTCCAATATAATTATAAATTCGAGAGCAGAGTTCTGATAGCAGCTCGGGGTACCAAAAAACTTAGTTCCGATGTTTTTCCGAGCAAGGCCGAGCCTTGCCAAAAAAAAAGTTTCGATGCGATTTTCCATTTATTTACAACTACCAGTGAACCAATCCTCCATCAATTTCTCCTGAAACAATAATATACTCATTCATAATGGGGCCTTCCAAAGTAACTCTTAGTGAGCGAAAGAAAAAGGCAGATTCTTCGAAGTCCTCCACGAAATCCTCTGCCAAAACTGCTGCCAAAACTCCAATTGTCAAATCTCCGCAAGATTTCAAGAGCTCCGAATTTGTTGGAGAAAGCGACAATGAAAATGACGAGCCGAAGGGAAACACATCGGAATCAGATAGCGATAACGATTCTCTGCCATCGAATCCCGCTGTGAAATCTACATCTAAATCCAAGTCCAAATCGAATAGCAAGGCCGCAGAGAGTAGCGACAGTTCCGAGGCTGAAAGCTCCGAAGAGAGTGAAAGTGAAAGCGGGAGCTATGAGAAGGAGTCTGAAGATGAATCAAGTGCAAATGCAAAGAAGTCTGTTGTGCCATCGTCATCTAAGTAAGTTTTACCAAGCTTGACAGACTCTAGGTTTGTTTGCTAATATCATATCAGGAAAGATGCCAAAACAGTATCGATGAAAGTTGCGCCCTTCAAGCCCCCTCCCGGATTCGAAAAGTCTTCTTCAAAGAATTCAAGTAAAGCACCACAATTGTTCGGCAAGTCTAATTTGGAGGGAAAAGAAATTTGGTATATCACAGCACCTGCGTCGGTACCCATTGCTTCTGTAACGGAGATGTCGCTGCGAGATGCAAAATTGGGCAAAGCAGTATTTTCGCAGAATGGCAACGATTATGGTTTCGTTCACGACCCGCTTGATGACAAGATGTATACCAAGATCTTGTTACCAAGCAGTTCTAAAGATGGTTACTCCATTGGTAATCTACCCCGTCTACTAATGCGCTTCAGTACACTGACATACAATTACAGAGAAAAAATCCGTGGATCAAATATATCATATGCAACAAGTCGTTAACCTTTCTAAGGAGAATTCCAGCCAAGCTACAGTGCCTGCGAAGCGACCTGTTCGTCAACAGCCCAAAGGTCTGAAGGCGCGATACCAACCAATTGGCTTTGCGAGCGCACCTGGTATCATTGGATCTGACGAAGATGAAAGCGAGTCAGAAGAACGCGCTCCCAAATTCCAAAAAATCGCAATGTCAGAAGACGAAACATCAGATGTGGAGATGGAAGATGCACCGCCGGTGAAAAAGTCAAAATCCGATAAATCGAAGAAGAGCCACAAAGACTCTGAAGAAAGTGCAGATCGCTCATCGAAAAAGAAGCACAAGGATTCTGGAGATAAGAAGAAAAAGCACAAGAGTTTGTTTCCATCAACCTCCATAGGATCACAGGAACTAAAAACATTGAAGAAACAGAAAGCAATTGAGCTCGTGGATCAGCCTATGCCACTACGTCAACGAGTAAAATAGCATTCAGATTCGGGCCCCGAGATTACCACTAATACTAGAGCTTCACCGCTTCACATACTCCCATCGGGGAAGGCGTCATCAAGTCCGAGTAAGGATATCTCGCAGTCTCGGCCTGCGACGCTCGGTTCGACTGTAGAACCCCTGTCCTCGCATCCGGAGAGTACGAGGAAGAAAGTTACAGCAACGTTTGTCATTGAAGATTCGGGTATGGCAAACACCAAGGATGAACCAAAATGGGAGAAAAGGGCGCAAATGGAGGCGAAAAAGAGACGTTTGGAGTCTCGTACTGATAATTTTTGACAAGGGAGATATTGTGTATTAAAAGCTACTTGCTCTCACCAATGGAGAACTAGAGTCCTGGCAATACCTCGCTCGCGGGATCAAATAGACTCAAGAAACACTATGAATGAATCTCACGCAATGAGCAAAACACCGTGCAAACTTCCTTTTCGATACTTCAAGCGAGCCCCTTTCACGGGAGACGTCGAATTTTCGTGCCTTGAGTCTTTGACAATGAGAGCAAGCAAGCAGCCCCGGGCAGTTGTGTAATGACCACTGCTTCGTAGATTTGGTGATAGTAAAGTTTACAAATTCAAGAGCATATCCAGATACCATTATACGCTGATTCTTCATACAACTCTTCCATCAATAGTAGGAATGACCTTTCAATTCATCTTCATTCAAACCAAAATATAATATATTGTCCCGTGGTTTAACCATTGTTCCCCCGCACCATTTTTTTTAATGCGGGATATTCATTTTAGCGAGTCACGTCGATAGTGGTTGTGGGGTTTCATTGGCTGAAATCCACTCCGATCCCGCTAGCTTGCTGGAGGGGCAACTCTTAGCTTGACTAAATTTTTGTATATACTTCTTTGTCTGACCTCTCATCTTTTTTTATTTTCTTAAGCAAACTTCACTTCAGTATTTCAATATACAAATCAGCTACACTCTCCTTTGCATTTAAGAGTATCAATTTGCAATCATGTCTACTACATACGCCCTCCCAAAGTCTCACCAAGAGGTTTGTCACCATTCAAAATGCCCCGCGATCAAAAATGCTGGGTAATTTAACTGACTCATCGTTTCACAGATGTTGGAAAAGTCTTTGGTTGAGACTGATCCTGAGATCGCTGAGATCATGGTAAGTAATTCAATCCATCTCCTCATCTATGCCAATTACTCACGAGAGTATATAGAAACTCGAGATCCAACGTCAGCGTGAATCGATTATCCTCATTGCCTCCGAGAATGTTACCTCCCGTGCCGTTTTCGATGCTTTGGGATCACCCATGTCAAACAAATACTCTGAGGGATACCCAGGTGCTAGATACTATGGTGGAAACCAACACATTGACTCTATTGAGTTGACCTGCCAAGCTCGTGCTCTCAAGGCATTCAACTTGGATTCTGAGAAATGGGGTGTCAATGTTCAATGTTTGTCTGGTTCTCCAGCAAACCTCCAAGTTTACCAAGCTATCATGAGACCTCATGACAGACTTATGGGTCTCGATCTTCCACACGGTGGCCACTTGTCCCACGGTTATCAGACTCCCCAGAGAAAGTAAGTTGCAAATTTGTCGTTTCTTCATATTTTCATCCAATTAACGAATATTTCAGAATCTCTGCCGTATCAACATACTTCGAGACCTTCCCATACCGTGTCAACTTGGAGACTGGTATCATTGATTACGATCAACTCGAGGCCAACGCTTTGATGTACAGACCAAAGGTTCTCGTTGCTGGAACATCTGCTTACTGCCGTCTTATCGATTACGCCCGTATGCGCAAGATCGCTGATCTTGTCGGTGCTTACCTCGTTGTTGATATGGCTCACATCTCTGGTTTGATCGCCGCTGGTGTCATCCCAAGTCCTTTCGAACATGCTGATATCGTTACTACCACAACCCACAAGTCTCTCCGTGGTCCTCGTGGTGCCATGATCTTCTTCCGCAAGGGTGTCCGTAAGACTGATGCCAAGACCGGAAAGGAGACCCTTTACGATCTCGAAGGCCCAATCAACTTCTCCGTCTTTCCAGGTCACCAGGGTGGACCACATAACCACACCATCACAGCCCTTGCTGTTGCTCTCAAGCAAGCCACAACTGATGACTTCAAGAAATATCAACAACAAGTTGTTGACAATGCTAAGGCTCTCGAGAACGAGTTCAAGCAATTGGGCTACAAGCTCGTAGCCGACGGCACTGACTCCCACATGGTTCTCCTCGATCTCAGAGCACAAGCACTTGACGGTGCCCGTGTTGAGGCCGTCTTGGAGCAAATCAACATTGCTTGCAACAAGAACTCTATTCCAGGTGACAAGTCTGCTTTGACCCCTTGCGGTATCCGTATCGGTACCCCAGCTATGACCAGTCGTGGATTCGGTACTGAGGACTTCAAGAGAGTTGTATCATACATTGATCAAAGCATCAAGATCTGCAAGGAAGTCCAAGCTGCTCTGCCAAAGAGTGACAACAAGCTTAAGGACTTCAAGGCTAAGGTCGCTGGCGGTGAAGTTGAGAAGATCAACGAATTGAGAAAGGAGATTTCTGAGTGGGCCAGCAGCTTCCCTCTCCCAGTTGAGGGCTGGAGAGAGTAAATGTTTGACAATTTGGCATTTGGTTATGGTGTTTATGGTTTGGGTGTGGGTAAGAAAAAGCAATTAGGATTCATCATTTGCAGGCGCTACTTCTTTTGACTGATTCAACGTCGTCATGATATACCAGGGAGTGGCAGGGGGTTTATGAGGGAAAAGTTTAGAGGTCGAATTCAATAGACCATATGAGATACCTAGATAGAAAATCAACTGTTTCTATCGTCACTTTGTATTGAAGTATTACGTATTAGAGACCAAAACGTGAATGCTCATTGGGGGAAACCATTACTGATATTGTACCACCTACCATTTCTGTCTTCTGGATATACATTACGGGCGCTGAACGTACTGCGTGAGGGATGGGTTTAGGTTAAGATCTGACCAGGATAATTATGTCAAATAGTACCTAGGTAGGTAAATAATAACATGATTAAATATTTGCTTGAGCAAAATCTTATTCCTTTCATTCACGGCCGGCTTTACTTTCCATATCTCCATATCTACCTAGGTACCCATCTAGTGTCTAATAAGTGAGACAATGAATCACATGTGGCTAGGTACGTAGTTTATCTTAACCAATTCCGATGCTCCTTCACATTCTCGTAATCCGAGGCAAGCCACTCCAAACTTTCTGTGTTCCTGAATTCTGGGGCGAAAAGGCGGTTGGCGCCGGATCCACACAAGCAGTGTTCGCGTTGTGCCTGACATGACACGATAAGATTTTCATCAAGTTTTAAGCTAAGGGATTGGGATACGGGTACGGATAGTTCCAAGGTTATTTAGGTATTTGGTTGGTAGGTAGGTAGGTAGGTAATGAAGATTGGTGTTATGACGATATAGGAATATAGTGTTTTGATATTTATATAGGTCGTCTTTTATAGGTCGTATCTGGATACGGAGATAGAGTAGAGAGTAGATAGTAGGTAGTTGAGCATGTTGATGTATTACCATGCATCTTTTGATTAGAGATAGATGAGATGGATATAGAGATAGATATATAGATAGAGATAGAGATAGAGATAGAGATAGAGATAGAGATAGAGATAGAGATAGATATAGATATACAGATAGATATACAGATAGATAAAGTCACACGTATTCGTACCGTCACCAAGGTGAAACTGACATTGATAGATCAAGGCATATATACTTGTAGCTACCAAGGTATGTTATGTATGGTACCTCTTGTGGTATGATTGATTCCCTTTTCGAAATGTCGGGGTATCGGTATCTATCTAATCATTTTAAGTCTTGCGCCAATGTACTCGACGAGACTCATGATCACTTTTCATTGGTTAAATCTCACTTTTTGAGCGTGTTAGTGGGTCGGGTTGTGGAGGCAACCGTAATAGGCGACCGCTATCGTCATTCATTCGTGCTCGTCCATCCTGCCGTGCTTTGCTTTGCTTTGCTCTTGCTAATACCTTGAAGCTCTCTCTCTCTCTCTACCTTCATCTCCGCCATCTTCCTTTCTCTTATCAACAACCAACTCTTCTACTTTATCATCATTTTGCAATTCCATCAAAGATATCATTCTCATTTTCGTAATTCATTAATACAATTCAATAAAATACATACGAATTAAATCTACATCATGAAGGGTGCAGTTTTCGCCGCAGCATCGCTGCTCGGCAGTGTGAGCGCCGGTGTTCACAAGATGCCTCTCAAGAAGGTATCTTTGAGTGAGCAACTTGCTACTGCCAACATGCAGGAGCATGCCAAACACCTGGGTCAAAAGTATATGGGTGTTCGACCTGAATCTCATGCCAGTGAGATGTTCAAGGAGACTTCCGTCCACGACGCAGGCGACCACACTGTTCCAGTTTCCAACTTCCTCAATGCCCAATGTAAGAACATACACCAACAACAAGCATTAACCACAGACTAACTTTCCAATAGACTTCTCAGAAATTACTATCGGTACACCACCACAAACATTCAAGGTCGTCCTTGACACCGGAAGTTCCAACCTTTGGGTTCCATCTTCCCAGTGCGGTTCGATCGCATGCTACCTTCACACAAAGTACGACTCCTCCTCATCATCTACCTACAAGGCAAATGGAACTTCATTCGAGATCCGATACGGCTCTGGAAGCTTGAGTGGTTTCACCTCCAAGGACGTCATGTCCATTGGTGATCTCAAGATCAAGGACCAAGTCTTCGCCGAAGCTACTGAAGAGCCAGGTCTTGCATTTGCCTTCGGTAGATTTGACGGTATCTTGGGTCTTGGTTATGATACCATCTCCGTAAACAGTATCGTCCCACCTTTCTATAGCATGATCGACCAAGGTCTTTTGGACGAGCCAGTTTTTGCCTTCTACTTGGGTTCCAATGATGAGACTGACGCATCCGAGGCTATCTTCGGTGGCGTCAACAAGGATCACTACGAGGGCAAGATCACTGAGCTCCCATTGAGACGCAAGGCTTACTGGGAGGTTGACCTTGATGCGATCGCCTTTGGTGATGCTAAGGCTGAGCTTGATAACACTGGTGTTATACTTGACACTGGAACTTCTCTCATTGCTCTCCCAACCACTCTTGCTGAGCTTCTCAACAAGGAAATCGGTGCTAAGAAGGGATGGAACGGTCAATACACTGTCGATTGTGCCAAGCGTGACAGTCTTCCAGACCTCACATTCACCCTCAGCGGTCATGATTTCGCTATTGGCCCTTACGACTACATTCTCGAAGTTCAAGACTCTTGTATCTCCACCTTCATGGTAAGTTTTCCTTTGACACTGATTCTACTCATGAATGTCTGCTAACAATCTACTAGGGTATGGACTTCCCAGAGCCAGTTGGACCTCTTGCTATCTTGGGTGATGCTTTCCTTCGAAGATACTACTCCGTCTATGACCTTGGTAAGAATACTGTTGGTCTTGCTAAGGCCAAGGCATAAATGGACTTCCATCAAGCCAAAGTGCTAAAGTTGTAACAAATTGAATACCCTCGAGTAACTCGAGGATGGAAATCGGCGATGGGAATTTCCTTTTAGTGTGTAGAATAGGGAGTTCTCATTTCTCTAATAATAACTATTATGCATGGTTTTCTCTTTGGGACGGAGGGTTACTTTTCCTTGGTCAGAATGCCTATATTTGATCATTGGTGATTATCACATTAGTTTTTGATGTCTACACATCTACTAGTACGGTACTAAATACAAATATACCGATGAAAAATATTGTTCTTTGCGAGATTGTTTTGACTGTGAATGAATATGATGTAATTTATTACTTTATTTAATGAACGCTATGAAAAACTTACAACGATGAAGATTGTAAACCACACAAAGCGTGACAATTGCATCTCTGGCGGGGGTGAAGATGATGCAAGCACCACAGTATTACATAAGCGAGAACTTTACCTATATGTTGTAGTGGGCAGTTTCGATAATTTTGAATATCATAAATATTTTTGTTTCGCAGACGCCAAATATGGCGGATACAGATACTAAGTAAGTGAAGAATCTGCATTTGTAAATGAACCTGCCCAGTTCTGCAATTCTGTAGGAAGAGAGGTTCCTATAGTCTATCCATTCAAAAGCGTTCCCCAGGTCGCAGAATGGCGAGTTGCGGATGGCTGTGTGAAGTATATAATTTGGTCTGCAGAGGAGAGGGGTCTGGGGAGCTTACTGGAGTTTGTGGGAAGAGTTCACTACCATTCGCAGAGAAGAGGTTCTTAAAATTCGCAGAAAACTAGCTAACTCTCAACCCTTCAGAAAAGATGCCGCCCGCACAAATGAGCGAGGTATTCCATATGCACCATTCGTGGATCGAGTCGAGGATTACGTTACTACGAGGGCGGATGTTGAGCCTACGTTGAAGAGATTCCAGGAGATGATTTCGTAGGTTGGAACTCTATTTTTGGATATTTTATGCACATGGAGGAGTGTGTGCATTAGGGACTCAGACTTGGGGGATCGGGGCATTGGGGCATTGGACGATTCGAGAAATCAGAAGCTCATACTTTCGAATTTGTTTAGGAAATATCAGTTCATGGAGGTAAATCAACAAAAGAGAATCGCCGGGTTGAAAATCAATATGCCGGATATTCAGAAGACGCTGGATACGGTGAGGTTTCTGAAGACGAGGAAGGTATGTTTGTACTATGTTGTGAGCGGAGGAAGGCTTGAGATATTGGTGCTGATATTTTTTTGATAGGAGGGTACGGATCCTATACAGGCTACATTTGAGTTGAATGATACTTTATATGCCAAAGCCAACATTCCGGCTACGGAGGAGGTTTATTTATGGTTAGGGGTATGTTCAACATTTAGGGAAGAGGTGTTGTAGGTGTATTGACAAGATGGCAGGCAAATGTGATGTTAGCATATCCGATTGATGAGGCGGAGGAATTACTTTCGAACCGACTCGCGGCTGCGAAACAAAGTTTCGCGAATTGTGAGGAGGATTTGGATTTCTTGAGAGAACAGATTACGGTATGTTTACTCCACTTCACCCACAGACCATGACTGGGGAAAAGAGAGGGTTGCGGAGTGGAGAGAGATTAAGCTGACGAAACTCTTTTAATGAATAGACTATGGAGGTTGCTACAGCTAGGGTGTACAATTGGGATGTTACGATGAAGAGAAAAGAGAAGAACGAATCGGAGGTTGCAGAGGAAAAGGATGGGAAGACTGGTAGTTCTAATGGTTGATAGAGTCTTTGGAGGAGAAATAATGAAAACATAAAGTTCTGGGATGTTGATGGGAGCTTTCTTATGATATGATAATGACGATGATGTCGATGATATTCAGGAGAACTCAAACCAAACCATCTCTGGTCCAAATACAAGGAGAAGAACAACAAAGATCTTCGAGATCTGATGTAGAGAAATGAAACTCTTGATATTCTATTGGTGTGTTGATATTTGATCAATATAGATCATACACAAGTTTTCTGGCTCCTGATAGAAACTTTGGTACAATAGATATACTCCGTACAGAGTAAGTACAATGCCCACGTAATTTAGCTTCTCCCCTGGAAATGCATGCTCGTGTAATCTACGATATTCGTAAGATCTAATCTTGATCTTGTTTGTTCCCAACGGCTTCTTAATATCGAAGGATAGAAATATCGATTTGGGGTTGAATACACGCCCCTGATCAGGGGATCGATCAGGGGAACTTTTCCTTACCAAACTCGCTTACAGGGTGGATGTAATCATCGTGAACTCATACGTACACTCCATTTGTAGGGGAAAAAAGAAGGCAAAGTTGAGTATTTGCGTTGATTTATTGAAATTTTAAATCGACCACATATCAAATGAGAAGATGTAAAATGATGAAGTGAAACTTGGGCTTTTTTTTATATCTCAAATTGTGAAATAAATATATTTCATGTAGAATAGGCTGGTAATAATTGACATATAACCACAATCTGAAGGGACCATTTCCAGCCTCGTAAAGCTAGAGCCCCTCTTGGATCTAATAATTAGTTCAGCCAACTTACCTGGCAATAAGTTGAATCTCTGTGCGCACATCAACACCTCCCCATTACATTACCTTCCCTTTCTTCTTTTATTCTTCGCCGCACATATTACCCTGAGAATTTTTAAGATAGCATACCGTGAGAAATCAGACAACATGGCAGCCAATCTCGAAATCAAACTCGATCCCAAATACGATCACTATGATTTCCCAACCACGTCGCCTACGGCTCAGAGTGGTCACCCTGGACACACTACCCCAGAACAGGATGCGCAGGTGCAGCAGTTGAGGATGAAGTTGGAGGCGGCGGGGTTGACGGAGAGATTGGATACGCTTACTTTGGTATGTTTGTTTGTTTGTTCATTTGTTTTTCGTGGTGCTGGTGTTGATGCTTGGAATGAGGGGAGAGGGGAGAATCTACTAGTGTTTTTGATGATCGAGATTATTTTCTGGGCTTGTCGCTGTTTGTTACTTGGTTTTGAGTGTTTGGTGATGTGCGAAGGATTGATGCGAAAGGGGATTGCATATCGAATATAGCTAATTGTTATTTCTTCGCAGCTTCGATTCCTACGAGCACGTAAGTTCGACGTCACATTGGCTGAGAAGATGTAAGAACCCTCGATATATACACCTTTGATTTTCAATATATGTTGGAAGGATGATAAATACTGATACTGGAGAATAGGTTCGTGGATGCAGAGCAGTGGAGAAAAGATTTCGGTCTTGATGAACTCGTCCGTACCTTTGATTACAAGGAGAAGGAGGAGGTCTTCAAGTACTATCCTCAATACTATCATAAGACTGATAAGGTACGTCTTTTGTTGGCTTTGTCTGGTTTCCTTTGCGAGATTGTCCTCTCTCGTATTTGTTCGTTCACTATCTAACATAATCCACCCATAGGATGGCCGTCCAGTCTACATTGAACAAATGGGTAACATTGACCTTAACGCCATGTACAAAATCACCACTTCCGAGCGTATGCTTCAAAACCTCGCTGTCGAGTACGAGAAAATGGCCGATCCCCGTCTCCCAGCCTGTTCCCGCAAAGCTGGTACTCTCCTCGAAACCTGCTGCACCATTATGGATCTCAAGGGCGTTGGACTCTCCAAGGTTCCTTCCGTTTACGCATACGTAAAACAAGCCTCTGGCATGTCCCAAAACTATTACCCAGAGCGTCTCGGCAAATTGTATTTAATCAATGCCCCATGGGGTTTCTCCACCGTTTTTGGTGTTGTTAAGGGTTGGTTGGATCCTATTACCGTTGAAAAGATTCATGTTTTGGGATCGGGGTATCAAAAGGAATTATTGGCGCAAGTCCCCAAGGAGAACTTACCGAAGATTTTTGGAGGTAGCTGCGAGTGTAAGGGTGGTTGTGCATTGAGTGATGAGGGTCCTTGGACAGATCCTGCTTGGGCTAAACCTCCTAAGTGGGCATCGACAAATGGTGATCAACATGTCATCAACACCGAGAACGTTAATGCAGGCACTATCCCAAGTGGAACCACTGCTCCAGCTCCGGTTCCTAGTGAGGAGGGTGTCAAGGCACCTGCGCCAATTGCTGAGTAGATGTATATATTGGGAAGGGAGTTGTTGTTGATTGTGATGGGTTGGCGTGTGGTTGAGCGAATGGGTGTTGAGGTGTCATCTGAGATGTCAGTTGAGTTGTGAATGAAAATGGAAATGGAAATGAGAACGAAATTGGGATGAAATGCATGTTACACGTGGAAAAATAAAGACACTGTCATGGATGGAGCATGGAGAGAAATGGATGCATACAAATGAGGGAATGGAGAAGAAAGACTCCATCGATGCGATTTTTGCGTTTTTCTTCTTTTTCTTCCTTTTTGGTAGTTCAGTACAGACAGAAACAGAACTTTAGATATGGGATTTGGTATTGGTATGTTTTTACTTTTTGAGGATTTTTGATTGTTTGATTGTGTGACTGGACGGCGATTGAATGCCGCCCAACCATTGACTTGGTATGACTCTAATGTATGAGTACGAGTAGTCTGGTAAATGTAAATGTGCTGAATGGTTGTGAAGGAGAACAAGCAAATTTACGAGAGGGGACTAATGGGTTTTAGACTTTGAGAGTTGGGGATTTGTGTGGTGAAGTAAATGGAATGGATTGTGCTTTTGTGATTTGATTTGATATTGCTGGCTAGATCTAGGTGGCATGGATGGGTAAGTTGTAGGTTTGTAGGTTTGTAATAGTGAAAAGGATGTGTGGAGGGGTTGGAGGAGGTGGACATAGAGAGAGTGGTGTATTCTTTCTTATCTTAAGTCTTCCGCTGTGTGTATCTGTTTTCTTTGGGGGACTTGGGGTTGGGGAAGAAGATGAGGATTGGGAAGAGAGAAGAGGGAAAAAGGAAGAGGGAAAAAGGAAGAGGGAAAAAGGAAGAGGGAAGAAAATAGGCAGAGTGGGAAGAGAGTAGGCAAAGTGGATATATATGTATTAAATAGGAGGAGGAAGGTAGAGCTCATACAGAGAGAGAGGGGAGGAGAGAGAGAGAGAGAGCGATTAAAGCACCACATCTAGTGTTTTTGAATATCCAACAACTCTGCCATTCTGAGTTTCTTATCGTCTGGAATGCTCACTGCAGTTCGAGCGTTTTTTTTCAATAGTAAAAAATGATTGGAGTTTTATGTAGGTGAGTAGAGGTTTGTCCAATTTTCGATTTGGGATATGAAATATGAAATATGAAATATGAAATATAGGATGTGAGATTAGTTTAGAATTTATCTCAAATCTGTAGAAGTGAATAACTGAATAGCTGAGTGAGTTCCCAAGTAGTGATATTGATAGTGGATATCAACTGCAAATAGTCTGCTTGTTTGGAACTACTGTTGGGTTTGCTAGCACTGGGGTGTTTTATGTTTGTTTGTTTGTTTGCGAGTGATGATGACACTTGGCATTTATGTAGAGTTTTGAATCGTATCTTCTTCATAGAAGTGTGATGGGATGTGATACTGCGTTTGTTGATTTGGGTTTGACTTGGATATTGGATTATGATGGTGTATTCATGCAAGACTACCAATACGAAGACCTCTTTCGGGTAATTTATATAATAAGGAGAATTTCGATTGATACGATTTGATTTATAGCTTCGCAGAATCTTGAAAATGGAATCTAGATGGTATAGAGCGGAGCCGGGAAAGGGGAGGTGGTATTGGAGCTCGCTTGAGATTATGAATAGTATGAACCATCATTCTGAGTATCGAAGGAAAATTGAGGAGCATGTAGCATATGTGCTCTGTTTGGTATTTGCTATCTGTGTAAATCTATCTATGTACTTTCTTTCCATTTGCATGGTATCGCGTATGCGGGATGTATGTAATCGCTATCTGTGTATCATATGTCTTAATCTCATCTCAACTCATCTCATCTCGTCGTAAACGCTCCTCGCCAATGCTAAATTCAAAATGCCACAGAACACCCAAGAAAAAACCGCTCTGTATGTACCAACTCAACCCGAGTAAAAATCAAGAAACAAGAAAGAAAGGTCTCAATGTTTACCATCCAAATTTCTCAATCGTAACTTCTAAATCTCTACCTGCTCGTACCAATTCCGCGCATTTGTTGTTTACTGTTCGAT
This sequence comes from Botrytis fragariae, assembly GCF_013461495.1. Taxonomy (NCBI): domain Eukaryota; kingdom Fungi; phylum Ascomycota; class Leotiomycetes; order Helotiales; family Sclerotiniaceae; genus Botrytis; species Botrytis fragariae. The sequence goes on along the minus strand of NW_023500989.1, from coordinate 2,959,386 downwards.
TCAATCCATCCGGTCCACTAACCACCACACCTATCTTCTGTTTTTTCTCCATCTCTTTACTTGAGCCGCGAACAACCCCCTCCATCAACCCATCTAAATCCGGTCTCCCAACCTCTATCGTAGCACCCGGAATAATAATCTCCACTCCCTTCCTCGCCAAATCTTCCCTCTCCTTCTCATCAATCCATTCAAGATGGGCACTTTTGTGAATAATCCAAATCATTACAATTCTCTGTCTGTTCTTAGTCGTCAGTGCTCCAGTCTCGGGATCTTCGCCTTCGCTTGAGATATTCAGGAGATGATGTATGATTGGCCACGTAACAGCGATTCCACTCCCTCCAGCAACTAATATCGCGAGATCCGAATCTTCAAGAAGAGAACGAGCATGACTACTTCCGTATGGACCGTCGAGACGACATTTTAGTGTGTCTTTGAGTTGGGCGGCACGAAGGAGATCGGCGGAGAATCCTGAGCGGGCTCGGATTAGTAGGGTGAGATTGGAGGTTTTTGAAGAGGGAAGGGGGCTGGCGAGGCGATGGTAAAAGGGTGAGCTTGGAGTGCGTGGGAACGACCTAGAGATGGAATGGTGAGGAAAACGTGGTCGGTTGCGTTCCAGCCGGAGGAGATCGAGTGGCCGAGGGTTTGGGAGAATATTGTGGTGGGTGATTTGGGGAGGTTAAAGGTTATGAGGAGGGTTTCGTTGTCAGGGTAGATGCTGACTTTTGCCTAGGTAAAGGTGAGTTAGTTGTGTGGAAAGTGAAGGAGAGGAGGCAAAACCCTACCTCAACCATGACACTTTTCGCGCAAAGGCGATACATCAAGCGATCCACAAGAAATATTGCAATAGCCCATCCAACATAAGTTCTCGTTCCCCTGTGGTGGAAATACAAAATGATCAAAGCACCAGCTTGCAACACAACGTGCGATCCCAAAAACACCTCGTACCATCGCTGACGAAACGATGCTAATGACGTTACATATAACGATTTATATGTAAATAAAGCTGATAGTCCCAAATAGATACACGGGTGAGATAAATAATCCCAAATTGTCCAGCCACTAAATGGTACCAAAATCACATACCACATCACGAACATAGCGCCAGCATGAATGAGCGCAGCAACCATAATTAGTTCTCCAAGCCGCCGATGAATAATATTTAGAGATTCGTAGGAAACACCTGTTAGAACTTTAAGTGGTTGATTCTTTGCACCGAGGATGTATAGAAGCGGTAGATTGACACCGAATATTAGGCCTGCTCGGTCTCCAAGCACGGAGGCTTCGAACGATGTGAATGAGATGTTGTAGAAGGTGTAGAAGATATTGAGGGCAAGAAACGACATGATGAATATCGAAGAGCCGTTTGAAGGGAGAACTTTGTGGAAATAGGGGATTGGTCGAGGTTGGTATACGAGGAACGCTTTGATGCGGGAGATGATGGTGATTCGATTCGACGAGGTGCTATTGGGAAAACGGCTTCCGGATAATAGAGGCATGCGTTCTCCCCCGTCATCGTGTTTAATGGAAGGGGTGTTTGATGCAAATGTACTGCTCCCGGACGAGCTAGCACCGCCATAGTCTGTCGCCTCCTCTCGAATTGTCTTCGATGGTCCATCGTCAAGTAAATCGTATGGATATCTCTCCCCTCTCTTCCATAAAGCCCTTCTTCTCCATCGTATAATCTTCTCCGTCCAGTGTATACCCGAAAGAACCAATACAAACCCTAAAATAACCCAAGGATAAGTATTGATAAGTTTCTCATTATACAGCGCTCCATCGATCAATTTCTGGAATTTATTCTCATCCGGCTTCTCCTCAGAATCGTCCGTCGTCGATAGTTGTGAGCTTGTATGAACAACAACATTTCGAACAGTGCTGTGTATCCATTCCGTGAGAAGGTGATGTGATAAAGTGGTATTCATGTGGAAGTTTAACAAGATGCATATGCTGGTGTAACGAGGGAATCCCGAGGATCAGATTAGATCTGAGAAATGATCTGATAAGATTTCAAGAGTTGACTAATTTAATATGGTGAAAAGTAGTCTAGCGAATCATGGTGCGTCGGATTTAACATCAAAAGTGGAGTGCGATGCGAAACGAGCTCTTATTCACTCAGCAGCTCAAAGAGCACACCCCCAAAAGCTCATGGAGGGGAGGGGAGGGGATATTTATCAAAGGGAATATTTGATCAACGAGTTGATTGAGAAATGAGAGATCATATCAGAATGCAAAGGAACAGGGGCAAACCTCGCTGAGAACAGGCAACCCCTCCCGTTCAACACCACCTGAACAGTAGAGTGTGACAGAAGCGTGTCTGCATTTCCTAAGAATTAGTTTTTGATCATTTATATGCTGTGGCTTATGCTCCGACACACCAAGAGTTTTGGAAACTTGTTACATGGGAATACCTGACCCTTCGGCAGATTACTATGCAGGTATTTTGTCGAGGAATCTTATCTTGTACTTACTCAAATTGACTCGCACCATACCTTGAACGTATGTTATGCTCTATTACAAGTATATCCAATGGAGAGTCTGAGTATTCCTGCAAGTTTCAGATACGAAAACGGAAGCAAAAGTCATTTGCTAGTGTTGTGGGAAAGTTGGCAAGCGCACACTTTCCGATGTCTTATGTTTTGATTCCATGAAACGGCCACGCTTAGCTGTACAGAACTCGAAAGGTCTAGGCTAAGTTTGTTGGATGTCAACAGCGATAAAGCTACTGTAATTTCATTGCCATCTCTGTTTATATCTCTTGCTAGCTGCATAGTGAAATAGAAGAACCATAGGCGAATTATGTGGCATTTTAAGATTGATGAACAAAAAGCTATCACTGGTGTTGATTCTGCATTTGCGCTTCCACAGAGGTTCAGGAGATTAGAACATTGAATTTGAAAAGGAATGACATGCGCAATTCGAGATGCTGAAGTTCCCCTAGTAGAACGTAATAAGTGAAGCTAGACTGGACGTCGTTCGCACCCAGGACAACATAACGCATACCGGTCATTATTTCGAAAGGATATCAACACATTAATAATCCACGACGCCAAACTCAAACCACCAAAAGTAATTAAGTCACTTGCACCCAATATCTCGGCCTTAGACACTGGTGATCAGCTTTGGATGTATCCCATTTTCCAAGCAATAAATACATCCATCACCTACAAATCATATATTCTGATCAAAGTAACTGACATGCGACAACGAGACTCATAGCACAAGTTCCACTTTAAATTCACTCCTGCGCTCCTTCAGCAACCAACCCCCAAAAGTTTTCAGGTGAGCAAAAGTGCAAAAACCAGACCTTGCTGGCTATTTTATGATAGACAGGGTCTGGAAAATTCCCGAGTTGGCAGGAATTTTTTTCCGATCATGAACCCTTCGTTCCGGGGTCACTTTTACCGTATTCCGTTTTAACACTCACCCACCTCGCGGTGGTTAAAGCGCAGTGGACAGTCGTATTGGCCACTGCGCCAGGTCGTACGATGAATTGTTGTGAGAAGAGAGATTGTTTTGGTATATATTTGAGAGGGGATATAGTGAATGATGGTGGCTGAAGATGTTACGGACGATAGCGAAAGCGGTGAAATATGACTGAAGTTTTGTGAGTGGAACGTGAAATTTGGGAAGCAAGCAGTGGCTTCATTCAGATAGGGATATAGAAGGTACAGGAATCTTGGGAGTCTACATTGGATATCTCATCATGCTCAAGCATTATTTCCATAATGTAGTAGCCATAACGTCAGAGTGGTTCATTATTCTTGGAATCGATGACTACAATACCCCTAAATTTGGGATCAGTCTCTTCATAAAACCGACATATAACTTCCATTGTTCAAACCCCAATCATAGAATAGAATACCTTTCCTCCACTATTCTTCAAACCCATCACACACCAGTCCTTTCTCAACTCAGATACGCGAGACCCATGGATCTGACTATGCATCATTTCACACCACCCCCTCCCCAATCCGGAAAAATCGCGTGGAACTTCTCCAAGATCCCAACTGGTGAAACATCGAGTTCTTTGCAGGTATCATAGAAAGCCTGCAAAGCCTGATCGTCGACGAACAACCCACTGTATCTTCCACTCAATTGTCTAGTAACCCGTACAAGACGACCCACTTCTAGTTTGAAGTCCTCCAACCCACGGGAGATCTGCGTGATGCCGGGAGCTGATCCTTGAGTTTTATTGGGTGCGCAGGTAACATTCAAAATTTTCCGACCTGCTGCATTTCTATCTCGAAATCGTGGTCATCGAGACAAGAGACCGAGGAGTGCGTGTATTTCTCGAGGACATTGCAAGTGTGAGAAGGTGTCGAATTTTGACGACTTTGTGTTTGATATGGCGGCGGTGTGAATCTACCAAGCATCTAGGAGGTGCGCCATCGACCATAAGTAGTCCAATAATTGAAAAAATGCGGGCGGGAATTTGAACCTACAGGGATCTCGGGAGCTTGCATTAGTTTCGACGTGCGACTTCATATTATCCTTTATTCTTGGTAGTTCATCTGCATGGAGCCGCTGCTACATTATCTATGATGAATAAAATCAAGCTCCCCGTCACTTTTCTTTCATGGTCAGCATGTTGCTTCATCCATGAGATTGAGTTACACTAAGGCTTTCGAATATTCCCATAAGATGAATGCGTTGGTTCCGGATATATTTGTAGAGGGAGGACTATTATAAAGAATTGTTGCTTCTATATAGTTGGGAGAGAGCCTATACTTTGTCTCAGTTTGCAACCATACGCAGATCAATGCCATGCTTGGAGGAAGCATCAAATGCAAGTTTCAGAACACCACACCATCAATGCATGTATGGTCATTCATATAGACCATTCATTTCCTCACTTGAAGTAGACGGATGAACATCGAGGTATGATACCAACTACTGTGCCTTCACTTGCTTGTGACACTTATCGTTTCTTATCTAAGTATCCAACAGTTCTTGTTGTGATGAAGGTCCCCACCCAAAACATGAGAAGATTCTTTCCGCAGAACGCACATTCAGAATCTGGATATTCGAGACATTGCATCACCAGCATAGATATGATCGAATAATCAAAAATTAAATCCTCTGATTAAAATTACACTTGGATTTTTTCCTATGTCGGCATAATTTGAAAATGCATCATCGTCGATTGGTAAATCGCTGTTCCCAAATGTTGAACTTGGTACTTTCTTCCCCCAGAGCACGCCCATCGTTGGACCCATATGCCTATCGTAAATTATCCAGTTAACGCCTCTCCATTACTATTCTACAATGCCCTCATGCCCACCACCTCCACAGTTGGCGGTACCCATTCTGGGTCGTCCTTTTGCATATGTGCAAAGATTTGTTTCAGCGTAGGAAGTATCTGACTTTCCTCCAAGGAAATATTCCTAGACTCCGGAAGCTCTTTGCACATACGCAAGCGTCTTCCTTTAGGAACATAACCTGTGTTGTAACGATGCGGCTCAGCCCCGTCCGGATCTTCAACCACAATATATAAATGATCGAGCTTCTTGAAGATATCGAATTCTCGAAGCAAAGCCTGACAGGACCAATAACATAGATTGACCGCAAGCTTCGTGATACCTTGATTGACGGCATTGAGGACAATATATGGTGCATCAAGAACATTTTGTGTGAAGTCGCGGGAGCGATTGGTTACAGACTTGTATTGAAGATAAATGACATCAAAGCACCGAGAGTAGACAGGTATAGATGGAACTCGGAGGTCTTTGTATCCGTATTGCAAAAAAAGAGTGTTGAATTTTTGAAGGGCCACTTCACGTGAGGCTCGACAGGTAAAAAAGAGGGGAGAAGGTTGTCTGTTTGGAACGAAACGAGGATTTGGTTGTGTCGTATTTGAATCTGAAACGTAGAACACTTCGGTGACATGGCAGAGGTCATCTTGGAGGATTGCTTCTTTCCATATTTGGAGCTGTACTTCCTTAGGGAGGGAAGAGAAAATGGTGAAAACGCGTTCCGTCTCTGTCCTGTGTTCGAGTGTGACCGGCGAAAGGGTTTTTTCCATATTCGTATTAGCTGGCATAATCCTCATGTGTTGCAGGGACTCTTGAATGGTGTTTGGATTGTCAACAGGGCCTGGCTGAACATCCTGGATGGCATTTGTAGCGGGAGGACGGTTGACAACCAGGACAGAGCTATGGCAAAGGTCGGGAGTGAGATTTTGCATAGGTTTGTTGCATTGAGGAATAGCTTGGTTGCTCGTCATTTCATCACCAACAACGATTTGAGAATCTATCAATTTCGTGTTAGTACAGAATTCAAGATATGTATGTGGTATAATTAATAGGAGATGCGACTGAAATACGATTCACATAACAAATGAAAACAATTAAGTGAAGCATGATTATCTCATGATGCTTGCCTCCATGGTTTGAATTGACAGTATTGCTGCTATCCCACTTGCATTTGTTCTTCATCTTTGGTTATCAAATATATTGACATTATCTGGGCATGAGAGTGCTTTGAGAGGAGTAGGAATCCATCTTGACGACGAAGAAGCGAATACAACTATTTTCAAACCTAAATTTCTTGGGGACCGAAAAATATATCCTTATAAAGAGATGATCCTTATGTCGGGGATCCTGATAGAGAGGTTTTACTGCAGCAACAAGGAATTACACGCGAGAGTGAGCTACTGCATCAAATGGCACAACTCTGGCAAAAGGTGAAACAAGCTTCCACGAAATCGATTCTGATTGGTGTCTTTTGGTAAGGGTATCTACTAGAAAGCTACCATCTCAAAAGGAGCAAATTGACACAAAGAAGAAAAGAAAGCAAAGCGTATTGAGCAAGGAGCTTCCAAAGCTGTATACTTAACGAATTATCAAACCATCTTGGTTATGGGCGTTACTGTGGTACATCAAACTATGCTTGACACCGAATTCAATCAAAGAGTCCCCATGAAAGTGTTCAAAATAAAACTGTCGAAGCATTCCAAAGCTCTGATGGGAATCAAATATATCTCCGCTAGATATTGTGTGCTTTGGATGGGACCTTACCTTGACAAAAGTTACTCTAGTTTCTCAAGAGATGGTCGTGAATGGCAGGCTGAGTAAATCGATGTTGATGGTTGGAAGCTTGGAATTGCTGCAATTCAATCTGCGGCGGCCGTGGACGAGCAAGAAGCCTCAAGTGTAACACGTCAATAAAGAATATTTACAAATAACTTTATCGTTATCGTATGTGATTACCTAGTAGTTGCCGTCGAAGTAAGTGATTGAGTTTTGGGTGTGTTGGAGCATCCATGTGAAGTATGATTCCAGTTCGTACCTGGGTACCTAGTTCGCCTGAAAGTGTAAAGACCAAGCGAATCACGGCACGTGACAAATCGGCAAAAACTACTGGGAATTTTTTGAGCCTAGCGCATTTCACGGGCATCCCACGACGAAAAAAATAATCCTAGGAGCTTCTGAAAATTTGTGGAAGCTTAACTTTCAACCCAACAAGTCAACCACCAACAACGACAACATTATATCGACAAGATGTCTGCCGTTGATTATCTTCTCCATGAGTCGGCCACTGGTTTCGCAATCTTTCAGGTTGTGCACCAAGCTGACACAATTGGCAATCGATTGAAGGAAGTTCAAGATGCAGGTCAAGATCTTGCGAAATTTGGCAAAATGGTCAAGCTTGTCAATTTTGCGCCATACAGGTTAGCTATTCAATGCTTTGCAGAGCGGAGAGTCTGAATTGACAATTACTCTAGAAATGCTGCTGAGGCGCTCGAAAATATTAACATGATCTCCGAGGGTGTACTTTCCGATTACTTGAAGTCGAACTTGGAATTGAACATGCCAAAGCCATCGAAGAAGAAGAAGACCATTCTCGGTGTTTCCGACAAGACTTTGGCTGGTAGCATCAAGGAGGAATTCCCGGGTGTTTCTTGTGAGACTGGTGAAACTTCCGAGGTTGTCGCAGACTTACTCAGAGGATTGCGATTGCACGCACCAAAGTTGTTGAAGGGTTTACAAGAGGGTGATGTCGAGAGAGCTCAATTGGGTCTTGGACACGCATATTCGCGCGCTAAGGTTAAGTTCTCAGTCCAGAAGAACGATAACCACATTATCCAAGCTATCGCTACTTTGGATCACCTCGACAAGGCTGTTAACACTTTCTCCATGCGTGTCCGTGAATGGTACGGATGGCACTTCCCAGAACTTGTCCGACTCGTCTCGGATAACCACACATATGCCAAACTTGCTTTGGCAATTGGTAACAAGAAGAACTTGACCGACGAAGATTTACACGATATTGCCGCCCTTGTTGACGATGATGGAGATAAGGCGCAATCGATCATTGATGCTGCAAAGGTTTCCATGGGTCAAGATATTTCAGTCAACGATATGGAGAATGTTTCCGCATTTGCAAACCGTGTCGTCAAGCTCGCCGAATACAGAAGGTCCCTTTTCCAATACTTGACCGACAAAATGGCAATTGTTGCACCTAACTTGGCCGCTTTGATCGGTGAAGTTGTTGCTGCCAGACTTATCTCTCACGCCGGTTCCCTTACCAACCTTTCCAAATACCCAGCCTCCACTGTCCAAATTCTCGGTGCTGAGAAGGCCTTGTTCAGAGCACTCAAGACCAAGGGTAACACACCTAAATATGGATTGATTTACCACTCCAGCTTCATTGGTCGTGCAGGCGCAAAGAACAAGGGACGTATCTCCAGATTTTTGGCCAACAAGTGCAGTATTGCAAGCAGAATCGATAACTTCTCTGAGGCACCAACCAACAAATTCGGTGAGGCTTTGAGAGCCCAAGTCGAAGAAAGATTAGATTTCTACGCTACTGGTACCGCACCAACAAAGAACCAAGATGCTATGGTAAGGACTCCGAAAAATTCCCAATCGTGATCTAGAGACTAACATATTTTGATAGAAAAAAGCAATGGATGCTGTTCTCGGTGACATCAACGTTGAAGACCCAACCGCCGAAGATACCGAAATGGCTGACATCGCCCCAACCTCCGTCTCCAAGCAAGAGAAGAAATCCAAAGACAAGAAAGAGAAGAAGGAAAAGAAAGACAAGAGCGAAAAGAGTGAGAAGAAGGACAAAAAGCGTAGACACAGCGAAGCCAACGGAGAAGAAGAGGGCGAGAAGAAAAAGAAGAAGAAGAGCAAGGCGGAATAAATGTCGCCTTCATCATTTTAAACATGGTCTAGACGTCCTTCTCCTTTTCTCTTTTTCTCCTATCATCTCATCTTGTAAATTTCGGGCAGCTGGGTCATCAATGGCGGAGTATAGCTGTGTTATTATGGGCGTTGAGGACTACTTTTTTGTTAACAATCTTACCGTAGAAGCTCTGGCTTGTGGTGGTATTTTATATGGCTTGGCTAGACACTATGAGGTGCATAAAATTGGAAAAAAGCATATAACTCATTACTTCTACGGATGATCTCTCTTTTTCCATTTGACCTGGACTTAATATTGAATTATCAATCTGTGAGACTTGCTTGACATTATTGACATATATGTAATTGTATTCTTGTAGCTCTTCGCCTTTCTTAACTCGTAGCATTCATTTAAATCGACTTGTGCCGGGCGCTCGTTTAAGTTTAGAACGCTATCCATTTATAAACGCCGCCTTCGCCATCATACCCCGTCCCATACTCCTCTCCCCCAACCACTCCCCGTAGCTATGTTTTCTTTTCTCGCTATTACTAAGTATCAAGGCAAAACATAATCAAGCACCTTCACTACCAAACTCATTGGTCCAATCTGTGCTCCTTTGGATATCTTCTTGAGAAACGGTAGGTCTAGCCCCCTTGATAGCTTTGATGAAATCTTTTACTTGGAGAGGTGGCTCGAGAAGCTTATCCGAATCGACTGCCGTCCAGGACATTTCCATGGCGCCTGCATCGCCGGGTGAGCAGGGAGTTAGTTTTTCTATTCCATCGGACATGACCTTTCGTGGAGTTAGTCAAATCTTCTTCTATTGAGAGAGGAGATCACTGGGTGATATTGAAAACTTTACCTTTTTATAATGTGTAGCGGTTTGGATTTTCCGTACAGGTTGCATCAAAGCATCTTGAACCGCAATACTGATATCACTTCCCGAGTACCCCTCACTCAGTTCTCCCAGCTTTCTATAATCAGAGGCCACCAATTCACAAGGAGTAGTTCCGACACTGATCTCGAACATTTTAGTTCGTGCGGGTAAATCTGGAAGGGAAATATGAACTCGACGTTGGAAACGACGTCGAATGGCAGCATCTAGTTGCCAGGGGATATTGGTAGCACCTAGGACTAATACGCCTCGGCTGTCTCTTCCTACACCGTCCATTTGGACAAGCATTTCGGTTTTGATACGTCTCGAGGCTTCTGATTCTCCTTCTCCTCTGGGTCCGCAAAGAGCATCTACTTCGTCGATGAAGATGATAGAGGGTTTGTTTTCGCGGGCCATGGTAAATAGTTGTTTGACTAATCTATTGAATTGTCAGAAATGCATATAGCTCCATGATACAAATTTGAGAAACGTACCTTTCACTCTCTCCCATCCACTTACTGACCAAATCGGAACTGCTCACACTGAAGAACGTACTGTTTGCTTCCGTAGCTACCGCCTTGGCCAAATGACTCTTTCCTGTTCCCGGTGGTCCATAAAGCAGAATACCCTTCCAAGGTTGTCTTTTTCCCGTGAACAAATGCGGAAACTTAATTGGCAAAATGACAGCCTCCTTAAGCGCCTCCTTGGCGGCCTCCAAACCCGCTACATCCTCCCACTTGATATTTGGTTTATCCTGTAGAATTGCTCCTTGCAATGCATTTCTCAACTTTTTACTCTCTGGATCCCCTTCCTCTTCATTTGCCTTTCCTCCCGCCGAGCTCCCATTCGCTCCCATCATACTGGGTTTCTTTCGTTTGCCTTCCGCATCTGCAAGATGTGTTTTTAATTTTTCGGCTCGTTCCATGTATTCGCCGGCTTTGGCGCGGATCATTTCCTTGGATTTGGCATTCTTCTCCCATTTGAGAGCGAGCATGAAGAGTTCAAGAGATTGGTAGTAGAGTTGATATGCTTTATCATATTCCGCTGCGGTGTCGGCTTCGATGGCTTTCTTAACCACGTCTATGGCTCGCCCAAGGAAATCGGTGTTCGACATCTTGAGGGTGGGGTTTGCGAGTGTTGATGTTGATGTCTAGATACAGAAGCTTGCTTGGATAGTAATGAAACTCCAGGCGATTGTTTACACGGCGCTCCTCTTTCTTGTCAAAGGACACCAAGATTGACGTTTGATTTGAATGTCGTTGTACTTGTACTTGAACAAGTCTCGAATTTGGTAGAATGACGATGATAACCTTGGTCAACAAAGCGAGCACAAATTAAACTCTGTGGGACTGCTGTAGGAACGAATATTAACAGACAGAACCAGTATATTAATTCTCTATGCGCCCGGTACTCTCGTCCTATGTATCTTGGGGTATGAATCTGTGGAGGGGATTGAGAATTCGAAAGTCTAGGTTGTCGCTTGAGCTTGTGAGCTTGGCGGTGTTTTGGTTGCCCCGCGATTGCGCTAGACATCATCTCAATAATTTGATACTGGATAAGAGAAACTTACGAAATTTCGATATTAGAATATTATTTACAGACAAATTATTTTAATTCTCTACGACTGCATTACAAGACGGTCGATTTGTAGCGCTCATAATCGCAATCTATTGGTATAATTTGCAGCTTTCCTCGCACAGAAAAAGTAATCTTCGCAGAGTATAATCAGCCTACTCAACTCCTCTAAGCTCCAGACCAGATATCAAATACCCTCACATCCTCACCATGGCAGAACAGCAGCAGCGTCTCCAAGCTCTCACAGAGGAATACCAAAAACTCCAAACAGGTCATTTTCACCTCTCCTCTCCTTTACTTCTTCCCGCCATATATTAACCTCCCCCAGATCTTCAAAGCTCCATTTCTTCCCGCCAAAAGCTGGAATCCCAACAACAAGAAAACAAGAGCGTTCAAAAAGTACAGCTCTCCTTCCTCTCATTCCCATTCACTTGACACACCTTTCCATTCCCCAACCTTCTCTCAATTCCAATCCCAGAATCGCACTGACCCCGCTGCCCTCAGGAATTCTCCGCCCTCTCCTCCGACTCCAACATCTACAAGCTCGTCGGCCCGGTCCTCCTTAAGCAAGATAAAACCGAAGCTGTCATGGCTGTTGACGGAAGATTGGAATTTATCGAGAAGGAAATGTGCGTACCTTATCTCTTCTTTCTACACTTTACATTCTATACTTTCCTCTGCAACACTATTGGATGTTCTACTTATGGGACTTTCGAAATGGAGTTTCGGAGCAATCAGATGAATTTGAGAATGAACAAATTTCTAATACTTTTTGTCTCTCGCCTGTGTAGAAAACGAGTCGAACAAGCTATCAAAGATGTACAAGATAAATGTGACGGTTTGAAGATGGAGGCATGTTCCCCTTCCACTCCCCCCAAACCCCAACTAACACTGCCTCAGATAATAAAACTCCAATCCGAGACCCAAGGGGCCCAGCCCCAAGCCGCAGCCTAAATCCTCACCAGCTAGCAAACATACATTAAAAGTACTTTAAAGAAATCAAGCAAAAGTGAGGCAGGCGGGCGTTAATATCATCAGGGATGTATAACATATACACACAAAAGTATGTATGTACCGGAGCATTTGCATGGCCAAGGGCGTTAGATATCCATTTACTACGTTTCCTACGCACTAGATATGCGTATGACGTATTCATAGTAGAGCGAGCAAGAAGTGACTTTGACCATACAAGATTTCATTCTCTTCCCGCGTATTCATGATCAGCACAAAGACCTCTTGATTTTGATACAAAGTACCAAGCTAGTCCCATGTGGATATGTAGGCTAAGAGCTCATTGGGATCGATGCTTGAATCTCAATCTTGTAAACAAAGCTCTCTCTGGAAGCGTTTTCAAAGTCATCTAGGTATTCCACAGTCACACAGTCACACAATCACACCTCAAACTCTAATAATATCATATAACAGTATAAATATCCACATAATTTTCCTTAATGGCTCCATTCCCAGTCAAAGTGGTGCTCATCAGTCCAGTCCACACACACTCCCTTTCTAGACTTCTACTCAAGTATCGAATCTCGAATCTCGAACCCCTCCCCCGGGGAAATATCAAACTCCATCTGCCCTCTCCTCTAGAATACAAATTTGACTTATTCGGGCATCCCCATCCCCATCCCCATCCCCATCCCAATCCATAATTTCGCATAACTTCGCATCGCATCATCTATCTTGATTCTTGAATATAAAAATAAATATCATTCGTATATGCTTTTCCTCTTTTCCCTCTCCCTCTCCCTCTCCCTCTCCCTCTCCCTCTCCCTCTCCCTCTCCAATCCAATCCAATCCAATCCAATCCAATCTACTAACCAACATCCTCACCTACTACCTAACATACAACCCAGAAACCCCATCCAGACATCCCATAATCATAAATCATCCTCTCATCTCCTTATCCCAGGAAGAAAAGTTCCCAAATATGCACATTCTATCCCATCCTATCCCATCCCATTCCATCCTATTCACCACACATGCACACATGCACGCAGCACTCCCAAAAACGAACGAACGAACGAACGAACAAAAGAACGAATGTAAATGCCCAACAAGAAAAGATTCTGATCATCCACCTAACCACTTCCTCCCTTCGTTGTTTACCAAAAAAATGAACATCAAATATCACACCCGTCCAAGCGAAAACTCTTTATCCCCATCCCATCCCATCCCAATCCATCCCTATCTACCTGTCTGCCTATTCAAGCCCAAGCGCCCCTACCCTACCCTACCCAACCCAACCCAACTCTACCCATCAAACTCAAACTCAAGACTCAAGACTCAAGACACAAGACACAAAACGCAAGAAGCAAGACGCAAAAAGCAATAGACAACAAAAAACACCATGCAATGAGAAAAAAAAGGGGATAATTCTTAATACATATAACACGAACTAATTAACTGAATTGATCTGCTCGAATTGCTCGGCGCGCTCTCTTAAAATTCATGGTGATATCAAAGTTTCCCACCATACCCTATCCTATCCTATCCTATCCTACCCAGATGATCATCTCCTATGTGGAGCCAGCTGGTACCGTTGGAAAAGACCGCCCATCCGCCCACCCATCCATCCCTTTCCCATATGTACTAGTATATTGAGTTCTTTCTTTCTGCTATCACACTGTCCGCCCATTCCTATCCATGATGCCGAATGCTTGATGCTCGGGTCGTTTTCTGTGAGTGGTATCAACCAGCGAGCACACTTCACATTTCACTCTTGTCTTTCCCGTGTTCCTTTACTTTCCTCGATCTGATTCGAAGGAAAATATAGGATCGTGAATGTGCACATCTCATCATATTCATCCCATCCAGCTCTACTCTCCCCCTCCCAGAAATAGCCACCCCCAGCAACACCACCATCATGCATACGCAAAGCACAATACAACCAACCAACCACCCAAATTTTTTTATATAGCCCATCCTCCCCCCACATAACCCCATTACCTCTCCCCAATACTCTCCGGGCTCATTGGAATCGTCGCCCCATCATCTTTTTCCACCGGACTATTCCCATCCATACTCTCCTCCACGCTCCCCGCATTTCCATTTGGCAATCCTGATTTGCCCTTCTCACCCTTACCCTTTTGCGGACTTCCACTTCCACCCGTCTTAATCGACAACTGCGAATCGACTGCTGCTCCATTATCCAATTTCTTCTTCTTCTTCGCGTTACCGCTCTGTTCTTTGAGAGGTCTCTTTCTTGGGCTTGTAATTTTACCCGTCGGGCCCAGACGTGGTCGAGTGGGCTTTTGTTTCCCAGTCAGTTCCTCGTCTTCTAGTAGCGGTTCATCATCATTCGCATGTAACTTAGCGAGGAAGAAATTCTTGACCAAGCCGATCTGACTAGTGATGCTTTCCTTTGTAATAGGTGGTAAAGGTTCGAGTTGTGCGAATATTTCGGCTTGGGGCGCTGCTGCGGTGGGTCCTTGGTAGGCACTACGAACTCTCGTATGAAGGAGATGGAGTGGTACGCCAAGACTCGTCATTGAGAATTCACTATCCAAACCAAGAGCCTTGAAACCGAAGTAATCCTCGCCCAGTTCTGCTGCGAAATCACCACCGACAAATTGCTCACTGCCTTCGTTGAATGCACCGGATCCATCTTGGCTATTATCTTGCAGAGCGGGTCTGAGTAGATCTGTAAGATGAGCCTTCATGCGTTCATGCATGACCGAAAGTTTGGTTCCGAGACGCTCCACATCATCTTTCACGTAGCTTTCCAAGGCTTCTATATCCATACCATTTTCACCCAAACTATGCAAGACGACTTCTTCGTTGGTATAACGTTCTTGCCACTTACTTCCAGTGCCAGGTGCAGCAGGGACTTTATGCGCTTCTCGATAAACACCAAAGGTTTTGACAATTTTGCCAAAGAAATCTCCAGCAATATCAGTTATAACATCTAAAGCAGACGGCTGCAATTCTTCAAACCCAGCATGATAGCAAAGCTTGGCGACAGATCGTTGCATTGCAGCTCTACAAACCCAAGAAGACATGATAGGGCCATCATCTGAAGTGACGTGTGGTTCGATATCTGTTTCTAAGAAGGGCTCAGGCTCATACTTGGGGAACTGATTGTTATACATCTGCACGGAAAATTAGTAAAATTCAATCTCCGGCCAAAACCAGCTCAATCTTACCTGCGCCTGCAATTGCATCTGCTTTATAACACCAATCTTGGAACACAGCTTTCTCGTTTCCTGCATTTGCTTCATATTGGCTTCAACTTTGCCAGTCAAGAAACTTTTCGGTGCGGTAAAATGTCCAGCAGGTACCATTCGAAGAAATTCTCCCGACTGTTCAACCAAATTACCATCCGCATCTTCCACCCATTGTAATCTCGGGTTGATATCTGGAATGGCTGATAGCGGATCATAATAATCAGGCAAGAACTGTTCTTCTTCGCCCTCCATACCTTCGGCAAGAGTCTCTGCGCCCTGTTTCGCTTTTTTATCTTCAATGGCACCTTCGACATTCGAGCTATTGGGATCATCCAGTTTCCGTTGGCGCAGCCACCTTCTCATCCCGGCTTTGCTTCGTAGAAGAGCAGGTTCATCTGGATTCAACTTATCACCTTTGAATAATCGGTTTCGATCTTTAGCGACCATGGCACGATTTTTCTTGGTGACCTGCTTCCAGATTTTATACTCTTCATCTTCATAGATGTTTTCTGTCGCAAATCCTTGCATACCCATGCCATTGATTGAAGGGGCATCAATATCCATACCATCACCCTGACTAGCGACACCATTCATGCCGCCAGGTGTTACTGAACCACCCGGAATCGGAGTAGAAAAGCCATTCTGACTACCATCCACTTCTGAACCATCCTGATTGAGGTTCCCGAGAACGCCATTGAGTTGAATAGCAGGTTTTTGATCGATGCCCGGGGTGCTTTCTTCACGCCTGGAAGTATTCTTCCGTGCCTTGCCATGCCCCTTCACACCTCGACCACCTTCACCCCGACCTCTAGAAGACATGATAGGTTCGTCGTCACTTTCATCAGCATCATCCCCTCCATTTTGTTTGCGACGTTCCTCTGCTTCTACTTCTGCTCGAGGTCGAATAACAAGATCTGGAATCAAGGGGATAAGTTTTGCTGCCTCTTTCCTCATGCTCTCCGCATTTCTTCGCAAAGGATGTTTATCTGCGCCATTATAATTCAAGCAATTCTCCCATATCAAGTCGAGATCGGCAACAAATTCACTCTTCGATCTGTACTGGTGTGTCTTCAACTTCTTAGTCATTGTGCCGAGGTCCATAGGGTGCTTGATAACTATTTCATGTCAGCGACAAAATTCACTCATGTATGAGCCATGGAAATTACCGTTGTAATAATCAGGAGCCTCGCGCTTATTGACTCTGACAAGAAAAGGAGCCGAGTATTCTGTCATAGCCTTGAGCTCACTCAAAACCTTATCCGCAGCCTCGTACAACTCTTCCTGGTTAACATTGTCCTCACTGGCCCATTTACTTCTATTCTTACGGACCTCGTTGATCAAGGCTCTCAACTCTAGATCCGTAGCTTGGACCCTGTCACGCTTGGCGTCGATGCGAGCAAAGAGATTCTTCAACGTCAAACTCGATGCGCCCATCTCGGCACTGGCCAGGGAACTATGTTGTTCGGCTTGTCGATTATTGGCAGGTCCAGCATTGCCATTATTATCCATTTCCGCGTCTGTTTGCCTTTCGGATTCCTCCAGCCGCTGCTGTTCCAGCATGGCGATCCGATCATTCTCCAATGTGTAGAATATGGTATTGAAACTGCGCTTGGCAGCATCCTCGACGGCCTTCTTCTCCTCTTCCAATTTCTTGCGCGCATCTTCAGAAGTTTTAGGGAGGTCGCTCGCCGCATCATCTTTATTTTGTTCCGCGTTCTTTGAGGGGGATAAGTCAGATTGGATGGGAGAACTCCCCGACTTCGAAGGCGACAACAAAGCATTCGCGCTTCTTGCCTTTGAGGGGGAATCTTGTTGTTCATCCTCGTCGTCCTCGTCATCATCATCATAATTGTCTTCGTCTATGGCGCGCGCCGGTTTCTTTGGTGGTTGTGCTTGCTTAGCCGGTTCAATGGCAGTTGCATCTTCGACCAATTGTGTGTTTTGTGCCGAGACATCATGATCTTCATTGAAATCTGCAGGAGAATCTCCACCTCCAAATAATCCCGCCAACTTTGCCTCGCTGCGGCGATATAATTCTTTAAATATTGTCCTTTGACTTTCCTCCTCCTGTACGTTGGCCGAGTCAGCCATTGTGGCATCGAATATACTTGGAGTATGCGATCGCGGAGGAGTATTGTTTTTATTTTGGTAAGTCTTTTGGGAATGAATTACATTCGATGAGGAAGGTGACCATGATGTGCCATTTGTGATGGAAGAGTTGTGTCCGGATACCCCAGAGCGAGACAAAAGTCCCCTCTCTCCGCCGCCCATAACGTCAAATCTCTAGGTCGCGACAAACCGTCTTGAAGTTGTCGCCTTTTCGTGATTTAAATTGGATTCGATATTGTGCGCATCTTTGTATGAGATTTGCGCAAAATATTGATTAATTTATGGCGTTGATGTTGATGGTTTGATGAAGTTCTTGAGATGAGGTTAGATTTGGTGGTTGTAGGACGTTGTCTGTGATTCCCTTACCTAGAAATCTAGCACTCGTAGTGTATTGAAAAGACAATGAATTGAGCAACATTTGGACCATCATTTCCTCATGAATTTCATGTTCTCCCTCCTGGAATATCTTCAAAATTCGTATATCATTACAATACATCACAATTTACAAACATAAATATATACATTTCAATTATCTATCTATTTTCCCATGTATAGGTCGAATTAAAGATTACCTCGTACTGAATCTCCATATTCAACATTGAAGATATTGGTCCGTGCAAGAATTTTGATAGGTGCACGAAGTAGACTGACTGACCATTGGAAAGAAATTGAACCTCAGGCGTGATTTCGAGCTGCAGCCAACCCACATGGGAGATGGAGAAGGAATCTGCAAGTTGCCAGGTTTAACCAGAAGCTCTGAACTCTTTTTGAACACAAGAAGAGAGAGCTTGTCTCAACATAATCCATAAGGAAATCAACCCATACAAGTTAGTTAAAAACTAGCAGTGATGCTTTTGTAACCTCGAGGAAATCCAATTTACCACAAAAGAAAAGAAAAGGGCTCGAGGACTTTCAAGAAAATGCGCATAAGGCTACCCTTTGCAGGTAAATCATACTTTAGCTCCCCCTCCCAGTTTCATGCCCTCCCCTCCTTCTCCACACCATACCATCCTATCCATAATCCCTTCCCCATGTCCCCAGAGATCTCCCAAACTAACACAATCTTGTCACGATAGGAGCATTCCTGTTCCTTCTCCTACTCGCTGGTTATGCGGGGTTGACATCCATCCAAGTCGACGCAGTCATTAACGACAAAGTCCTGCACACCATAACCTTCTTCATCCTCACCGTCGTCTTCTATTGGATACTCGATACCAGTCGTCGAAGAAACCTCAACTTTACTTTAATAATCTGCACCGGTATTCTTGGAATCGGCTCCGAATTCCTTCAGGGTTTCTTGCCCAATGGTAGAACCTTTGATTTCTACGATATTGTCGCCAATATCGTAGGTTCGCTAGCTGGCGTCGCATTGTGTAGTTGGTATCATTTGCGGATGTTGGAGCGTAAGCGACTGGCAAAGACGTATCATGTTGTACCAGGGATGAAGAGCAAGATTTGGAATTGGGAGAGGGAGTGGGAGCACAGGAGAGTGGTGTGGCCGCGGCATCGAGGACACTAGATGAAGAAGTGGATAATTGGGATGAGAATATGGAAGATGCGTGGGATGAGGATGAGCAAGCAGGCGTTGTGGACAGCGTCGAGGGCGAAGAGTTGAAGACGCCAAGTGCTAGTAGCACTGGTGAAGTCGATGGAGACTCAAAGAAAAGGGCAGTTTAAGTTACAATGTAACTTGCTATGATGTTACGGATATGATTGGCTACAATGTAGTTTTATGAAGGAACGAAATCAAAAACTTCCTTAACGACGAAATATGTTAGGTAATCGGGTGTATATTAGATGATATTTCATGCGAAAAAGGAAAATACTGGAAGAGATATAGGCAACTGGCACAGGTACTCATACCAAGTTCTTTGATTCAACCACTAGAATATTATCCACATGAATGTGTGGGGGAGCCTTTCGACCAAAATCCCCAGTACAAACGCATGATCATGAATACACGCAGCACTTCAAGCATTTCTCCCAGTATCAGCTCTAACGACCACACAATATTTTATAAACCCCACTAGAACATATCACCCATGAATTCGCATGCCGCTCCTATATCGTGGACATGAAAAATACACTTTGAAGGAGCCAAAGGTTTAGGAGATGAGGGAGGAACGGACGGAGTCACGAAGCTCTCTTTTTTAATAGCATTCATCCATTTCGATACATCCCTCCACAATTTCGGATGGCCAGATCCCATCATCCAGACCTGTTTCTCTGAAAAATCACCTATAGCTAAAAGGCTAATCGCCAATGAGTGGGACACGAACGAACGAAGTTTGGAACCGTCATCCGTATCCAGATATATCAAATGGGCGTATTCTTCGTCGAATGACAATTCATCATGCATTGCATAATTTGTGATGAGAACGGTCATGGTATAATCCATCAGTTCTGAGAGATCGTATTCAACTCCTAGACCATACAGGATGATGCGACTCCGAAAGGGGATAGGTCCCTCTTCGATATCCAAAGGTGCGTACACCCCGCGTTGAATCCAGTCGAGAAACAGAGCAAAGGAAGTTGGTTCTTTGTCGGGAAGATTCATATGCCTGATCTCGGGGCTCCGCGTGAAAAGGTCATCGAAGTATTTGACTTTGGCACGAAGAAGGGCTTTCGGGGTGTGAAAGGTACGACGATTGTGCGAGACTTTACCAACGTATAGTCTAATGCGGTCATCACGATCGATGAAACGCGCCCGTGTATTCCCCTGTTTACCCAAATATTGCCGCCCATTCTCATGTACGTCCTTTGAAGATTCTACAGTGGCATGCTTTTCTTCTGGGTCATGTTTTTTTTTCAATGGCGACATAATATTGGTGTCATTAAAGGATGCCATTCCCTCCAGCGTTGTCATGCCACTGTCTCCATCAACCACCGAATCAGCCCTCCTCTTCGTCGATTTCTTCCTCTTCCGCTCCACATATTCTATTTCCTCACCTTCCTGCTCGATCGACATCGGTCGTGGTAGTGCATGTGGTAGTTTCATGACCTTCAAAGCCAAAGCTGTTGGGGTAGACATTGAATCCTAATACCAGGTGACTGAACCAGAGCAGGTTGTAAAAAGATATCTGCCGCACCAAAGTCCAAAAATATCCCAGAACTGCTTATTGACTTTCAGTCAAAACGAATTGATACTCGGCGGTAAACAATAAGCACGATTTCTATCAATATAAATACTGATTTCTAAAAGCGAGATGATTTAGTATCTAGTAAAAGATACGAAAAGAAACAAAATCAGAAACCCAAACCAAAATCGAGAATAGTAATGAGGAATTGATGGGTGTACTTATGAATGGAGATTTTGATAGAAGAAGAGGAAATAAGAAAGTAGGGCAGAAGGCTCAAGGTATCGAAGAGACATATAAAGTTAAGAAAGAGGTGTGAAATTCCCCTACTGTTAAAATTGGAAAGCGCGACTGCTTGATATGGCGGTTTGTGACATGAAATATTACTAGCGAGGCTCTTGCTGATAGCCAATCCTGTCGTAACAATCTACGATTAATGGTATGAAATGGAGTGAGGCAAGAGAACTTTTTGATGCAAAAGCTTAAAAATTGTCACCAATTCGCTTTAACTTACTTGTGGATTCTCAAACCCGTGATAATTGAACTTTCTATTTCTTAGCCAATTTTTTCTCCCGGAATCTGGCCATGCAACGAATGTTCTACTCAGACTTGAATATCGTAACATAAGATTCTTTTCTGGGTTGATAGGATGGGTATACATGTTTGTGAGCGTTTGGACGTCGAAATGATGTTTTTGCAAATAATAGGCAGATAGGTCTAACACAATCACCTTGATTGCGAATCGTCATCATATCATGATATAAAAACTCATGCTGATTTCCAAGGATCTTTTGTACACATCATAAACATTAGGCCAAAGATCATTTCTCATAACTCGTCAATCAGCCTTCCAAATATGCCCACCACCTTTCTGCCAAAGCCATAAAGCTTCTATAGCGTAGGCTTTGCTGCCTTGGTGCCCCCCTCGGTATTAGCAGCTTCCTCAAGAGTCTGAATAACTTTGCCCTCTTCCACGATTCTCCAAAGACCCTTTGGCATCTCAGTACCCGGATCTCCCCACTCGCCTCTGCCGAGCCTATATAGGAATCGCCCCAGAGTTTGGAATGCAATACACCTTTGGGCCGGGAACGCAGAGCGAGCTAATCTTGCCAATTCCGGAATTGTATACCCAGCAGCTTCAGGAGCCTCACCATGATGGTGCAGCCCTTTGGTAATTGGCATAGCCCTCGCGATTCTGGGTGGCAATAATCCTCCTCTAAAATCAAATCGAAGAGCTGAAGCTGCTAAAGCTTCCGCTGCTGGATAGTAAGGAGATTCTTGATCTGCTACCGAACCATGTGTGGGTATTGGTGCCATCCAAGCGAGCTTTGAAGGATCAGCGGGAAGAGATGGATAATATTTCTGATGTAGGTTCTCGAGAAACGAAGGGTCGTTCGGATCTAAGTCTGGAACAGCGGAAGCGGTCGGGAAGTGTATAGATGGTTGAGGAACTTCAGGAACGCTCGAAGCAGGCTCTGATGCTGGTTTTAGATCTATGGGTTTTGCCGGCTCTTCATCTTCTTCAAATCTCACAGACTTTTGAGGCGCGACTGGCTTTCCTTCTGGTTTGGGTGCAGGGGTGGCTTGATCTTTGTTTTCCAGAGGTATAGTTTTGGCCTCATCGTTCTTTAGAGATTGAGTCAAAGATGGGGGATCGATTCCCGTATCTCCACGTCCGTCATCGAAATTGGCTCTCTTCAAAAGTCGTTGGATCAAAGAAGGATCTAAAGTAGCGAGTAAGTCTTCTTGTTCTTGCTCGATTTCTTCTTTTGACATAGAAGCTATTCTCATTTTATTCTCCTCATCTATTCTTTTCCTTTCCTTTTCGATACTGAAATCGTCCTCCCGAGTAGCTGCCGTCTCTGCGCCCGTTGGACGTCCCTGAGAAGGTGGAACTCCGAAAGCATTGGGAGAATCTGCCACCGCTGCGTTTGGAATGTCTGCCACCGAATCGTTTGCGTTACCCGCCCGTTGTTTTTTGAATGCTGATACTCGTGTTCTTTTTTTATGTTCGGGAAAGCCTGTCGTTGAGGTTTTTAATTGAGGAGCTGTTGGTGGTTTTGTAGAACGTTCTTTGATGTCTGCGACGAAGGGAGAGGTAAATGAAGGGGTATTGTTCGATGGAATAGTTGACCTTGATTCGATTTCATCCTCATCATCGGAAAGATTCACAGTGAATCTCTCACCACGAAACTCCATGTTTAGTATATTTTTGCGCAGAGCTACCTAGGCAGTGTTTTTGTAGTCTTTTTGTTTAGGTTGTGGGGAAATTAAGATCCGTATGCAAGGCTGCTAGGATATCACAAACGTGAGCCTCTAAGGAAAAAAATAAGGTTATGCGCTAACTCATATCTGACTAGCTGCATTTCACAAACATTTATTTCGGGAAGCCATCAGACGTCGAGCAACGATTGACAACATCTCGATGGAAAACAATATCAATTCTGTTGTTACATTTTTGGCTCGAGGTTATGCATGTTAATAATATACCGACATAAGTGTCCATGCCAGGTAGATGCATAGGAAGGTATGATATATATATGTATCCTCGGATGAAGCAAAATATTTATCACTCACGATACGAACATTTAAAGGGGAAGATTGAATTGAAGTAGGTTCTGGGACAGTATTTGCCGAAAATGGAGAGATTTCTTTTAGATGCGGAACTGCACATACGGCTGCACACACGGAGATGTTATCTGATGTTTCCGTTGGATATAACTGGATATAACTGGGTATAAAATCACAGGCATTATAAACCCCCCTTGTCAGTTTATAGAGGGAGGGAGACTGGGGTGGTGAGAGTCAGTCAGTCCTATTGTTGGAAAAACGGATAATTATTACCTACCAGTATTCTTCAAGCTAAAAATAAGGGAGAATTGATTTATCGAATACTATCGAGGTACTTTCTTTCTTTCTTTTCTTCTTTCTTTCTTTCTCTCCCTCTCTCTTTCCCTCTCTCTCTCTCTCTCTGTGTCTCCTAGATCCGTATTCTTATTTACTTTCCCATTACCAAATGGACCATTTTGCCTTAGGTAAGCCTTTTTACCCTTCTTGCCCTTTGCACCCTTTCCCCCTTTAGCCCTGGTCTTGTTTCGTCTATCGTCTATTCTCATCGGACAATCCATCGTAGCTTGGAGAAGGACATTCTCTGCTACGCTTCTATCTTCCCTTGTCAGACCAACCAAAGTGCCTAGGGACCTACAGCTCACAGGACTATTTTAATTGCTTCGATGATCCGCAATGGAACACACCACCCACCACCCACCACCGCACTTAAGCTCCGAACACATACCCCCATGTCCAACACCCAAATCTAAAGCAAAGCCCCATATGCCCAGACCAAGTCGTACCAATTGATTGAGGTGAAGGTGGGTAGGAAAAAGCAAAGAAATCGAAACAGAAAGGCTTACTTATTGCTAGTACCACGGCATTTTTGACCAACTAGCGTCGACAATCTCTCTTTCTCTCTTGCTCTCTCATCTAAAGTCATCAGTCAGTCCGTCAGTCAGTTAGTCAAGTCAGTCAATCGATCAGTCCATGTTCCGGCAACCGTTCTTTCCCAATCCAATTCCCACTTCCTCTTCCTCTTCCCTTTCCTTCCCTTCCCTTTCCTTCCCTTGCTCTTCCCTCTTCCCTTTGCCTTTCTTTACCTTTGCCTTTGCCTTTGCCCTTGACCACCACCACCACCACCTTGCCTTTCGTTCCCATCCGTACCATACGGCCCCAAAAGAGTTTCTGATTAAATGGCGTCTGTGAATAATTGGAAATGTCGCTTGTATTGAATTAAATCCAAAACGTAGTAATGATCAAAGTACAAGAAGTCTAAAATCCCCCTCTCTTCAATCTCCATATCTAAACACCTTTTCAACACTTTTCTTCAACCCAAACCCTTCTTCTCATTTACACTTAACAATTTATACAAGTTCAAATCATCAATCGATCCATTTCATCAATCATTTGGGTCTTTCTATCGATCACCGCCTCAAAATAATACCATTAGATAGCGATTGGTCTCAACTATTTGTTCCTCTATCAATCACATTAAAACTCAACTCGCTTCCTATCAACAACAACGATTTTTCATTTTCCTCATCCTCGTGTCAAATTTGAAGCTATTCAGAAGTTTCGCAACGCTTTCGTACTACGAACGTTATCGCCAACAACAATCACGGGTTACATGCAAATCACACCAAAAATCAAAGAATCATAGTTGTCATACGTACACTTCTCCAGAGAGCAATAGATGGTGTCGATTACACATTTAAATACCCCAAATTAAATAATTTGACTTTATTTGTCAAAAATGTCAAATTCTCATGATGTTCGCGGGGTCTCACCACCAATGGGTTCCAACAACAGCAATTCCGATTTATCATCCCCACCAAGATCCAGTCCCGAGATAGATGACATACAAATTCGTAATGATTCAAATAGCATTACCGTCAACCAATCTAATGGAGCTGCTTCAACATCAGAAAAGCCAACCCGCAAGAAGGCCGTTAGAAAACCTAGACAAAAGGTCGGTGATGCTAGTTCGGCCACCAATACCGACGCTCCAAAACCTAAAAGAGTACGCAAACCAAGAGACCCTAACGCTCCTCCTTCTGCACGATCACGAAAGCCAAAGGCTACACCTTCCGAAAATACCAATGGGGGAGAATCATCACGACAAACCAAGATTACGGATGCTCCTGGAATGCATTTAAGTGATGTTAGCTTCAGTGCTCCTGCGACCCCACCAGTACAGAACGCTATGATTGCCAATTCGGGTCAAAGTGAGGCTATTCCCAAATCTTTCTTCAATTCCGCCCCACCTCAACCAAAACCTCAAGTTCCTCCGCCACAACAAGTACAGCAACAAATCAGTCAACCTCAGTCACATGTGGCAATACAACAACCGCAACCACAAAGTGCGGTCCGTACTAGCGGTCAGAATTATGATCCTATTAGATCTAATTATGATCCCGTTCGAGAAACCCTCGTCAGTCATCACTCGTACAATAATTCTCAGGGATCACCAATTCCACCTCAAGTCACCAATCGCGCCAGTGCATCACCTTCCATCGCCAGTCTCGTCGACCCTCCGAATCAGCCATTGACCTCACCATCGGCTCATTCATTTTTAATGCATCAACAACGTCAACAAGACGGCCATTCTTCCTTACCTGCCTCCCCAATTGTTAACAGGTTAGGATTATCAGCAATGTCTGAGACAAATAGTCCTCGGCCCTTTGCACCCACCCCAACATTAACGTCACAACCAATGCCCGCCCCAACACCACCTACTGCTCCAATTGTTTTGGCGCAAAAGGAACCTCAAGTTTCTAACGGTAATTCGAATAAGAAAACCGCAGCCAACGGAGTTTCAGGAACATCAACGCCGAAACCACCGGCAAAGGGCAAAGAGAAAGAGAAAGAAAAAGATATTCTCCTTACCCCACCGCCGCTTCCTGGTTCAGGCCTGATGGGACTCGGAGGTAATGACGGTACGGAGACGCGTGCCCCTACAATTGTTCTTGACATCCCCTTGAATGGTGATGTAAATATTTATGTCAATTTCGCTCGCACGGCCGAGGAGAAATATGGTTGGGATGCCTTACACCCCCGATTGGCAGCTCAACGTGATCGGCTCGCAAGGGTTGCAGCAGCAGGTGCAGCCTTGGAGAGAAATGGCTCCAACAAGGAGAGTGGTGATGAAATGTCACTGGATTCTGAAGGAGAGGGTAGTAATGTTGAGATGGGCGGAATGAGTGATGGGCGAGTTGGTACTGATAGCGGTACAAGAAAAGCTAAGGCTGCTCCCAAAAGAAAGACCAAGGAGGATGAATACGACAAGGACGACGGTTTTGTTGATGATTCAGAGATGATTTGGGAGGAACAAGCTGCCGCTGTAAATGATGGCTTCTTCGTATATTCTGGTCCTCTCGTTCGAGAGGGCGAGAAACCAACACTCGAGAGGTATGTACCACAAACCATTGATGAAACCCAATACAGGACTAATCCGTTACATAGGGGTGAGGGTCCAGCAAAGAAGCCGCGAGTTCGAAAACCAAAAGCCGCCACTGGCGAGAAAGCCACCACAAGTCGTGTCAGTACGGGCGGTAAAGCTGCCGCTACATCAAGCGGAGCGGGTTCCCGTGGTGGAAACACAGCAGCACGTAAAGCTCGTATCACGAAAGCTGATCGTGCGCGCATGGAGCAAGAGAAACTTGAGCGAGAGCAGATGGGTTCCATGGCTGGTATGCCCGGAGGATATAATACCATACAACTTGCACCGAGCTTGGGTGGAACACCCATGGTTTTTAATCAGTAAGGTTAATTTATGGAATGGATGGCATTTGGCTGGGATTAATGGACGGGCATTTTTTTTGTAGAATTTTTTATTCTTGAAAACATCACCTCCTTGTATGGGTGGAAATGGTAAACTTACCAAGGCGTTGGGAAGGGCGGATCGAAATGCATATGGAGTATTGGGTTGGGGTTTCAATCCACGCGCATACAATCCTGGTTGTACATTAGACTGCCTATCTTTGCATGACTGAATAGTTCTATGTCCTCTGAATGTACGAGTATATTGCAGAACAAAAATTCTAAATGTTATAATATTCATTTTGCGGTGCACTTGAGATCTGATAGGATGTTGATTTGATTTTGGTAACTTGGAGAGTTTAGGCGGGCAAATTAAAGCGGCAAGTAAGTGATACTCATACGAAGAATGTGAAGCCATAGATACATGTCAACGTCATGGGATATGTGAAGATGAGTATACCTATGAAGATAGGAATAGACCTCTGCATTAAACTTGTTATACGTTCAGCTGCTAGACCAGTGTCCATAACACTAGTGGTAGGTACTACTAAATGAACCAAGCAGATCCAATTATCAGTCAACTTATCAATCGATAACGAAAATACCCCTCGCTAAAAGCGGCCAGCACCGAGTATCGGGTGCAACGATATGATTGCATCACAATCCCCAAGTAAATGAACACACAGGCACGAAAAAGTATTTCCCGCCCGCATGAATCCCTGTTGATAGCTCTTTTTGGTCCCCTCGAACAGAGCCTAACTTCCCATTCCGTACTTTGCATTCGCCATTGTCATTGTCACATACATCTAACTTTCCCTCCATCCATCCACGCACGCAGTACTCCTGCGACACACACCTCCTCACCATGGCCTCAACCACGGCTGCCGCCCAGGAAAAACCCAAACAGAGACCCTCGGCGCTGCGCAGCATCATCGCAGGAAGCACTGCCGGCGCCGTCGAAATCGCCATCACGTATCCATTTGAGTTTGCAAAGACGCGGACGCAGCTGAATAGAAGATTGCCCGAGAGTGGGAAGCTTCCGTGGCCGAAATTTGGGAGCGCGTGGTATGCGGGGTGTACGACGTTGATTATTGGGAATTCATTGAAGGCGGGAATTAGTATGTTTTTTTTCTTTTTCTTTTTTTTTTGGTTGTCTTTGGAGTTTTGGGGATTGGGATTGGGATTGGGATTTGCTTTGGATGGTTGGGGAATGCGGGGGGAATCGATAATGTGGGAGAGGTGTGGATGTGAATGAATGCTAATCTCAATCGCAAATAGGATTCGTCGCATTCGATCAATATAAATCGCTACTCCAAGACGCGGATGGGAAGATTTCCGGGCCCAGAACTGTAATTGCTGGATTTGGAGCTGGTGTTACCGAGAGTTTATTAGCAGTCACGCCTTTCGAGAGTATCAAAACTACTTTGTAATTCCCCCTCACCCCTCTGCAAATAAGATCAAATCTAACACCCCCGTAGAATCGACGACCGCAAATCCGCAAAACCACGTCTTCGAGGCTTTCTCCACGCCGTCCCCATCATCGCCCGCGAAAGAGGCCTGCGCGGATTCTTCCAAGGTTTCGTCCCCACCACCGCCCGCCAGTCTGCCAATTCAGCTGTCCGCTTCGGCTCCTACACTTCGCTGCGTCAGCTCGCACAATCCTATACCGCGCCGGGGGAAAAACTAGGCGCTCTGTCTACCTTTGGAATCGGGGGATTGGCAGGTATCATCACGGTTTATGTAACGCAACCGCTTGATACGGTGAAGACGCGCATGCAGAGTATAGAGGCGAGAACGCTGTATAAGAATAGTTTTCACTGCGCCAGCTTGATTGTGAAGAATGAGGGCCTGTTTACGTTTTGGAGTGGGGCTTTGCCGAGATTGGGCAGATTGATATTGAGTGGTGGGATTGTGTTTACGATGTATGAACAGAGTATTGAGTTGATGGGGAGAGTGGATCCGAATGGTAGATATATTTAGGGGAAGGCAGTAGGAAGGGAAGGGAAGATGCATTTTTGGGCACACAGTGAAGAATCGACAAGCCTCGTAGAATTCCGTGATATAACTCGAGGATACCAACTTCGCAGTGGAATAATAGCTTGCAGGTTTGGATATCTGGGGTTGTAGTCTCGGTAGGAGGAATGGAGTGATGAGCTGTGTGCTTTGTATATGTACTGTACAGAGCAAGAGTTGCTCTTGCACTTCCCTTACTCTTGGGCACATAGAAAGAGAGGAAGGAGGGAATGAAGCAAAAAAGAAAGAGCTTGGTATCTAGCTAGAGATTCAGGGTTTCAAAGCTCGATTAACTATCCTTCAATGAATGTATTATGATTGCCCAATGAATATATACCCCTCTGTTTACCGAGTGATGCGAGCACTTATGCAATCATCTCTTCATCCTTCACTCCCAGACATCTTTCATTCATCAATCTCATCAATCAATCAATCAAAGGTACTAAACGCCTAGTATTTACACAATTCCATTCCATTCCCTACCTATTTATATATACATACTAATTTTACCCATTTTTCTTTCTCCCTTTCATCATCGTCATATCGGTAACATAAGTAAATCACTCATTGAAATCGTAAAGCTCCCTTCCATCTGTTCACCTGCTGTTGGAACCAACTCCTATTAGGTGCCTCCTCGAGCTCCTTCACTAGATCTTCGTAGTATGTTGGGTTGCTGGCGGGTTTGAGGGTTTTGCTTGTTAGAGGGTACTAGATTGAGAGGGGTGTTAGTTGGATTTTATGATTTCTCTTCTTTATTTTTTTTCTTTCCTTCTCTCTTTTAAAACAGAGCATAAGACATTCTCTACCCTCCCTCTCCTTCTCCCTCTCTCTCTCTGTTCCATGAAAGTAGAAGAAATCAAATCAAATCAAACATACCTTCCCCAAATACCGATTCTCAACCAAACTATACAGTGCGTTTACCTGGCCCAGCTCTTTCTTTTCGTTGAAGTTTCCAGCGGCGGATACGCGTTCGAGGCGGCGGCGGATGGCGTCTTGGAATTGGGCTTCGGGACGGAGGGCGTCTTTGGGCCAGCGGGAGAGGGCGCGGAGGTAGTGGCGGGTGGCGGGCTGGAGGAGGGGAGGGGTGTTAGTTGGGTTGTTTGGGTTGTTTGGGTTGGGAAGGGAAAAGGAGGGAGGAGGTAAGAGGGGGGAACAAGACAGGGAGGCGTTGAGGATAATGAGGATATAGCTTATGCAGAGTAAGAGGTTCAAACAGTCCTCATAGCATAATTACTCTATCCCATCTCATCCCCCATTCAATTCATCCCATGACATGAAGATCTAGACTTCTAGCCCAAGCGAGCACATCCCATCATATCTCGCCCCCGGTACAAATTCAAGCATTTGATTTCCCCAACACCACCACCACCATCAATACCAAAGACCAAAACAAACGTTGAAGAAAATCCAAACTTACAGATTGCGACATGATGTTTTCAATAAATCAAACCCTCTCGTACAAAATATTCACAGAGAAGGAATCGACAGGGAATCTTTTGGATCTCGTAGAATTGGAGGGGGAGAAATAAAATGGATTTTCAATGCAGATTATATTATGGATGTATGTGATGGATAGATATGTGGGTGGTAGGTACAGGATGCGGTCATGACTTTTGGAGAATGGTGAGTGGAATGAATGATGCTTCTAGGGTGAGCTAGAGCCTAGAGAGGAATGAGAGTTAGTGAGTTTTAGTGGGTGGTGCATGTTACTATGCGGTGCGAGATTTTGCTAACGGGTGGTGCGGTGCTGCTTGTGCTGCTTGTGCTGCTGTGCTGCTATATTTGGATGTTAGAGATTGGGTGGGTGTGTGATTAGTTGCTATGGGCAAATATGATGGGTGTGCGGTTAGTACATATGGGAGCGTTTGATGCGAGAATTTGGGGCAGGTGATTTGAGAGCATGATTTGTAAGAAATCATACTTTGGCACGGGGTCAGAGATGTATGTGATTTGAGTTGGGAATCTCATCTCGGAATGAATGGATGAGGGAATGAATGATTGAGGAACTTGGAGTACCTAGGTATCTATCTATCTATCTATCTATGTACGGAGTAGTTCCAACATGAATCGTAAAACATATAACTAGACGATCGTGTATATATATATATATATATATGCATATTTACTAAATCTTTCTATATCCTTCTAAAATGCAAATTCACAATAATAATCCCATTGTCTATCCCCTTATCAATCAAAAGAGCCGCTCACCAGTCCTTGTTCCTTACTGCGCCTTTTCCCTCTAAAATGCCAATGATTTCTAGCGAATGAATGCACTAAATAAGAGTACCACCTAACCATACTGTAACCCATCTCATATCTCAAACAAAGCCGAAAGGACCATCCTTCTCCACGACCTTCTACTTCTACTTCTTCTTCCTTTAAATCTCCTGACGCTTCACACAAACAACTTTTCCTTTTCTTCCTTTCACCTACTTCACGACCCACGCCTTTTTTTTCCAACCCTTTACATTCATTCGCTCACAACTCGAGTTTTGTTCCTTGGTCTTTTTCTTTTCTGTCTTGTTCGAATACCCAAATCAATTTTAAGATGAGTTCGCAACGATACGAGAGGGTGCGTAATCCCCACCTAATCCGCGCCACGATTTGTGTAGTGGATGCTATGGTTATGATTCAAAAAGAGAATATATACTAATGCAGTTCAAAATAGGTATCTGCGAACGATGAAGATACCCCTCCGACACCTACATCCCCTCCACCATCCTTCCGATCGCGAGGCTCCTCTCCTTCTTCACGACATCACGTAGCGCCCGTCGACCAAAATCTAGCGGATACTTTTGATGATGGATCTGATGATGAGGATAACGATGGAGATGATAGACAACGATTAATGCGTGGAAATCCTTCTTCGTCAACGGAGAGATTGAACGAAACGACGAGCGATGATCGATCAACTACTCAGAGAACAGTAACCGTCGTGCCGACATTTGTACCGCCAACAGGTGGAAGGGTTTATGGCGGTGGTTCCGGATCTGATGGTGTTTTCGCGAATCTAAGTGCTAAGCCTGAGAGAGGCGAGAAACAAGAAGAACATCCTCCGGTATGTATACATGCTATTGTGTTGTGAACTTGTACTAATGAAATATAGACATACGAACAAGCAGCCGCAGATGCCGCACCACCGTACTGGGAAACCACCATTCTCGCTCCTGGACTTGGTGGATTAGATGAAGTATACGTCGAGGGTCTTCCAGTTGGCTCTCTATTCTCTTTTATCTGGAACGCCATGATATCCATGTCTTTCCAACTCGTTGGTTTTCTCCTCACATATCTATTACATACCACTCACGCCGCCAAAAATGGATCTCGTGCCGGTCTCGGAATTACGCTTATTCAATATGGTTTCTATATGAAAGGAACAAATAATGTTGTTACGCCACCTTCAGGGGGAAATGATGCATCATATGCTCAACCTCCCGATCCAAACTCTCATGATTTCGACCCCGATAAGGTTAACGCGGCTGCTACTGCAGGAATGGATTCGGGAAGTGGAGGAATCGGTGATATCGCTAGTAATGAATGGTTTGCGTATGCATTGATGATTGTTGGATGGTTCATCTTGATCAGAGCGTTTAGCGATTTCATTAGAGCGAGGAGACATGAGCAACTGGTGTTACAAAGCCCGGATCGTGGATTACCAGTTCCTATTATTGCGACTGGAGAGGAGAGCGAGACTATTGTTTAGGGATGGATAAATGGATAGGGTTGGATGGGGGCATGGACAACTGCAATGATAGGGAAGATATTCTTCACACGTAAAGTAAAGCATAGAAGCTTACCCGGAGTTTATATGGACAGGCTAGGCTAGGATGGATTCAAGAGATTATGGATGGGAGATAGGGAAGGGATTACTTTAAAAAAGAATTCCTGATAGGGTTACTATAACTTTTTTTTTTCTTTTTTTAAATATCATCTGGTTGGACAAGCGGGCGTTAGATAATCTAATTCTCCCTTCTTTTTGTCTTGTATTGTGGTATGGTTTTTGCTACTGGTGTAGGCTGACTGAGGAGTGTGAAGAAGATCGAGGAGTAGATGATGTGTATTAAGTTGAGATATATAATGAATATATGGGATTTATATACAAATAGGTGCAATTACTCTAGCACAATTGCATATGGTTTAGTTATGGTTATACACGTACGATGACTTAGGATTTTCTGACTGTGATTATTTGGATGGATGAATGGATGGATGAATGAATGGATGAATGGATAATTGATGTGCTGGTATACATAGGTAGGTAGGTATACAGAGAAAGCATCGTTGATCTTGAGCTTATTTGTTTACCTACTCTCTTAAAGTTCATTTTGCTGTTGCCTACTACTTACTATTTATTTATCTATTCACTACTTACTCACTACTTACTCACTACTTACTCATTATTCATTAATATCTACCATCTACCATCTATCGCCACAGTCACAACCACAACCACAACCACACCAAGCCAGCCAGCCAAACTCAAACATCAAATCTCTCTTCTAGGCCAAATCACCAAATCACCAAATCACCAAATTACCAAATTACCAAATTACCAGGATGTTTCACCAGGTACTAGGTAATATTTATCCGACTTATCCGACTTAACTGACTTCACATACTCACTCACATACTCACTCACATACTCACTCACATACTCACTCACATACTCACTCACATACTCACTCACTAGACAACCAGGTAACTAATCATCTCACCATAACGATTCTCACCAAACCGAGGAACCATTGTCATGGTAGCTAAAATATCTACAAGTCTCACCGGAGATTTAGATCTTTTCGGATTTTCACTCACTTCCTACCTAGATAGAGATTCTTGGGGCCAACCGGGACTTGAGCCAAAGGAACAAAAAAAGCGGTGACAGCACAATATACTCCTTTCTATCATCGTGATTTCGCAGTCAACTATCAGATGCATATCTAAATCAATCATAAATATATCATTCCGAATTATCGTTTCTCATTCCAATCCTAGTCAATACTAATCCTAACCATGACCAATAGCCTTATTCGAGGCTCAAAAACAAGAGCAACAGGATATCATTTTTGCCTTTATCTATTTTCCCATCTCTCTCTTCTCACCTGTAATGGAAAACACACAATGAATCTTTCTCCTAGCTTTCTATTACTCCCAACACCAAACACTCTTTTGTTGTCCTCCCATGCCACAATTTCGGAATCAATCCTTCGCTCCAAACTCCATAATATAGTAAATTTAACAGTAACAATTAATCCAATAACATATGCTCTTCTGCTGTATCGATCAAGTCCTCGGCATTGTTGCCCGTTGCATTGTCGATGTGTTCGTATCTTTTCGTATTGTAGGGTCGTAGTATTGTTCATCATATCCGCGTAGGTCTCCTCAGCATCCTTAACCAGCATATACAAATCGTCCCAAATGGAGGCCGAAACTCTTACTTTGCCCCTCTTCGATAGGTGATAATGGCTCATCCTCTCCCTCGCTGTCTGGTATGATCATATCCTCACTTCCCTTTGAATTCAAAGCAGCCTCCTCAATCGCATCAACTGGAGGCAATGGAATGGATGCCGGTTTAATGTCTGCCAATTTTGTTCTGCTATTTTTGTTGTTTTCGGGGAAAGAGAGACCGGTTGTCCCACGAAGAAGGGCAATGGGACCAGCAGCAAGCATAGGAGTCATTGGTGGGGTTGGTGGTAAGTTGAAGCGGTTGTGTGCGACAGCACCTAATCGCTGAAGAGGCGTGAGAACAGATCTAGTAGCGGTGGCAAGGGGTTTCTTTGCAGCTGCAGTGGTTAACTTTGTTGCAACGGGAATCTTCGATTGGAACTGAGCCGAAGAGGAAGGTGGAGTTGGAAGACCTTGGTTGAAAATGGTCTTCGGAGTTCTCAGAGTCGAAGCATCAAAAGAATACCTGCTTTTCAGACTTGAAAACGGGGTAGACGATTCGGGAATCGGAGATGGAGGTTGCTCAGATGAATTCCTACTGGAGGTCACAGATTCGAGGCTAGGGACCGTATCCTGGGAGTCTTCAGTTCGATTGTGCTCGGTTAACGTACTTGTGCTTTGCTGTGAGCCAAGGGTAGATTTGAATGAAGCCTCTCTGAAAATTTTGATTTTTGGCTGCCTATTCGTCAAGTAGTCATCGACATCTGGAATGCTCATCATCGCTTCCTCAATGGAATCATCCGAGAAGATGGTAATATCTTCCTTCTGTTTATTCTTTTTCTTGGAGACCTTGTTAACACTTGGACTATCATCCTCAAATCCATCTGCAAAGAAACGGCTTCGACCAAGTTCCACTTTTTGGCCAGTTCCCGGTGTTTGGAGAAAGGAATCATCTTCACATAGACGGGCACGCTTTTGTGGGCGAGACTCTGTGGGCGAAGACACTCTTCTTCCAGTCGAAACGGACCTTTGAGAAGTAGGGTGAGGAGGTAATTGAGGCTCGAGATCGGTGGTAGCTCGTTGCAGATGAGGGCGGACTGGTTCAGCAACCCATGAGCCAGGGTTGCGAGAAAGAACCTCCTGTTGACTACGAGAATGTGTAAAGGAATTGATATCTAGTTCCGCAAGAGGAGTCCGCTTGGCTTTGAAATATGTCTCGATTGAAACACCCTTCTTGAGATCGCTTGTGGATACAGATCTCTTCGAAGCCATGAAAGGATTTGCCATCTTGCTTCTGCGCCCAGTGACAATAGGTTGCTTGGTGATAGGATTCAAATCGCCTCTCGCAACTCCTTGGGCAATTTCTGGCAATACGTCGTGCCCAATAAATTGGGTTTGATCTTCCGTAAGTGGAAGATCAGGTTGAGTATGAAGCACTAAGGTGAGAGATTGGGGACAGAAAACTCTTTGATGTAAAAAAGTGAATTCGGCTTGATAAAAAGATTCCAGGTAATTTTTCGGCACGTGAAATTTTCCGTCAAATTGAATCATACGCAGGACTTTTTCAATCGTCTTATACTTCCGAACCAACCGATAGGCTGTCTTTAGCCCCATATTGCTCATACTGGGCAAATAATCGCACCCACTTAAAATTGCCATTCTTCGAAACTCGGCGTCAGACCAGCCCGTCAAGTTAACATCTTTGCAAGCGCAGAAATCGGCCTTGTTGACCTCGATACAATTTCCATACTGGTCCAACTTGGTAAGAAGACATTTAGCACCGAATACTAGAAGATCAGAGTCCTCAGACAATATTCCATCGATTATGCCTTTTCGCTCCAGGTAGACCATTTGGGCATCGGCTTCATATGGAGCTACAATGTATTGTACCCCCATCTCTTTCAACTCATCAATAACATGGCGGGCCATCTCGGGGGTCACATCGACCGCCTTTTGGAATTCCAGGTACGCTTGGGAAGTCTTTCCAGCATTCAATAGTTCTTGCCCAAGTCGTTTACTATCTTTCCGACGCTTTTCTCTATCCTTCTCTGTCGCAGCTTTACTTGGCAAGTAATCTCCATCGAATATCAAGTAAGGAGTGACGCCGAAATGGAGCAGCATTCGTACCCGGTGCATACAATACTCAACATATCTGCTTTTTGGGTTAGCTATTTCTTCCTAGGTTCGTCTCGGTCTCCATACTTTCTTGTTGGCTTTCCCATAGCAAGATCCATAGCACATGACACAGTTCCACGATGGAGCCAGCCATAAGCGTCCACCCCGAGGGTTTTGCCATCGAACTTCTTCAAATTACATGGCTTGTGTATGGATTTGAGCAAAGGGAGAAGACCTATAAGTGGTTAACATAAGGAAACTTGTAGAAATTATCAATGAATTATATACATACCATTGATCCCCATATTGACGATAACGTTAGTAACACAAAACAAACGGATCAATAGAGGGAGATTCGAGGAATCATTAGACCATTAACCATGAATTAGATGTCGTAGGGTGGCGAGCAAAGAATGAAACGAATGTATGAGTCAAGACATGAATAAGGGGAACAGGATACCGTTACTTATAAGTGTTCAATGGTCGTTGAAGTTGTCGTAGGTCGCTGTGAAGATGTCGATAAGACGTTGACACCAAAGTTCGAAGTCTAAAATGTCCATCCACTTAAACCTGCATGATAGAAAGAACGCGTGTGGAAGGCGCGTCGAACACCAAGGAACTTCCTTTGGCTTCACTACGGCAACCATGAAATTGATTGGCGGCGCACCCTTTTTTTTGCAGGTAAGTCTGTGACCTCATATCCCTGCTAGCTTAAAAATTATCAAGCGGGGAATTTTTGCGATAAAGATTCCGATATGGAAAAAAAGTTCAAGAACCGAGTATCTACAACTATACCTACAAAGCATCAAAAATCCCAATTTAACATACTTCAATCAATCAATTACAACTTTCACGATGCCAAAAAGTCTTAAGAAAACATCGAAGCATATCTCGAAGAAGAGAGGAGGGGAAGTTACAGCTTTACATGAAGGGTCTCGGGATTCTATGAGCTTAAGAAGAGCAGGAGGAAGAGATGATAAATTAGAAAGAATGGCTGCTGAGAGAAAGAGACATAATCGTCCCATATGTATGTACTTCAACCGATGTGTGCAAGCTTCAATTCAATTGACACAATCATAGTGGAGCGAGCTCTCTATTTCCAAAATGCCATAAAGGAAAATGGAGTGCAGCCACTCGAGCTCGATGCGATCCATAGTCTCATAAAAACGTAATGCGGTCCCCTAAACAACCATACTTTCAACGCTTTTCGTCTAACCACAATATATCCAGTTTCGTACACCAAAACGATGAAGAGCTTAATGCTATAAAGAAAGAGCGTCGTCCTGGACGACCTGCGAGTACAAGGGAGGACCTCCTGAAAATCAAAATCGCAGCCGACGAGAAAGAATACGAAAATGGATTCTGTTCGTCAATACTCTACCCGAGGGACTTTGAAGTCAACGACTAACAATATACAGATCTACCAGACCTCACTGATTCGGATAATGTAATGGCTTTTGCGCTATGGGAAAAATCCACCTGGTCGTATCTTAACACCTTGAAATGGGTGCGCTTGTCGAGCAGTGGACATATTCAAGAGACTAAATTCCCACCCAAAGGATCTTCATGATTGAGTTAAGCAGAACTGGCGGCGTTAGTGGAGTTTATATCAATACCCAAAATTGCGGGAGCAAATTGCGGATGATATGGTTCGGACGATATTGTTGTTATTTGTGCTATGGGGTTTGTTTGTTTGAAACTTTGAATAGAGTTGAGACATTCAACAAATCTACAAATAACAAACTTGAAATAATAAAATACATTTCTAGCACATACAGAGTAGTAGCTAATACCTAAAAAGCCAATCAAATTAATTCTCAGTCTGAAAATACCTTTGTGAAAACAGCCTATGAAATCATCTCAAATTTACAAGATCCACCTTTTTTTCCGTGCTCAAAAAAAGTTCCCTCAGAGGCGAGCTCAAGAGATCAAATTGTAAAATCTTCCATACCACCAATTTTATATCGCATCAAATTCAAAAAACTCAATTCGAATCCAAAGCATAAACAAATTCATCATGCTTTCCCTCCGTACTCTCACCCGCTCAGCACCACGAGTTGCCCGCGGTCTCACCAGTACCGCCATTAAAACCGCAACCCGACCCTCCCTCCTCCAAGCCGCTTTCCCCGCCTCAAGACTCCAATGCGCATCTGCATTTTCCACTTCGAGCATCAGAGCCAAGTCTGCTGCTCCAGAAAGCGATGCCGAGTTGGTCGAGAAGCTCGCTAGCGAGATCCAAATGGAGGAGGAGATGAAAGAGCATGAGGAACTTCCTACAAGTGTGAAGGATTATATGGAGAATGGTCCTTTTGAGATTCTTGACACACCTGGGCAGGAAGAGGTTGTTTTGACTAGAAGCTTTGGTGATGAGAAGTAGGTTTTTTTCTTTGCTTTTTCTTTTCCGCTACTCTCTTCTATCTGCCTATTTTTCTTTAGATCTTCTTCTTCTTCCCGTCTTCACAACCCTCAAAAAATAAAGAAACCCCAAAACTAACCTCCACCCCACCCACAGAATCCGCGTCTCCTTCTCCATCGCCGACCTCAACGCCTACGACCCCGACTCCGACGAATTCCAAGACCGCGCCATGTCCGACGAAGACCCCAACATCGACCCCGCCGACCCCTCCGAGCTGGACCCTGAAAACCCCTCCGACGCCGAAGGCGAGTCCCACGGCTTCCCCGCCCGCGTAAACATCATTGTCGAGAAGAAGGGCAAAGGTGCGCTCGCCATTGAAACCGTCGCTGAGGATGGCATGATCGTCATCGATAACGTATACTACTATGCCGATGCCGCGCACGCCTATGCGAAGACCACCGAGGCTGTCCACCAACGTCAAGATATGTATGTCGGACCCCCTTACGGAAACTTGGACGAGGATTTACAGGTGTTGATGGAGAGATATTTGGATGAGCGGGGAATCAACCAGGCATTGGCGATTTTCGTGCCCGATTACATTGATATGAAGGAACAGAAGGAGTACTTGAGATGGTTGAAGAATGTCAAGGGATTTGTTGAGGCTTAAGTGTCATCCACTGACGCTCAGAATCACTGATTCTTAACTATTCCTTTTCCCCTCGGTACGAAAAAAAAAGCGTTTCTATTTTGACTTTCCCTTCAATGTTGTTTTCATACCCTTTCCACTCTGCTGGCACCATCATACCTATAAGCTAGGTATACCTGTATATTATCAGATAGCAAGACTGTCTACACTACGTACGATATGACAGATACGAATGCTATGTAATGAATTTCAAGAGAGATACTTGATGATTATAACTTTTGCTTCGCTCGATTGGTGATTGGTGATTAGTGATTGTGCTGTTTAAATTCCATTGCTTCGTTAGACGTACCAGTGTTGTGCTTCTCATAGTCTCACTATTCTCTATTCCAAGTGCTATTTTAAGCTAGGAAACTTTCTCAAGCTTCAAATGGGTGAAGCATACAAGTAGTATGACAAGTATCAGCATCAGCAAGCACCAGGTACAGACGTCATGAATCATACTACGCAGCAGAAAGATACAATTTTTTACGCTTTTTATTTCAAAATACAAAGTAACATCGCTAATTATCAATTCATTGATACGCCATATCTCATTTGATCCCATCCTCAAAATCAGACTTGATTTCTAGTCTTGTTCTCAATCTCAATCTTGTGATTCTTATTTTTATCTGCTCAATAGTGACCTAGCTCAATCACCTACGCCCTGCCCTATCCGATCATACACCACCCACCCCTATGTACTCCCCGAATCCATTGCAAGCAAGTAAGCGACCGGCAACCAACCAAACCGAATTCCTACCAGTGCAAACCAATTCCTTTCCATTGGATACCCACCAAAACATAGATAGATCGCCCGGCCGGCTTGTGGAAAGACAAGGCAAGCAAGAGGAGCAAAAAGCAAATGATAACCCCATCACGCCATGATCGATAAAATGGACGAAGACAGACAGCTAAAGTGGAAGAAAAATTATGCACCGTGTTCTTGTACCTATTCTTCCCGTGTCGTAAAAAGGTATTCAGGTCGAGGAAATTGCAATAGGTGCTGAAAATAAGAAAACATCCAGTGTCGAGGGGACTAAGATAAGCCAGCACAAACGCCCAATGATGCAGAGAGAAGCCTTGATCACTGTAAAAAAGACATTTAAGGTCTAGACACTGGTAGAGGGGAACCTTGAAGACCATCGCTCAAAGATGGTCGGTATAACAAAATCTTCCGGCATACTTGAAAATAGTTATTGCTCTCGCTCCTTGGTCTTTGAAATTTCTTGGCCATCTACCAAGGCTGAGTCATAGTCAGCGAAGAAGCGACCAAAGACTGAACAATGTGCGATCTAGAAGTTTGTGCTCCAAGACCACGAACCATTGGCAAGATTTTCGGCCGTATCTGCAAGCAGGATGACCCGACGTTTATTGCAATAGGATGTCTTGTCCATAATTTCAACCTTCAACTTCTGAACTGCAAGTTCCTGAACCGGCTTTTCAAACATTTCTGACAAATTTTCAACGGCCATCTCGAGATCTCTTTGGTTATTTTCGAACAGCTCTGTAAGATTGTTGCGCTGAAGATAGAAGGCAAATGCGTAAGTCCATTTAAGAGTTTGACGGCAAGTTTGCAAGGCTTGACTAGCCGAGTTAAGGTACTGAACTTCGATCCAAGATAATCCCGACGCAGATTGAAGTTGAATCATCTTCTTCTCGGTCTTATGGTAGATATCCTTGTCCAACTTTGCCGACTGTTCATGATTTGCATATCGATTGTAGTAATGCAAATAACGTTCTAGGGACTTTCGAGAGTTGGCCTGAGCATCTCTAGCTTCGGAGCCACTCTTCTCTTCAAATCTATTGCAATTGTACCAGCTTGTGCCGTGCTCCGACCATAGTCCCATGCACATCCAACAAAATTCGTGTTTGCACTTCCGACATGTCATATGGTTGCAACCTCCGTTCTTCTCGATAGTAGAATTACATTCTGGACATTCTTTTGTGTTGGCAGAAATCCAGTTGGCAGTTTCTGAATCATCCGCGCACTTCTTCAACCATTTCTTTACCAATGTACAAGGTGCAGGCTGATGATCTGCTAAGATACAACCAAAGCAGAAACGATGCTTGCAATCACATACGACTGTTGGGACAACCTTGTCGAGATCTTTCTTCTTGATGCCGCATTCGATAGCATTCTGACAATCTGGAGCGGGACACCATTTCAAGAACTCTTTATCCTCAACGTACGTTCTGGTAAGAAGTTCGTGATATCGTGATTTCAAATCTGCAGCGACAAGGAGATCTAGAGAGTGGCTATCCATAATTCTTCGGCATCCATCATGTGGACACTGAATACGAGCTGCCTCCCCCTCCTCCTTGATCTTTTGAATCAAGTATTGATTGTAGCAGTTGACGCAGTATCTGTGCCCACATTTCATGGCAAATGATTGTAAGCCGGGTTCGTCCTCACAGCAGATATCGCAAACAAAATCCGGTATAACCTCAAGTTTGGGTGGCCCAGATTTACTCGACACCAAACCAGCATCATCAAGAACTTTTTTCGGGCGATCCATGTAATCTTCAATCAAACGTTCCTTGTTCCATCTGAAATGCCTCAAGAGAATAGCTGCATCTTCTTTTCGAATGTCGAGTATCATGTTGACTTCGTTGATAAGTTCGTCCTGCTGACCTTGGACATCCTCGGGATGATGAACCTTGTAGTTAATGTCGAACTTCGCCTTCTTCTTCTGCGAATTATCATCTTTGAAACT
Source organism: Botrytis fragariae (assembly GCF_013461495.1). NCBI lineage: Eukaryota > Fungi > Ascomycota > Leotiomycetes > Helotiales > Sclerotiniaceae > Botrytis > Botrytis fragariae. The sequence goes on along the minus strand of NW_023500989.1, from coordinate 2,916,870 downwards.
GATGTCAGGTGCTGATTCTTCAAAACCGAACTCTAGATAGCATTGAAGGTATCAGCAATTGTATCAAGGTGGGGGAAGTGATTGTGAGGGGTTTAAGAAAATATACCGTTACCATCTTCAGACTCCTCCTCGTTCTCACTCTCATCCATAAGAACGTCATCTTCACTTGATGCTCCAGACATGAAGTCGTCCTCGGAATCCATGCTGATACTGTTGCTGTTGGTTTGCGGCGAGGGAGGTGTTATAGGTTTTGCAGAAGATGCTAAAGTTGCTGCTGCTGAGGCGATCCGTTTGTTGGTTCGAGTCTCGTCCTTGTCGTCGTATGATATCGCCTCAGCCGCCTTTCTCTTTTTAGATTGGGAAGAAATGGTGACTGTGAAGGGGTCCTTGGCTCGTCAAAGCCGACGAGGTCCTAGGCACACAAGGCTACCGAAGAAAAGTGATCTCGGTGTGAGTGACCCTCAAAAGCAAGCAACGAGTCAGGAGTGGCGTGTGATTGTTAGTGTATGTAACCTGATGATTAAAGAGAGAAATGCTGAAGGATTTGCTGAGACCTTCTCACGTTGTTTAGTGGAAGAAGGAATAGGTGTTGTAAAGTAAAAGTAGAGATGACCAGAACAAGTGAGAAGAATTAGGTTGGTAAGAAAGTGTCTAAGAGTGCAGGTTGCAATAAACTTTTGGACTTAATAAACCTTGGAAGATCGGGAACAAACAAAATAGTATGGAATAAGTTTTATTTGGGGTCGTAGTGGCTCTGCTTTATTATTTGTCTGACTAAGGGTTATGAATCCATGTTACAAGTACTGCGTGTACTGCCACTGTTACCGTCTCTTGAAATGGATCTTAGATCTTGACTCTTGAAGTTCAGTTGTTGGCCGTTATCTAATCAATACTTATTACTAGCTAACGGAAGGCAAGGCAAGGCACGACGAGGCAACTACGGCGAGGCGCTTACCCCATCTAATATTAGCGTGTTCTGAGAGCGGACTCGGCGCCCGATATTAACCGATTGATTGATATCTCGACTCATTTCGTACGGAGCTCCTTTCGAATCCTTCCGTAAGTGAATCTTGCCTCTTAGGAAGTCAAACAGCCGTTTCAATAACCCTTAGAAATACGATGAATATGGTGAAAGGCATAGCCTGCAATACATCAGTTATGAAAGTCCATACCTTTCAAGGTACAGCCAATAATTATGAGCCAAGCAATCCTCTGTCGGGTCCTCACATCTTAGAGGTATCCATCGTTTGATCCGCCACACCTAAGTTTCCGTTCAAATGTTATGGTGAACCATATTATGTCTTCAGTTTTCTATACACGTTCCTGGTTTGAACAATGGAGAAATCGGGCGTCGGGTTTCAAATTGCCATTGCAGGTCGGAGGCCCCAAAAATCCTACTGGTTTGGCCAATTACTGCCATTCAGCGTACGTCATCTTATTCAATCTATACCAAAACAGTTCGGCTTCAGCATAAGTATACGCACAGTTGTAAGTATAAAGAATCAAAGTCGAAGCCGTTTTGATCACCTCTCTCTCTCTCTCTCTCTCTCTCTCTCTCTTATTTCTTGATATAGTTCTCTTCTTCATCATTATTATACAAATCGTTACCATGGCCGCTGAGCACCAAATCCCCATCCTGATCATAGGTGGCGGCATTGTAGGTCTATCGGCTTCTCTCTTTCTCTCCCAACACGGAATACAATCTCTCCTCATTGAGCGTCACTCGGGAACATCTATACACCCACGAGCTCGATCCGTCAATGCTCGAACCATGGAACTATTCCGCGGTCTCGAGATGGACGATCTTGTTCGAGAAGCCGGTGCCTCAATGAAAGCAACTATGGGTATTCACAAAGGAAAATCGCTCAAGGAAGTGATAGAAGCTAAGAAACCAACCGATGGTCCTAGGAAGTTTCCTTTGGCTGGTTTGATGAGTCCGATTAGTCCGGTGCAAGGAACTTTTGTAACGCAGGATATGCTTGAACCAGTTTTGGTGGATGTGGCAAGGGAGCGAGGGGGTGATTTGAGATTCTATACGGAATGTGTTAGTATTCAACAAGACAGTGATAGTGTTACGGCCACACTCAAAGACCGAGAAACTGGCGCTGTCTCCTCAGTTCGTGCAGAGTACCTTATCGCCGCCGATGGGGCAGGAAGCCCTATCCGAAATCGACTCAACGTCCCAACATCGGGACAAGGTACGATGGGATATTTAATCAACATACTATTCCACGCCGATCTCAAATCCCTGGTACACAAACGTGAATTTTCCATCTGTGTGATCGAACGTCCAGAGATTAATGGAGCATTCACATCCATCAATAATGACGACCGTTGGGTGTTCCATCTCGCTTATGACCCCTCCAAAGGCGAACAAGCTTCAGACTTCACTTCCGAGAAATGTATAGAGTTATTACGCATTGCAATAGGAACACCCGATCTTGAAATAGATGTCAAAAGCATACTGCCTTGGGAACCATCTGTACGAGTAGCAGATCAACTACAACATGGGCGTATCTTTCTCGCCGGTGATGCTGCTCATCAGATGCCTCCATGGGGAGGTCAGGGTGCAAACTCTGGCATTTCAGACGTTCATAATCTTGCTTGGAAACTCGCACTGGTACTTCAAGAACAAGCAAGCAAGAGATTGTTAGAAACATACAATACAGAACGTCAACCCGTAGGCAAAACAGCAGCAGTGGTATCAGCAAGTGGTAGCGATAAACGGGGAATGGTCTCGCTAAACCTCCGGGATCCAGCTGTTATAGTGGGATTTTATAAGAGGATAGGATTAATCTCCGGACACGGATATACCTATGCTAGTAACGCAATATGCGCAGAGAGTACATCTCCTCTCGGTGGACTGACATGGAAACCGTGGACATTAGCTAGTTTGTTCTTTTTACTCGATGGTAGACCTGGTAGTAGACTTCCACATTTATGGACCATGTATGAAGGAAAACGCATCTCGACTCTTGATCTATGCGGGAAAAAATTCATCTTGATGACTGGAGCAAAAGGAGAAGCATGGATCGAAGCTGCGAAACTAATATCGAAAACTCTAGCTGTTGACATATCCGCATACAGTACAGGACCAAACGGCGATCTCATCGCAGAAACCAACATATTCGAAACCACAACGGGCATATCATCTCAAGGTGCAATATTGGTACGACCCGATGGGTTTATAGCATGGAGAGCCAGAAGACAAGATTCTGGTGTGGAGACGCCAAGAGTTCAACTTGAGGTGGCGATGAGACGAGTTCTTTGTTTGTTGTGATTTATCTGTGGGTTTTGAAGATGTGTGATTAATGATATGGAAATCGAGGAGTTCAGGGATAGTTTTACTGGATCGGATGATGAGTAAATGTAGATCGTCTGGTTGGGATCTATACATCTCCTCTTAGTCGTTATTTGAAATATGTACTTTATCTTAATTGAACATGAACCTTTGATTCTACCCATGGACATGGACATATTGCAGATTAAAGAGTTTCAAACCCCCAACTTTATTATAATTCATGATGGTCTTATTCTCTTACACAAGGTGAGCAACACTCTCCAAAAACGAGTTCCAACAAATGTAAATGTGAAAGCTAGCAGGATTCAGGAAGCTAGGGAATTTATGTATGTATCTCCTTAATAATTTTATATACTTCCATAATTACTTAGTTGCTTAGTATCAGCCAAGCCACTGGAATATTAAGATCGATTTCATTCATGATCAAAGCTAGTATTAATATCAGATTTTCTTGTATACTTTATACTCGTTCAGAAAACTATCATAGGAAGCAGTACATGTCATATGATATATAGATTTAGAATCTTAGGATCATATTTTCCCATTCTTCTTGTATGTTCTCCAGATGTTGAATCGTATAAACTGTAAAATGCATTATCTATTACCAAAAACTATATAATAATGCCGCGGGATTGTTTGTTTTTCAAATTCTAACATACTTCAGATTGTTTCATAATTCTCACTCTTACTAAAATTTCACAAGTATACAGTAGTATATACAAATAAATTATACATTTCTTATTTCTTAATTCATATCTCATACATCATATACCCCAAGCAACTCCAACCATTCCACCACTGACTAAAACTACGACTCGGCTGCCAACCCCTTTTTGATATCAATCACACTAACAGTAACCTTATTTGTCGTACTAGGTGGCAAAATTCCACCACCGGCAATCAAAAGATGGTTCTTATTACTATCCAACACTCTCAAATGTCGGGTGTAACTTGTTCCCTCTGGAGTTGCCACTGTCTTCCATGCATCTGCAGCTCCAAGGGCTCTATTGACGAAAACTTCCGAGCGGCCTCCGGAACTGACAATGATAGTACCGTTTGCACCACCGATTGGTGACCACACGTTATATGGGGAGCCGGTGGGCTGGATACCGTTGTTTGTGATCAGAGGTGTACCGGGTGCGGAGAGGAAGGTAAGAGGAGAAGATGAAATGCGGTAGTAAACGGGGAAGAGGTAGGTGGAGGTGTTGTTTACGGTTGGGCCACCGCCGTATTCGTAGGTCATGATGTATTTACCGTTGGGAAGTTTGGAGATGGTTGTCATTCCTGGACGAGCGGTATAGGTTGAATAGTGAACGTCATCTACAATTGCTCCCCAGGTGAGGAGGTCAGAGGAGACAGTGTGGACGAGCTTTTGACCGTATAATGGATCACGTTGATCGGAGTAGTAGACTTTTGTTTGGTCAGTATTTATGGGATGGTATAGATTATGAGAGTACTTACGAACAACCTGTCCCTTGTATGTGAGAAGGAAAGGTTCCCAAATAGCAGGAACACCATTATCAGGAACAGCTGCACCACCATTTGCTACAGTCGATACGAATTCCCAAGTATATCCGTGATCCAAACTAGCATAGACATCAATCTGAGTCTCACTCAAATCCGTCGGGATAGAATTTCCAGTCGCAAGGATAGTACCAGCTGGGTATTTACCGACTTTCTCCGTCATATAGTATAAGAATGGTTGATATCTCAATCCCCATCCATTGACCTGGTCTGTAATATTTGAGATATGTTTCCATGATTCTCCACCATCTGTACTCTTGAAGATGGGGAAATAGACAAGAGGAGGTTCGGGACTGTAGTTTTCCCATGTAGCTAAGAGCACACCACCTGGTAACTCGACAGTTCGGGCATAGAGAACACCAGGATCAGTCCAATTAGCTCCAGGAGTAAAAATCGTGACATCAGAAAATGTGCTAAAAGGAGCAAGTGCAGGAGCCGCAAAAACCGTCTCGCACACTGCAGCAAGCAGCGCAAAAGAGAAGAACTTCATCTTGAGTAGTAGAGGAGGATCTAGTATGAGAACATAAGGAGAAACTACACAAACAACAAGAGAAAATTCATGACTTTTATACTCTCCTCTATACCCCTGTATTCCCCAAGTTTGATTCACTTGATCATGACCAGGTACTCCGGAAAAATACCCCGCATGAGAATAGTAACCACTGGGAACATAGCTTTGCATCGTACTCTCCAGTATGCGGTCGGTATGGGGATGTCCCCATGTTGATCCCCGCAAAAACTATAGTTGAGCGCGCTGGCCATCAACACGGGACTGGTTCGCAAGAAAGGTTTCTCCAGTGCATTTGGATGCGCACCAATCGGAGAAGAGCGCTAAGTGACTACATCACCCCATCGCCGGTAAAGAAAAACATGTACTTGGCGTTGAGGTGTACCTTGAGAGGGGAAACTTGGGGATACTATAGATTGCATACAGATGTACTGGCGGTGAAATTGTTTGTCCGAGGTTTGGAGTTCTTGGTTTTTCTTGGAGAAGGTTGGGATGGATGAAGTTTTGTGCTAAATTGTCATACGAGAAAGCTAGCGTTGATGATACAATCATTGGGTTGTTGCCGATATAAATTGAGTCTTGGTATTATTACTCAATTTGAGTCAATTTACCACCAGTGTGAATAACTAGTATGTAAATCAATTGACGGGTATCCATCATGTTGTGAAGTTCGAGAGTTCCAATGACAATGTTTCTCGGCCTCATCCCATCTCAAAAGAGGCAAGAAGTGACGATCCTCAGCACGTCACCATCGCTTGCAACTTCCCTTCCAACTTTTCCCAACCCCATGCTATCAACATCTGAATACCTTCACCATTTCACCTCAACAACTCAATCTCATTGACCCCAAGAGATAATTCCTAAACACCAATTCATCTCTCAATTAACAATCAAAACACCTATACAATGGCTACCAGATTCGCGATTCGCCGTCTTGCGACCCCTCAAACTTTCCGCACTTTCTCCACCACCCGCCCAGCATTCATTAAAGTCGGCGATAAAATCCCCAATCTCGATACCTTGGTCGAGAACTCACCCGCTAACAAGGTTAACTTGAGTGAGCTTACTACCGGCAAGGCTTTGATCATTGGTGTTCCTGCTGCTTTCAGTATGTTTATTCCCCCTTTTCTTGCTTTCGCTTTCAATCTTTAGTGGGAATTCCGAATCTGCAATTCTACTCAAATACTCAAATAGATTTGGAGACTTTCGATACCTAAAATCACAAAGGAAGAAGAAAGAAAGAAAGATGGATAATAAATTGACACAAAAACAGGTCCCTCATGCTCCAATTCTCACATTCCGGGCTACATCAATCATCCCAAGCTCAAGGAAGCAGGTGATGTATTTGTAGTTGCTGTTAATGATCCTTTTGTGTAAGTGAGCTACTATGTAAAATTCTGTCATCCATACTCGGCTCTATACTTTCCATTTGATAACTTTGATCGAAATGTCATGAGGATAGCACATAGATGGATGAAATGATCAGATCGTACTAACACGAAATTCCAGTACCAAAGCATGGGGCTCAACTCTTGATCCTACCGGTGAATCGGGTGTATGTGCTCTACCCCCCTCTCCCTAACCCATCCACTCACCCCCCTCAACCATCCGCGGTCCCCAAACTACCATTGACTCTCCCCTCAAACAGATCCGTTTTCTCGGCGACCCAACCGCCTCCTTCACCTCCGCCCTTGATCTAACCTTCGACGGCGCCACCATCTTCGGCGGACCCCGCAGTAAACGTTACGCGCTCCAAATTGAAGATGGGAAGGTTAAGGCTCTTCATGTTGAGCCTGATAATACTGGTTTAGATGGTATGCTTTTCCATTTTCAATTCCTTTCTACAATCTTTTGCTTCTCCCTTCTTCGTTTTCGATGTTATCCACCCAGTCCCGTGGTATCTCCACACATCACTCTCATCCTAGTTCAATCATCGCAGCTCGAGAGCAGAGCAGAGAAAGGCAAAGCAGGAGAAAAAAGCTAACACAGCCCCCTCTAATAGTCAGCGCCGCCGAAAAAGTCCTCGGCTAAACACCCCAAGTCAAATCAATTCATGATCCCTAGTCACCCAAGTCCTAGACATTTCTCACTTTGATCAGTGGTGTATTTATCCATTACTTCATCTGCTTCATATCCACATGTCAAATAGCTGGCCCACGAACAGATACCTCGAAATGAATGATCAAAATACTCTTTCTGCTTGTACCCATCCATCGTTTCCCAAACCGTGAAACATCTACCTAGTAACCAATGAATGTGACAATGACAGTGACCCCTTCATCTCAAAGCAACAATCCCAGCACACCCAATACCCAAGGAGAAACCCCACAATGAGATACACGATACAGGTAAACGCACCAAGACTAGCTTTAGTGATGCTCCTCTGTATTTTAGATTTTGTAATTATCAAGGTCCGTTTTCTCTATACACTATCATCGAGAGCTTATTATTTTTTTAGGACCGAGCAGTCTATTTTTATAGTGCCTCGGCCAAATATTGTGCCGATCTGAACCCCGAGAGCGATATATATAAGCTGCTCATACCCCAATTCAAAACTCAGCTGTATCTGTCCGACAACCACAAGATTAAAGTGATATCTCGTGTTCACTTTCAAACCATCGGGCCCAAGTTTTGGGGGGCCAGTTGTTATCATTCGCTCAAGTGCGTCGGATGTTTAGAACTCCGTCTTCGTTCTGTCAAATCATGCCTAGGCAATTAGTCGCTGATGTTGGATTGGATTCTGGTGGTGCAGAAGATCGCTCGAATAGCTACAATCGCATCCGAAAGCGAGATTCATCTATGCTATATATATTCTCTCAAGTTACATTGCGTATATTCATGATCCTATTATGCTGTACGACGCGACGTTCTACCTCCCCCTGCATCTTTCTTACATTGTAGCACCTTGTAATGTCAGCCCTAGAGCGTTTTACATTCATCCTTATTTTCTTTATGTGTGCGGCTACTCCTTCAAGAATAAAGCATAGTTCACGGGATGAAGTTTACTCAAAAATCTACCCATGATCTGGTTTCTTTTCTTCGTCTTTCTAATAGGCAGTGCCGGTGCAGCGGGCACCTCTAACAATTTCATATTCCCCTCAAACCTCTCAACTCTCAACGCTTCTCACGTCGTCGAAGGATCATACGAAGTAGGCAGCACAGTCGACTTACGATGAGATACCATCTGGGATATGGTCACCATTGTCATCTGGCAAAATGGAAAGCCACCTTATCAATACCTTCCTAATTCTGGTAACTCAACCTTTATTTTTATTTTACATTCCATCTGATGGATTCCAATATCTCGAAATTCGTTTGACATATTGAACTCATTCAAGACATTTAACCAGCTCGAACCACTAGGATTTACTGAGATATCTACGGTGGCTGGATAATCGAAAGCTTTCTCATCTGTACTGAACTTGAATGAACTACGTTGTTTCATCTTACTAACAACGTTTCCAAATAGTTCAAATACCCAATCTGGTAAATTCATACACATGGATTATCGATATCAGTGGCACGAACGGTAATCCGGGATTCGACCTCAACAATGGATCGACATTTTATTTCATAATCACGCATACTGGAACCCCTGACTTATTCGCAAGTCAGTCGATTAATATTACAAATAAGGCTATCAGTTCATCTGCTACTTCTTCTCCTTCTTTGGCAATTGAGGCAACAAGTACTGCGAGTGTTTTGACGGCTGCTTCGAGCACATCTTCTTCAGCTGCTTCTCCAGCTACAACATCGAGTGAGTTGAGTACAGGTGCTAAAGTGGGTATAGGAGTGGGTGTGACACTGTGTGTTGTGGCTATCGTCGCAGCATTTGCGCTAGGATATTTTTTTCGACGACCTTCGAAGTCTCCAAGTACTCATATCATGAATACGAGACCGAGAGATGAGTCGGCGGAACCGAAACCATTTGGATGGCAACCGCCACAGGAATTGTCGTCTAGCGCCCCGCGCCCGAAACCATTCGTACCGCAACCTCCTCAAGAATTGTCATCGAAATCTACACGCTCGAAGCCTAAGGGTCCGATTTTTGAGATACAGGGGTAGGGAATGCATGAATTGCGTCTAAACTTCGAGGGAGTTTTGATCTCTTTTTGTTGGTCGCATGGTTTTATTTTCATTGAGGGATCTTCTGAGCCGATTTTGTTCGCATGGTCAAATATCGTAATGCATGATTTGCATACTATTACGGTACGCTTCCTGTAAATAGCTTTTAGAATATACATTACTAGTACATCTCACAGAAGACAAAGTGTTGATAAAGGTACTTGGATATTTGTTATTTCATCTCTTGGCATAATCGCGAAAGTGTTACGAGCACCTTCAAGCGAAGGGATACGAGTATCGAGAAAGCCATCTATCAACCGAGTTTCGATTTCTCGAGGTACAAAGTGATCAATTTTCTTCCGTGTTGCGTGGTGTCAATATCAAGCATATATACAAGTCTGCCACAGAATCGGTGTCTCAAAAACATATAACGAATTCCACAAAAGATCGGAATGGATTTATGTATTCGATCAGCCACTACAGGAGCGCTAATAAACTCGTGGTTGATGTTCGCCTCCGCCTCCGCCCTGATATAGTGTATATTTGTTAACATCATCCAGAGCCACAATAAAGTTTATTTATTTGCACGAAAGGATTTTGATTCGTCTCGAGACCACACAGAAAGAGGGAGACCACTTTAGCCCTTGTGCCAATAATACACGAATACAGAGACGAGACGAAGAATTGTAGTACCGGGTCTGTTACCCGAGGCGAGGGTGACAGTGTCTCCTATTGATACCCCAAAATTGTGCTGGGGCGTCTACAAACCAAGTCCCCCTTCCTCCCCCAACAGGTTCGCTCATATAATACTTCATCCGCCAAGAAGAAAAGGGTTAGCTGCCAGTCCAACATTCGTCGCTTTTTGTGTCCGTAATCCAGCATACCAGATCACGCACCGGCCATTCATTTTCTGCACCAAAAGTTTCGATCCCCCTTTCCGCATAACGAAGAGGTGCCAGAAGAAGCCCCTCGTCGTTAGAAAAGCCAGTCTGAATCCCGACAGAAGAATTTCAGATATTATCAATATGTCATAAATCAGCTTCGCACTTCTGAATCCAGGAAACCTATTCATCTATCTACCTATCTACACACACACACACACACACACACACACACAATTCAATTCTCCTGCTCCGCTCCATTCCACTAATCTCCTAACCAGCTAACCCACTAACCCACCAACCTCCATACTTTGCGCAGGTAGATACTAGATAGTTTACGTATGGATTTAAATTCAAGGGGATCGTTGATATACTAAGTACTTCTCTCCCCCCCCTTTATCATCTTACATATGATACCTGCCCACCCACCCCACCTACCAATTCACGTCAACTTCTCTTGCAGAGGAAAGAATCTCTCTAACCAGTATTATTTCTTTCGAACTCTGCGGATTCTGAATCTCAAAACTCAAAACTCAAAACAATCATCACAATAATTTAATAGCCTAATTTCACCAAAGCATCTCGGATACAAATATTCCCTATATGAACAGAACATTGAGATTTAAAGGCTACATACAAATCGCTAAACGATGTCTGAATTGTCAGATAAATTAAGGAGGCTCAATTCATCAAACTCCAATTAATAACGCTAAATAACTTAATTCCCCATTTTCCATTCCATCGTACATGATTTAAATCATATCCCATGATATCATCCCCAAAATCATCCATCTATAGCAATGCTTGCTCGCTCAAAATCAATATGGTATCTCCACCTTACGCCAAACCAAACCAGAGATCCACACCGCACTTGTACAACCAGCAATAATAGACTGCTCGTATTAAACCAAATCCCAACCAAGAATGGCCTGAACCCAATATAAACCTTCCAAATCACGCCATAGAATGCCCAAGTCCGATATATTCACCAATTGAAATAAGATTCAACTCCAAATCTCACAAATGTTTACAACATTCAAAGTTCCACCTCATCACTCTCCTCCAACGGAATCGGAGGAACGGATTTACTCGCCGCACTCCCCAACTGAACACTCTTATCACTAGCTTCCATTTCATACCTTTCCTCCTGGATCGCCACAGCCTTCGGATCGACACCTTTTACAAAAGCCAACATATCAATACTATCATCATCATCGTCGTCGTCTTCTCCAGCGTCTTCAACATCCATGGCATCGCCATCAGATGATACTTGAATGTCGTTATCTGACATTAGATCTTCGCCTTTTTCTAGAGGTTCGTCTCTAAGATGAGAAATTCCCATGAAAGACGACGAGGTATCCGAAAATTCTCCTGTGGTTTCAGTGCCGGAAAGCATGTCGAAATAAGAGGATGGCTCGGGTATGGGTGACGGGTGGAGCATTATCAATTCTTCCGAGATGTTTTCAGTCTTAATGGGTAAACTCTCATATGGTCGTTGCGGTGGGCATCCATTGGCAGGATTGGTTAAGGAAGCCAATTTACTAATTATGCCATCCGCCTTATTCTGAGGCTCGGGATTGTGAAATGAATCTAATGAAGACTGTGAAATTGTGTGTAAAATCTTCGAGGTTGAACGCGGAGCAGAGAATTTAGAAACCTTGAAAGGAACATGGTCATGATTCGTTGTCAATCGTGTATGAACCTTGTAAAGCAAGTGGTCGGCTGGCTGTGTGCCGGCGAGCCCACTGGCGACAAATTCGGCAAGGGGCTGAGGAGATTCAGGGTCGTCACAAGCGATGTCGGTGGTAAATTCGAAGTCCGTATCATCGGAGAGTACACTAGGGGTTTGTGGTCTTGTTTCTGGGGACTGTAACAGATCTCCTCCTTTGGAATAGTCCTTGAAAGGCCTGAATGGTAGAAAAGAGCCGGAAGGAGTCCTGTCCTTAAGAAGGTGTCTTGTAGGATGTGAGCAGCCGACAGCATCTTCAGTGTGATTGCTGTAACCATCTTTGTCGACGCTGGTAATATGTAACGGGGTTTCAAGGTCGCCACGATCACCAGAGAGATCACTAAAGAATTTCGTTCCATTGTAGAATATCAATGGCCCATCATCGCGTGGACTGTTGTCATGTCTCTTGATAGGGAACGCAAAACCGGGAAGACTATAACCATTTGGTGAGATGTCGCTCTCATCACCAGACACCTCGGACGTATGTTGTGGATAACGAACAAACATCGGCTCATAAAAGCATGCATCCGTCACTTTAGGATTCCTTGAGCTCTGGTTTATAATTTTCAGGGGTGCTTGTCCCGTAGGAGTGAATTTGTTGGCATGAACCTTGCGTCTTTTGCGCGAAGCTTCATCACTGCCATCACTATCGGGTGGAGATCGTTGATGAACACTGCTATTACCGCTGTCACTGCTTAAGCTTGTTCCTTGCGTACCACCTCTCCATCGCAGTTTCTTGCCATCTGGAGATATCTGAAGTTTCCTACTCATTTCGGTGACGGCAGATCTAATAAAGCCAGGCGTAACGTTGATAATATGCAATTGCGCCATATTGATGAGAAGATTCAGATAGACCCACCCCTCGGCATCAACGGCAGCATCTTGTGATTCTTCTGTTAATAGTTGGGGTGCTGAGATTCCGAGGTGGCGAATATACTCGACATTATCGGAACCGACTTGGTCACGATCTGGATCCAAATCCAAGGGTCTAGTCGGCCTTTGCTGTGGTGAAGGGGATCCGCGAGACTTTTGGGGAGAATTTGACTGTCCTGTTGGCGATTGGCTATTCTTTGAATTGTTTACTAATCCCTGCTTGTCTAGTTCCATATTATGTGGCCCGATATGAGCTTCGCGTACACCTTCTCTAGGGTGGAAATGAATTTGCGAGGCATGGTCTGCTCTCGCGGCCGACCTAGACACCTCTTGCTGTTGTAAAGATTGACTATGCGCACCGATGAGCGATCCTGTCTTTCCTGTAAATAATTGTTCTAGACGCCGAACAACCATCCTCTTTCGCTGATTCTCGGACATCTCGAGGGACGATCTCGGTTGTAATCCCTGAGGAATGTCTTGCAAGAAATCTTGCATTTTTTGATCGTTTGTGATCCGCGATTGCGTTGGCCTATGCCCTTCTCCAGCCGAGGAGCTATGCGAGGGCCCGGATCTTGACATCGAGGCATATGCGGAGTCAGTCGGTCGGGAGTTAGACCCCGATGAAACAGATTTATGCTTTGTGGGTTTACCGGAAAGCGGATAAGCTCTTGACTGTCGACCTGTTGGACCATTGATACTTAGATCTTCTGACGAACTGTCAAAACTGGTAGAAAATGAGCGAAGAAGTTCTTCTAGCTCCCTTCGTTTACGTGCCGATAAGGCATGGATTTTGACTTCGAAGAGTTTCTCGTTCTCCAAGTGGGTAGTCGATGAACGCCCATATCTTTTCAATTTCTCCTTCAACTTCTGATTTTCGATGGTCAAATCGTCAATGATACTGCGATACTCTTCTGATGCACTGCCATCTCGAGATCTTGATATGGGTTTCAATGAGTGTAGATTGTATCGGTTGCCTCGAAGTGGAAATTCTTTGCTGGAATCGGTGTCCTCGTTAGAGCTGTGGTGAAGAAAGTATGGCGGGTCACCTGCAACTATGTCAATTTACAGGAGCCGGTGAAGCTCCGTAACCAAAAACTTACTGGTGTCTCCAGAGTCCTGGTTGACAGCAATCATAGGACGTGTATTTGAGCGATCAAACCATTCATTTACATTCGTCGCAACAGTATCTTCTGAATCGTCCGATGTTTGTTTTCTGAAAGGCGAGGTGGAATTGCTTCTTGGCTTAGTAGAGGTGTCAACTTGCTTTACCACACTCAAATCCGACCTTTCCTTCCCAATAGGATCAGGCGTGTCGTGCCTCAAGGAGACGGAGAGATGTGCCGGAGGTCTTCGAGGATGAGAAGCCGTCGCAACCATAGTTGAATCTGATTCCAAATTCATAGTCGACGAGACAATTCAAGATGTTTTGAGGTACTATAAATGTAAAGAACCCATTGCAACAGGCCGTGGACAATATCACAGTCGACCTACGGTTTGAATGAGATTATGTGCAAATGTTGAAGCGAGATAGCCTTATGAATCTTCACCGACGGATTTGTTGGATATATGAAATAGATTTGAGCCTGCGTGAAGTATTTATTTTTATTTTTTTCCGATTGAGTACCTAGGTAGGTAGGTATGTATCGTATTTCGTATGTCCGAAGGAGGGGATACGATTGAAAGCTTTAACAATTTGGGTGATTAATACTTGGGTACCGGCACCTTCTGGATTCTTGAGAGAAGCGAAGACCAAGGTTGTATATAATTCGTTGAATGAGGAGGTACTGGATATTGCATATGTGTGCGCAATTGGAGTAGATGATGAAAATGGGACTTCTTTACGTCTTTACAGAGAAGGAAAGGATTGATGAAGGGAATAATATTCTTTTTTGGTGAAAAGAAATAAATGATAAAGGAAAGAGAATATTCATCATATTGACCATATCATGCCTACCTAGTTTGCTGGTATTATTGAAAGTTGAAAAAATCGACCTCATGTTTAGGTTCTTGCTTTGCTGATGCGATAAACAAGCCACGATCCATGGACCAACTTTCCAGTTTCTGAAGGGTCGTCGAGATCTGAAAATCAATGGGAGATCTGAGCTTAGGTGGCATGATCTTGGTGTGATTGGTTGATGGTCTTACTAATCCACAGAAATCCGGACTCCACCAATCGAGAATTTACGATGGTGAGTTTCCCCAATTCAAGTGTTGAGGAGAAGAAGTTGTATTCTGTCCGAGTCTGTAGTGTATGTATATGTCTATCTGTATTTGTGTATGTATGTACGAAGTATATATATATATACATATATACACATACACATACATACACTCATACACATAAATATATATAAAGACCAAACGATCGATTTACCGATTTTCTCTACACCAAAATCCGGTCCCGTCGCATCCTCCAACAACAGGGGAGTCGGACTGTCGGAGGAGCCCTGTTGAAAGTCTGGATGCTCTCCCTCTCCATTTCCTCGATAACTAGGGGTCTTTCTCGATTCAGGGACCTTTATTAGCTTCGGAGTAGCCACTTTCACACTAGCCGATGGTCTACCCAGGCAAGAAGCATTGATCATGATTGATGTCACCTGCATTATTCCAATTAATGAACCACGAGCCATACCTAGGTAATCCACGAGCCACAATCCACAACCCACAAGCCACAACCCATGAGCTATCCAGCCCTTTTCCAACGGAGACTTAACTAATTACCAGATTATCACTCAATGCCCCTCACCAAGTAGGGCTCAGATGTTTGAGACACCAATCGTTACGAGTAGATGTCTGAAGATACAGATATCTAATCTCGTCGAGTGCTATTCAGATATCCAGGTATCTGACCTCATCTCATCTATGCTAAAGGATCAAACCATATTCAGAGATTCCAAATCTCTCCTTCCAATTCGAGATCGAACAAGCATTGAATGATATCCAACGACAGAAATCACCAAGCGATTGGCAACGTTTTCAACTTAATCTCGAATCTCGATTGGCTCTGAAACGTTCCAAGCTGTCTTGTGCAATAAGCTTGATAAGCTCGTTTAACCCCTTCTGCGATTTCATTCGGCATTCGGAACGTTGAATTCGATTTCATCGACGATGAATTTGAACAACGTTCTGTATTACCCTAAAGAACCTTCTTCCCATGGTCTTACTTCAGATGGGCATAGATAGTCAGAAGTTGTTTCACGTGTATATCGAGTCACATTTTTTGCATGAGCCTAGATTTGGCCACTAACCTACTATGTCATTGAAATTTGAGTGGCAACGATATGTATCGAAAGATCAACATGTCAAAATCTCCTTATGCCATTCAGCAGCCCTTTTATATATTGGTCTAGCACACCGGGCACGCACTAAAATCGCCCAAAGTCGATCTGTACATGGGATCAACAAAGATACGTCCTACCCGGTGTTGTCGGTGCGGAAAATACAGACAAATACCCTTTCAGGATACAAACCTTCCGATTCGGTCAATTTGCGTTTCAATATGTGTCCCGAAAAGAAAATGATAAGCTTACCTAGATGCGATTTTTGGGGGTCTCACAATTGGGCAGATATTCAACCATGGATAATGAATGAGCTCAGAGTTTACATCCTGATCAACCCAATTCCTCGCCTATTCTATCAAGAAAAAAGGGATCGAGATTTCTGAACCCTCATCACAACGGTGCGACCCCTCTCCGACATGATATGATCTCCGGCTCTTAAACGCCCATTCTTGTGATTACACAGAGTTGCTTCTCCTTCAATCTTACTCCGTATGACAAATTCAACCCGCAAAAGATAAAGGTCCAGGAAGATATCAACCATTCACGCCCGTCACGAGTGTCTCATCATACCAAACTCTTGCCCATTTTTACAATCTCCAATACCAACCCATCATCGAGAGGCGCGTCGGATCTTCCCAATGCCTCGTACCCCATCTTCTCATAGAATGCAACTCCACTCAAAGTTGAGCCGATTTCAGCCTTCTTAAAGCCCGCTTCTATCGCAGCATTCTCACAAGCTCGAATAATCATACCAGCAATACCTCTTCGTGTCCAATTAGGATGAACAAAGAAAGCACGAATTCTGGCACCATCTACATCAGGATCCAACAGTTTTGAATCTCGAGTTGCAAATTGATCACCTCCATACAACGTGGACCTATAAGATATTCCACCACTTCCCACTATCGTATCTCCAGATGTCACTACAAAGTAATTTCCATCCTGGATGAGTTGGGTGTCAACTCCGTATACTGATTTCAGAGCCCCGGCTATTTGGGCTGGCGTATAGTGTTCGACTTGGAGACCTCGGACCGACGCATCGATCAGCGGATGAAGTTGCGGGATGTCATTGACGGTAGCTCGGCGAAGTTGGAGTTCCATGGCGAAATTGGTATGTTATTCTTCCCCGAGTACGACAATTTGTATTCTCTCGTCTGTCTCAGATCGAAATACTTTGATCGAACCTTTGTGAATCTCTGAACCGTGAACATATAACCGCCCACTTTTGAAGCCATTATCGGCCGGGAGATTATCGGAGGTGAAGCTGTACAGAAGTGAATCCGGAAATAGATAAGAAACCTAGGTATTTCTATCACCAATTCATGATTGATATCACGATGAGGTTGCAGTACATCTAGGCACCAGTCAAATGGTACCGAAATCGCACGACCTCATGATTTGATTGTTTGGCTGCAACACTGCGGCATGATTGGGATACTGATATGGGAAAATGGAAAATGATGCCGGTAGGTGATACGATCAATATAGCCGGAAGTTATCCCAAGATTTCTCTAAGCATGGAAAAAGCATTGGATGCGCGTATGGCACGAGAAGAATGCACGACGACCCTCCGTCTTATGACTTTTTTGTCCGTATATTAATAAATGTCGATTGAACGCCATTCTTTAGGAAACTCACCCGACGGGTATATACTGACGAAATCAGAGACGCCTTGTGAGGTCTAGATTGGAGGTGCAATCAATACATGAAGATATCGTGAATACCTATCCATGGATGATATGAGATGATGTTCGCATGGATGAAGTTTTTCAATCTATTCAAGATGATCGACCAATTAGATGTTTTTATTCCTTTATAACTTTGGTTCATTGATTCACCTTGCTAACCAATAGTGAGGTTTATATTGCAGTTAGTCGAGAATGTCATCAATAATTATAGCAAATAAGTTAGTTATATCAGAATCCGAATATTTCTTCTTCAAGTAACCTGGAACCTTTGACAATTGTTTAAATTGGATTACGTCGTGTATTCTTCCTTCTTCAGCCTTCTTCACTGCGGGGTCAAATTGTATGGTAAGCGGGATAATCTTCTTATCAGTTTTTATAGGAACATTTCCAGCAGCGGAATACTTTGTACAAGGTAGATGTCAACAAATAAAACGCATCGACAAACACACATTACACTCCAACCACCTTTAGACGACCTATCTGAACGTTTGAAGTAAGAACTGAAGTATATCTTCACGTTCAGGGCCCACTTCGAACTATCTAGTAATCTCTCGAATGCTTTCTCGGTGACTTTCAACATGGGGTGGAGGAAAACCTCCTAGAACTCTCCGCCGATGAGGTAATTGTTGTTAATTTGATCATTGATGCCCACCACCTGCAAATATTCCATGTTCCTGTTGGCGGGGAACGAAAAATACTTGACAATAAAAACCCAAAGGGATATCATAAAACTTTTAGAAGACTAGACTAGTATTCCTAGATTAAAAGATATTTTTTCTGCTCTTCTTTTCAATCCCTTTCGAAGAAGTTTACTACACCTTGGACAAGTTCATGTAATCGCTATTGAAGACATCTTTGTCCTTTGTTTTTTTCTGAAGCTACCCATCGACTGTCGGTTTCCAAGTTTATCTATATTTATAACCTTGGAAATTATTCACTCCCAAGCTCAAGCTTGCCAACGAACAAGAAAACCACTTACAGGAAAACCACTCACACCTTTTGGAAATTTATCCAACTCATACTACCTATTTAGCCTTACCGGGAACACCCGTTTATCGCTTGTAAAGCTTCCCATTATCTACTTCTTTGACAGCTTCCTTTAAAGATCTCAAGAGGATCTCAAGAAGATCCATCTCAACTTATAATCCGAACCATTTGATCTAGCCCAGTTCTAGTTCTACTTGTGCCATCAGCCGCACATTGCATCACGACCATAAAACGAAAATAACTGCAACATGCCTTCCATAGTTGACGAGGAGCCCAAAGCTTCTAGCAGATTACTTCTGGTATCAAACAGATTGCCCATCACAATCAAACGAACTGAGGATGGTCAATATGAATTCACTGGTTCCTCGGGTGGATTGGTAACGGGTTTGAGTGGATTGGCAAAGACGACTACATTTCAGTGGTATGGATGGCCAGGTTTGGAAGTGCCAGATGCTGAAGCAAAACCTTTGGTTAAGAGATTGAAGGACGAACATGGTGCTCATCCAGTTTTCGTCGATGATGAATTGGCAGACAAGCATTACAATGGATTCTCTAGTATGTATTTTCTACCAACTCTGCCCGGTTGCACCTGTCGTTACATCTGCAAGTACTAACAGCAGTCATAGATTCTATCCTTTGGCCTCTATTTCATTACCATCCAGGAGAGATTACATTCGACGAGTCACAATGGATGGCATACAAGGAGGTCAACAGATTATTCGCGAAAACGATTGCTAAGGATGTACAAGATGGTGATTTGATTTGGGTCCACGATTATCATCTTATGCTTCTTCCAGAAATGTTGCGCGATGAAATCGGCACCAGCAAGAAGAATGTCAAGATTGGATTTTTCCTTCATACACCTTTCCCTTCCAGTGAGATTTACAGAATCTTGCCTGTTAGAGAATCTTTGTTGTTGAGTGTCCTTCATTGTGATTTGATCGGTTTCCACACATATGATTATGCCAGACATTTCCTTAGCAGTTGCTCTAGAATTTTGTAAGTATCAATCCTGCTCTTCACAAACTCCATCTAACAACATATAGAGAAACACAAACAACACCTAATGGTGTCGAATTCCGTGGTAAATATGTCACAGTAGCTGCTTTCCCCATCGGTATCGACCCCGAAAAGTTTATCGAAACTCTCAAAAAGCCAAAGGTCGAAGAGCGCATTGCTCAACTAGAGCGCAAATTCGAAGGTGTTAAACTCATCGTCGGGGTTGACAGATTAGATTACATCAAAGGTGTCCCACAAAAATTGCACGCTCTTGAAGTTTTCCTCACAGAACATCCCGAATGGATCGGCAAGGTAGTCCTCGTCCAAGTCGCTGTTCCTTCTCGTCAAGATGTCGAAGAATATCAAAATCTCCGCGCCGTCGTTAACGAACTCGTCGGTCGTATCAACGGTCGCTTTGGTACCGTTGAGTTCATGCCCATTCATTTCCTCCATCAATCCGTCAATTTCGATGAACTCACCGCTCTCTACGCCGTCTCAGACGCCTGTCTCGTATCCAGTACTCGTGATGGCATGAATCTTGTCTCTTACGAATACATCGCCACACAACGTAAACGTCACGGTGTAATGATCCTCTCCGAATTCACGGGCGCGGCTCAATCTCTCAATGGCGCTCTCATTGTTAACCCATGGAATACGGAAGAACTTGCAGATGCTATCCATGACGCCGTCACAATGTCACCAGAACAAAGAGAAATCAATTTCAAGAAATTGGAAAAATATGTCTTCAAATACACGAGTTCATGGTGGGGAGAAAGTTTCGTAAGCGAGTTGCAGAGGATTAGTGAACACGCGGCGAAAAAATCAAGCAGTAAGGGGACGGTAGATAAGATGCCAGACTTGGTAGAGGGGGTTCAGCAATTCAATCTTGGGGAACAGAGAGAGGAGGGGAGATTGGAACCGGGTGAATTCGATGACTAGATTCAGGGTTTGGGATAGAATGGAAAGGGAGTACGACCAGATAGGAGAGAGGAAGATCTTTTGATGGGACCGCACATACTTTCCTTGATAGCATTGATGGGTGGATGGATGGACGGATGGCGTTAATATGTTTGTTTGTTTGCTTGCTTATGATTGATGACTTGATTCATATTTCAAATTGAATCGAATTGGAACATGCACGGATGGATGGATGGGTGTGCTGGGAACATAAGAAAATGGGAAACAAACAAATACATACATACATGTTTACAGCATACATATATGCGTGCAAACATATGTGCATAGATAGATAGATGAATGAAAGAGAGAGAAAAAAATGATGAAATGAAAAGAGATCATATCATATCATATTCACCGTTAGAATATCTCTATCAAAATCTACATAGCAAGATCAAAATCACACGGAGAGTCAATAATAAAAAACAAATAACAAAACAATAAGAGAATTTTCATTTTTGATTTTTGATTTTAAAAATTGAAATGAATCATTTGATCGAAGAAGGAATTTGATGCGTGTCTCGACTAAATCAACCCACCACCCACCTTATATCTCTCACGAACGTAATCAGAAAAAGGAAGGAAGGTAGGTAGGCAAGAATGCAAGAAAGAAAGAAAGTCTCTACGTATAAAATTAAGACTTTCACTCCATTCATGTATACATCAATCATCTGATTCCTCTTACATTCTCACTCCTTAATCATCATTTTTTCCCTCACACGCACCATTCATTCTCTTTCTGTCCATGCATGCATGCAACCATCCATCCAATCACCCCGTACTGAATTCCTTTTCTCCATCCTCCCACCTCATCCTGCTTCTCCAAACTCACAACCTAAGAACTAACCTTCTCCCTCATCATCCCCATCCACTGCTGAAAGCTCATTCCCTGATCCGCCCTATCCTCGACCAACAGCGTCTGGGCCCACAATTTCAGCGACGGTTCTCCGTCTTCTCTCACCACATACAAATGCGGCACGACAATACTACCGACACCTCTACTCCTATAATCTCTTGCTTTCTGGAACACATTTCTGACTCTCTCACTAAAATCGTTATCCAATTCCGGTAGTGTCGCTTTCCCAACCTTTAGTTTCGAGCGATCCGAAATATCAAATACGTCAGCTAACAATTGAGGAACGGCGTCGCGGCCGACCCAGAGGAATTGTGTTTGGCCGTCATCAATAAGATAGAGACCGAATGGGACGAGACGTTCCGATGAAAGATTCATTGGTGGAGGAAGGACGATTTGATTTGTTTCCGGGTCGGGGATACCGGCGTTATCGGGCATATCATGCAATGAGTACAAACGTGGATAGATGTATTGCATCAAGAGTGGAAGAGGAAGTGTGGATAATTGGCAAAGAGCCGCAGATCTCAAATCTGAAGGAATTTGAGCCGATTTTCGAAGTCCAACATTCTTGATGAGACCCAGGAAAAGAACTGGTAATCCACGAAGGTTGGCAGGGAATTGAAGTCCACCGCCACCCATATTGCCACCTGCGAGCTCTTTCTTGAATGTTTGGAGAAGCTCAATCAATTTCGATTGGAGAGCTTCACGTGCAGGCTCAAGCCCACCACTCAATGCACGCTCAACAGCCTTGTGACTGAAGTAAGTAGTAATTGCGCATTGATCAGCAGATGCATAAACATCTTGAAGAGTAGTTGTTGTAGGTAATGACAAAGTCATAACTCTAATACGACGTTCTCCGTTACTTGTAGTGTGCAAGACGGCCGTTTGCATGCAAACAAAGTTCTTGGTAAGAGACTCATCGATAGCAACTTCGACAACATAGCTTTGATCGCGAGGGAAGGCTGGGAAGGCACATAGATCCGAACTTCGGTTGAAGAAATTACCATAGAAAGTGCTCATTCGGAGGCCGGTAGTAGCACGAACACGTAACACTGCCTCAAGACCAATCTCAGCAGAGAGATAATCACTGAACTCGGTAGCGAATTTGATAGCGTCTTCGCTTCTTCCAGCATTCCATCCAGGGTAGAAATAGGTTTGTCCACCAGTATATCTTGGAAGGTTGCTAAGAGAAGCAACATCCTGATATTGTGATGAGAATAAGAACATGTCGATGGAAACTTGGTTCTTTGAACATTCGACCGCAAAACTCTTGTAGAAACTGTTGGCTGTTTGTAATAGACCACTCTCCTTTGAGGTACCCAGTAACTTTTTATCCTCGCGCATCTCTAATTTGCCAAATCCAACATTAGGTAATGAAGCAGTGATTACAACAATCTTTCCACCGAGAGGAGAGATAAGTTTGTGGCCAGCCCGGAGAGCTGAACCCATACATGATCCATTGTTTGTATTGGTCTGGAACATTTGAGGAAGAGTCATGAGGAATTTCTCTACATTCAATCTGCATTCAGACAATGGCACCAATAGCTCTTGAGGAACTGGAAGGAAAGGCTCATCCAGATCGCTAACAACGAGCATATTTGTCTCGCCATTCTCTTCCGTATCTTTTGGAACTTGGAAGTAGTGTAAGCTGGAGTCTACAGCCATAAACCCAACTCTTGTTCTTCGATCCGCATTTGGTATCCTGTTAAGACTGTCGAGAATAGTTCTGGCACTAGTAGCCAACAAGCCACAAGATACAGAAGCGAAGCTGACGTCGAACAAGAAGAGATAGACAAGTGGTTGTGGAGGTCTAACCATATATTCCTGTGGTGCGACGAATTCCACCACTGCGTGGTTGAGTTCCGGCCGTTGCCATCGGTCAACACTTTGTTGTGCAGCTGCATCCCAGTCGAAAGCTTGTGGAACATCGTTTGTGAGGTTACACATATTACACCTCCATCTGTGGCCATGGTCGAGGAATGAAACATATGGGTTGATGTATGAACGACATCTTCTACAACGTGAAATGACTTGATCTTGAACAACTGGTACCGGATCGTCGACATCGTGCAATGAAGTGTATGGCTGTATAACTAATGCGAAAGGAAGTTTCGATTTCTTGAGGAGAGAATTGGTCGTAGGAACCGCATTCAAAGTGGATCTAACATATTTTGGTGGGCAATTCGCATTTGGGGAAGGGGTGACACTTGACTATTTAAGCATTAGCATAGAATTCCATAAAATAGATATTCAAACTTACATTTGCAGGCAAGATAATTGGAGGAGGAGGTAAGTCCAACTCTGCGACATTGAAAGGTTGGTTGGTGAGATCTGTAGGATAAAGCTGATTCAACGCAACCTGGGCTGGAGCACCACCAGGACGAGCTTGAGCCGCAATAGGTTGTTGCGGTCCACCCATTCCCATCTGCCCCATTCCTTGAGTAATTCCCGCTACACCAGGAGTAACGGGTGTGCCTGGACCAGGATATCCGGCATCAGGAGGTTGATAACCACCCACACCGCCGCCATATTGCGGTTGAGCGAAACCGCCTTGAGGAGCGCCGGCCATGCCAGCTTGTGGAGCTCCATATGCAGCAGCGGGATCTGGTTGAGCTTGATATCCGCCATATGCAGCAGGTGCTTGTGCGGGTTGAAATTGAGCACCGCCATGTGTTTGTCCTCCTAAGGCTGAATTCGCACCTTGACCAAAATCATAAGCTTGTGTCGCATAACCCCTCTTCTTCTTCTTTCCGGCATCTGCTCCTGGCGGTCCAGCTTGTTGTGTGGGAGAAGTCAGTGGTTGTTCATAGCCTGGTTGCGCGGGACTTTGCTGTGCGTATGGATCTTGAGGAGGATAAGCTTGGCCTGGATATCCATCTTGTGGTGCCGCCATATTTGCTATTGTTTTAATTCTCTGGGGCAGCGTTTCCGAGATTTAAAATGTGGTGTAGTGGCGCAAGAAAATTGGTAGTCGCGCTTGAAAGCTTGATGTTGTCCTGTTCGAGGGGTAGGTCGAGTATGGAAAGTGACAAGTCAATACCCAAGCTTAGAATTCTTGGATAGATCTACGATAGTTGATTGCCTCAAGGAACACGTTGCTAAGAAAGAGCTTCCTAGACAGATGAGATCCGAACAGATTGTAAAAAGTCCAGGGGTAGTTCTAGACAACAAGAGAAGATTTGAAAATTATAATCAATTCATTCATGACATTGAATTGAACTTTGCATATGATATGTATGATCTGTATGATATGAAATTGGTTGAGATTCCAAAGTTTGGACTTGGACTGGTCACTCTCTGAAAGGAATCCTGGCCTTTCGGCTTTCATCATTCACGCCCACCGACTGACCAAAGAGCCCACCCTCCACCAAAACTGCCCTCACCCAAATTATTTTGTCCCGCAGCATCACGTGTTAGAGTACAAGGCAGGTACAAGGCAGGGTACAAGCACAGCCTTACAGTGTGTCGAGAGTGGTTATCGGGCTGTATTGGGGACTGTATTGGGGGTCTATCTTACACTATGACCCCCTAAATTTGGAATCACTACCTAGTAAGTACCTGTCTAATTGATGACTGCGCAATCCCCAAATCCCTAAAATCCCTCTCCGTATTCCGTATTACGTATTACCAGGATAAACATCCTAAATTAACAATCGCAATATAACTTGCAGCCCTTCAATCTGAAACTTATCATCTACCAGTACATATACTTCTCCAACATCCAATTCTGTGGTTCGAATTTATATTCTCCATTTGATAGACAAAGATCGATTCATTCATTTTATACCCATAATAAATCCATTTATTCCTCTTCAAACAACAGAACAATGGCTTGGGGATCGTCTTCAAAAGCCCCTCTACCACCCCGCTCTGCTTTAAGGTATGTCCAGCTGTTACCAGATATCTCTTTGTCTTTGTACGAACGTTGGAACTTTGTCGCATACACCAACCAATCTTGTTCTTACCTACTCCTCTCTATTCTCTACCTTCATTAAATAGCACAAATCAAATCAAATCAAATCATGTGGAACTTCAACCCCCCAAAACAATAGCTAACCATGCTCCCAACCAACAGCAAGCTTCTCCCTCTCCTCGTCTTCCTCATCGTCCTCGCCGCATTCGCATTCGTTGGCTACCAAGTCTACCTCGTCACGCAACAAGTCTCGAAATCCGCCTCAGACAAGATGGCTTCCAAGAATGTTTCGTTCACCAAGGACGGCGTCAAAGTCGGAGTGAAAGAGTTGAAAAATGAAAGTTATGTGGATAAAACTCAAGGCTTCTTGGTCAAGGCCTGGAATTTAAGTACATGGCCTGCGTACCAATCGAGATTGGGCTGGAATAGTCCCAAGGATAGTGGAAATGGTGGGAAAGTAGAATCTAGAAAACCGTGAGTTTGCTCTATTTCTTTAGATGCGCCGAAGAGAATGAGGGAAGAGTGGGTGGAATAATTATGAAATTTATGCTTTCAGTTCTCCTGCTGTTCCCGACCTCCTTCCAAACAACTTACTCTCAGAAAGTAACTAATTTCCCATTTCCCCCTTCAGATATTCTCGCTCCTCATCCAGCAGATAAATCAAGCTCCCTTGGGCGCAGATCTCGCTAATACCCCCGATTTATTTCTTCATATTTTGTATTACCGTACTCTCTTTCAAGTTTCTCATTACCAGATTCTCTCTGAACCAAACCAGAGAATATCCTCTAAAGTGAGGTCAATACAGCCAATAGTCCTTCCATCCGCGCAAAGCATGAAATCTTGGGAAAGGATCGATGGATGGGGCATTCATCGATATTTTTATACTACAGATCTACAGTACTCGCTCATCTTCCAACTCCGGTTACCGGGCTGGATTATAAGGGGAGAGGTCGTCTGAAATTCCAGACCCCCATTACTAGTAATGGAATTGCGCAAACGTTGGATTCACGGAACAGATGAGCGTTGGTCAGATATTCTCATCTTCATCTTCATTGGGATTCTCATATACCCATCTGGTATTCTATTTCATATAACTACTCTCTTCATCGGCTCACGAATACTGGTTTTACGACGACATACGTACGAGTATTTCCTAGGTTATGTTATCTCAGATTCGATCTCATGAACCCTCTTCATAAAAGGTTATGATACTAGATATATATAGCAGAGCTATACAAATCCCATCCTCATTCTGAAATCAGAATCTCACATCCTTCTTGTCTCCTCGTGTCAAATTTGAGAAGTGAATATACATAAATAGAGAGCTTCTTTAATGCAAAATCATTCATAACGTTCCAAGTAGATTATTCACAAAGTTTCTGAGAAATTCCAAACTACAACCCGTTAACTGATGCTTGTTAATTTTTAATCACTTTAATATGGTCGGGTCATTTCATAATCCTACTGAGTCCTTTCTAATATGTAGATCGATCTACTCACCCTGATATCTATATCCAATTATCCAATCCATCATTCATTCTGATCCGAATACTACACCTAAACCCAAACCTAAAGCCAAACATATCCCACTACTACTACTACTACTACTACTACTACTACTACTACTACTACTACTACCACCACCAAATAAATACTAGATAACTCACCACTTTCAAAACTCATTTCTTGCCTCCCTCTCCCTCTCCCAGCTTTCCTAACCTCATCAGCAAACTCCATCTCCATTCAGATTCCATACCACTACATCGCTCCACCACTCCATCGTTACAGTACAGTTCCATACCTCTCATACCTCTCATATCCCCTTACCACATGACATACATAAACCACAACCCAGAACATAATAGAATAGAATGCCTTGATTTCAATTCAACATACTTTACATATAATACTGTGCTTATAATACTCATCATACTGTATTCATATACTCTATCTATTCAATCCTCTCGAGTATCTATGTAACATAATATAATGTATATATATATATTTCACATGTGTATGTATAACAACCCCTCTGCCCCCTGCTCCCCTTGGCTAACCTATAAACACTATAAACACCCTAACACCTCAGCACCAATACCCACACCAGCCCGAGTTTTTGCTTACTGGCTGACTGACTGACTGAATTATAATAAAGAGTTAAAGACAGAGATGTACAAGAGGTACAAGATTAAACAACAGTATACGCCTTTCCTGAGGACTTTTCCTCTCCTCTCCTTCCCTTTCCTGGCCTTTCCTTTCCTTTCCGTGACCAAAATCAAAATAAAATCAATCCATACGCTCCATTCACCCCTTCCCTTCATTCCATTTCAATCCGAATCCCTCCCATTCCCTTACAAAACACAGTACCCAGAACCCAAAGAAATCCACCCCTATCCAAAGCTTTGCTCGCTCTACCCAAACCCCCACATCAAACTGTCGTCTCCCACCATCCCAACCCCTCCAACCACGCGTATTTCTTCCCCTGCTCATTACTAATTTTCCAACCCATCTCTCCCGTTTTCTGCATCCCATTTGCATTTCCCACACCATTCCCACTCAAGCCCAGCCCATATTTACTCTGTTGATATTGAAGCATGACATTATTATTCAACCCATTTCCATTCATAGCTCCGATCCCACTTAATCCCCTCCTCCTCCCCCTACATTCCCACTACTATTCTCCAACACACTCCTCCCCAAATATTGTTGTCGTTGCTGCTGTTCCTCTCTCACCTTCTCCATCGCAGCCTTTCGTTCCCGTTCCCACATTTCCCTCTTCATAGCTTCTCGTTGTTGAAAATTGAGTGCCGAAATAGAAGGGGGGAGCGTGGGCATAATTGCCGGTTTACCTGAAGGTCTAACAGAGTTTGTCGCGTTCGGCGGTGCGTAGCCCATGTTATCGCGGCGGACGATCATAGATGGGAGACGGAGCTGGAGCTAGTGTGTGTGTTAGTATAAATTTTATATACTTGTGAGATGGTAGATGAGAGGGCAAAAGGAAAGAAATAACGTACAGTACTAACAACCTTGGCCTGATTTAAGCCCATGACTTCCGAAATGAATTTGAGCCGTCCTTTAATCCACAACCTCTGCGAATCCGTCGTGAAATCACTACAACTAACTGATAACAGTGGCCAAATTGCATAAACCCCTCCTAACGCCTTAACGCCCGTAGCATCGTTACCACTCATAGGATCTCCTGGTTTCAATCTTCCCTCATCATCTAAATGCCACCCAAACATGAAAGGAATAGAAGCGATAATATCACAAATCATTTTCTGACCCATCCTCGACATTTGCGCGTATTCCGGCGTGGTCCGGTAGTCGACGGGATGGCATGTCCATGCTGCACAACGGATAACTATTGCAGCGATGAATATCCTTGATACACGGGAGAAATTCCATGCCGAGCAGGCGAAAACATCGGGGTACAGGTCAACTCGTCCAGGACACACATCGGCTTTTGTTATATCACCCCCAGGAATATTATCCACCCATGCTACCGTTTGCTTTGTTTGCGTTTCTTCCCATCTTTGATACTCTTGCTCTAGTTCTAGAGCACGATGCATAATCTCAGTAACTAATTCGGTAGTTTCCGGTGACCGGGGATGTGACATTAGTATTCTGTTCAGATCGCTACGCAATTCGGCTACTTGAAGGTTTAATCTGTTGACAAAGGCAGCCCCTTCATCTTTCTGAGAATCAGCGCACCACCAGTCGGCGCCTAGCATGGGAGTCTTGGATGAAGAGAGACAGTTGACAAGCTAAATGCATATTAGTATCGAACCTACTTAAAAGAGGGGCAACTAGCATACCATTTGTCCTCGAACACTTTGGAATAAAGCAACACCAACTTTCGTCCTTAACTGTTTCTTCCCTCTCATCTTCACTATTTGTACAGCTCCATCGATGTGTGATCCCCAAGCCGTGATACTCGCTTTCTCTTGAGTAATAGTTTCGAAGAATCCCAATAATAGAATCGAAGCTAGTGTCTGATCGGTTTTTTGTTGCACTGAATTTTGTAGCGCCAAGTTAACAACCTTCAACGCCTTGGCGTAATTCTCAATAGCTAAATGCATCAAATTGCTTCCTCTCGCATTTGGTTTATTTGCTAAAGAAGCCATGGCCACAGCTTGGAATGAAAGAGATAATGCCGAGTCAGGAGCTTCCATCTTGATTAATGGTAATACCCAGTCAAATGAGCCTCGTATTTGTCCGCTCTGTGGTATAATGACGAAATTTGACATGAAATAACATGGTGCTTGTTGCTCGATAGGACTGGTGAAGGCCACTTGTAATCCTAGGGCATCTGAAGATGAGGAATCACTGCCGTTGGATTCAATCTTGGCCAGCTCCATTCCAGTCGTTGAATACATGATTTCGGCATCGTTGGAACTTGAATTAGAGACAATTGAAAACTTGCGACTTGCATCACTTCTATTCACTGGTCCAATCTGGGTGTTGTTATTGCTGCCCCTCTTGTTCTTTAATGATCGTTGTGCTCGTCTCTCTGTAGCTTTTGTCTCATTACGAAAGACAAGATCGAAGTCATCCTTATATCCTGGACATTGTCGTCTTGATTTTTGACACTGGTTGCAAGTGGGTTTGGTTTCATCACACTATGAGGATGATATTAGCAAACCAAATGTTCTCCTTGATAGACAACGTAGAGACTTCACCTTTATCCTTCGAGTTCTGCACATCTGGCAGCCCCGTGAAGGCTTGCCACAGTATACCATCTTGATATACGTTGACTTTTTTGTTTATTCTTTGACAAGATGAACGCTTGATACAACAACAGGTTTAACTGAATACTTTGTTTCCTTCCAGCTCACAATTGATCATCCAATTTCTCAATCAAAGTTTCGAAAAGAGGAAATTCGAGGAAATGAACAAGATGATGTGAATATACAGTAAACAATATATGGGACGAGGCTCTAAAACCCATGCGATATTGACAAATGGCTGTGCTTTAGATCTGAAACTCATACATGAAGTTACAACTCGGTAACAGCTCCGATGAGACAAGCTAGAACAAGCTTTGTTCCTCCGATTACACCTCGGTCAGTCACAAGTTTGAGTAGCTTAGGTATGAAGAATAAGAGTGCGTGCTAGGAATAAGCATGTAAAACCGAAGGTGTAATCAAATAGGCTTGATGGTGGAATAGAGACACCGGTAGCAGTGGAGAAAAAGAGTTGAAATATATGATTGAGATGAAAAAAGAAACAAGACGGATTGACATCTGTCAGTCTGGGATTAGGATGTTTAGATGTTTAATAAGTTCAAGGCTTTGAAGTCGTTGGAGGAGAGCCACTGGCGGTATTGGTTTTGTAAATTGTAGAGCATCCCCGTCACCTACCTAGACGGTTGTTAGTTAGTGGGTTTTAGCAAAGGTACCAAGTAGCAAGTAGCAAGTACTAGGCAGTATTTCAAACAAAACTATCTAGATTTACCGGTAGATTGTTTCGAAGATCGAAAGATGATGATCAAGTAAAACTGGGGGAGAGGGAAAAAAGCATTTCGAGGCAAGCAAGCATACAAGCAAGCATACAAGCAAGCATTCAAGCAAGCACCACCACTTTTTTTCTTCCTTACCAGTTGAATCAATCGTGCAGCTGGTCGCCGATGTCAAGGGATATTTGATGCAAACTCTATCCTTTAGTCAAGGGTCCCCCCTGAACGATAGACCTCTGAGCGATCAATACCACCCCTAACCCCTCTTTTGGGGGAGACTTCTTTTTGTGTTTTGAATAGCAGGGGACTTGAAGGAATTATATTGTAGAGTGCTGGTAAAGCTCTCAGCTGAATATAAAAGGAAAATGAAAAATGGAAATGGGAATGGAAATGAAAAATGGATATATAAAAAAGGCAATAGATCTAAACGATTTAAGAGATGTCCCTAGTAGAAACGTATTTACCAATGATAAGTAATCATTCATTCAATCATCCTTGAACGAAATTGGAGAAATTGCCTACCGCTTCAAGCCGTTAAGTACACATCGTAGATAGCAACTTTCCCCCAACGGTATTGCCGTCCCCGGAGAATAAGGAAATTGTAGGGAGAGTTTGTATTATTACACATACAGTGTATACGAAATACGAAAGAAATACTTGGTATAAATAAGATGTCCGGCCTAGATTCCTCCAAGTACAAACTGTGTAAAATGTTATTGAGTAAAGGGGCAGTGGAGCAAGCGGGGGGAGTTTGGTCAAAACGGTCAAAACGACTTGCTATCGGTGCTATGATTACTTGGGCGTAGTATGAAGCAAAGTTCCAAAGGACTATCCTATCGTGCGACGGTTAACAGTCAAAGACAGTCTCACCGTTGATTTTCTCTGAGGTATCTCAGCTATCTAACCGTGCGAATGCGAAGTTTGAATGCTACAGGTCTATGTATGTATGTATGTATGTATGTATGTATGTATGTATGTATGTATGTATGTATGTATGTATGTATGTATATATGTATGTATGTATGTATGTATGTATGTATGTATGTATATATGTCCTAGGTATATATATGTGTGTGTGTATAATATACATACATGTACATTTATTATCCCGGGAGTCTCACACTAAATGATACTTACTCGAGTACCCATTAGTATAAAAAAGATCGACCACCAAAACTGTTATTGTTTGTTGTGTTCGCGGTGGTGGTTCTTGGATTAGATGCATGGAAATGCATAGCGCTGAGATGTGTGCAGCCATGTGCAGGTATCTCATATGCTGTATGGGCCATTATTGGTCATTGTTAGACCTTCTACATGGGTATCTCTACAAATGAAGTAGATCAGGTTATACTGCCGCGAGAGATCTACAGAGTCCCTCTGGCAGCTTTTCTTGGGAGATCTCGGAAAAGGGTCCGGCAATGTCGTAAGAAGTCATGGAAGTATATGGAACTTTAAATCATACGATTTGGAGATATATGACAATGACAGTATGTGTGTATCTGGATATGTTTATCAATTGCTACACAGAGTAAGTGTACAACAGCACTTTGTAGTCAGACATTTCCATAGCTCAACATCGAATGATAAGTGGAATAACGGTCCCGTAATAACGGCATCTACCGCAAGTCATTCTAAGTCATCGGCATTGAATCAATATCCACTATAATAATGAGATACCACCCTCAATCTCCAATCTCAGATTTCCATTTAGATTTCCCGTTCTGCAAGATCCCGAGCCGCTCTACCTTACCATTCATTGATCTAGCCCGGAACCTCTTTCCATCTCCCCTTCATTCCCGGTTTCCCAAGATCAAACCCAAGTCTCTTTACTAACAAGGTTATTTCGATCGATGCATGCTAGCAACAATACCGATTGTTAAATAAAATACACGCAGCTACCAATCCCATGCTTCACAACCACAATCTCCTCGAGTCCTTCTCCATCTCTTTGCCTCGTCGAAAAAGCACATAACATCCAGATCCACACGCATCTGTCATGTCAAATCAAATCAAATAATGCTTCCTAGGTATCTCGAGGTCTACGTACATCCGTCCTCCCAAACCCATCCACCTACCCCACCAGAACGCGACCCAAGCGCAACATCCCCCTCAAGGATAAAATATACAGAACGACTGGGGTTTCAAACTAACGCCTAATATTTCCCAATTCAATTGTGCAAACAAGATCTCACTGGATCATGTTTGGCGAATGTGGACGAGCCCTGAGATTGCATCTCTCCAGGCCTCCGGAATCGTCTTGGAAGGATGAGGCGTGAGGTAGTAGCCTTGAATCGATCGATGGTGATGCCGATGATGGAATCAGAGATGGATGGATGATGGCTCGCCCCACTGCCAAACCATGGGTTTGGAATTTGCTTTGTTTGATATATAAGACATTTTGTGCCAACGGCTGATTCAACTAGACGATGTATGCTATTAGTAGAGCATATTTCTTATTCTTTTGACGGCGAGAGAAGTCTGTAGAAGCTCTGCACGACAATCCATATCGTCAGGTCAGGGGAACATCATCAGCTTCTGGAATGAAAACGCTAGTTTCAGCTCCTCCTCATCCTTTCTATGCACAAAGGTATACGCACTCGATCTACTCAATTACTCTTAAAACAGTAACCTAATCCAAAGGCATGCTTACCCATAACCTTATCGGGACTGCTTTGCATGCACGCACCATATGCTGGAAGGATTGACAACCTGACGGACAAATTGGCCAGGGATTATGTCCGATTTAGATCGTTTACCAGATCTGTCAATTGAGCATACACACACTCTTCCCCATCTCTTCTCCACCAGTGAACTCACCTCCTCGTTTTCCCCTACCTCAATCCAATCCGTTTCGTCTCATCTCGTCTCACCCCATCTCAACGCCCTCTCCATCTCCATCCTCCCCTCCCTTCACCCCGTTCCCTCTAAAGAAAAACAAGGTATAACAAGACCCCAGAACCCGGATACCACACCATACACAAACCATACATACATTATTGACGCATCCAAGATGTCATCAACCACACATCAACCACACATCAACCCAAAATCATTCACATCATGACATTCCCAATTCTTGACCCCCAATCAAACTCCTTTTCTGCACCACTTATATGCCACCGCATCCATTCCATTCTACTCTATTCCCGTACATTGCACATAGCTAGTGCTACGTCCTGTACTGTACCACACTGCATATGCGTGATCCAAATTACCATTCCTACAGGTAAGAGAACCACCCATCTACCTCCCTACCGTCAATCTCCATCTCCATCTCCATCTCCATCTCCAAACCAATCACCCAACTCAACCCATCATCCCCCATCCACCCATTTATTCATTCGCAAACATTTCCCAATCCATCCATCCCTTCTCCCTCTCCCCCCCCCCCCCCCCCCCCCCCCCCCCAAGTCCCCCCAACCTTCTCCTCTAACCTCCAATCACAATCATAACTACCAAGAAATGCCCCCCTCGTCCTTCTCTCACCCCTGTCTTAAATCCGAACACTTGCATCTACCGTAGTATCTGTACTACTACTACCATACATCATCTAAGTTCTAACCCATCTCCATACGATACGATACATATCTCCGACCACGGCGTTAAGTAAAACCTTGGGGACTTTTGATTTCTTCCCCCTAGAACTAGCTCTCGTTTTGTCTCCTATCTTCCATCTTCCATGTGTAGCTGAAATGCATATATCCCTCATACACACTTCATACACATACATACAAACATACATACATAAAACCCACAATCTCAATCTTAATCATAATATCTCGCCATCTAAGTTCTAACCGTCATTCCTCCGTGTATAATACATAATAGGACCCGACTCCT
The DNA here is from genome assembly GCF_013461495.1 of Botrytis fragariae. Classification (NCBI taxonomy): domain Eukaryota; kingdom Fungi; phylum Ascomycota; class Leotiomycetes; order Helotiales; family Sclerotiniaceae; genus Botrytis; species Botrytis fragariae. The sequence goes on along the minus strand of NW_023500989.1, from coordinate 2,882,016 downwards.
TATGGTAAGTCTGACTATCTATCATGCATGCTTCGTTAGAAGTCCAGAATTCAGAAGTCCGGAATTCAAGATGCAGATTCCATGACGCTCACAAATGAATTACATCGCTACAGATCTAGTACGCTGTATGTAGACTCTGGATGGGTGTATGAATACCAATATGCTATGCCATTCACAAAACACACTACGAGTACCTAAATAGATAGATGAATACCCAGTATGGATTCAGATATACCTCTCTGTCTATCTATCTATCTATCTACGCAAAGTATTATGTAGACAGATAAATAGGTAGATAGGTGAGTGGATGCTATAGCTGTAGCTGTATCTGTAGCTATACCTAATAACCCACCCACCAAACCCATCAATGAGCCAGTGCACTCTATCCCCAAGCCCAACCCTAACCCCTATCCACAACGCACTTTACTATTTTATCTTTTGTAACTTGTATATTCTCAGCAGACCTCTATTCCCCCATTCCCTTCCTTTCCTTGCCTTTCCATCCCATTCTATCAATCATTATCTTCTCTCCCCTCTCCAACCCTGCCCTTTTCTTCCCTTTCTTTTCCACCCATCCATCCTACCCCTTCACCCACCATCTAATTATCAAAAAGACCCGCCACCCCCTCCAAATCATCAATCTCACTCTTCACCTTCCTATTATCCTCAACCGGTCCCCTCATAAAAGCCTCTTGCATTTTACTCCTCTCCTTCCTCACCACACTTGCACTCTTCGAGATCCTCCCCTGTTCACTAATACTAACACCCTTCAAATCCTTCAACAAATCCAATACCAGCGCCCGCTGGGTTCTCTGTTGAACACCCTGTACTGTCAATGCCTCGATACATTTATTTACCGCTTTTTCTTGGATACCAGGTAGACTGAGGAGGATTTGTTTGGGGGTATCTGTAACGGGTGCATAGTGAGCTAGAATCGATGCGATAAGAGAAGCGAGATCTTTTTGTAGTTCTACGAAATAGGGTTCATTTAGTGACGAAATGGCAGCTTTTAGTACTTCGGTGCTGATAAATTCTCTGATTGATGAAGCGAGGGAAGAATCGTTGCCTGAGGAAAATTCGGGAACAATGGATCGGAAAACACGGAGGACAACCCCACAACAACGGGTATCTCTCATGCGAATTGCGTGTGTTAGGAAAAGTAAAAGAGATTCGAGAATAGCTTGTGATGTTAAGCAAAACTTTCTCATGCTTGGATATGAATTCGCTTGATTTTGAATGAATGTTGAAGCTTCTTTGGCTGACCTCGGTGCGGGTGTGCTTCCAATATCTAGCAAAGGGTTAGTCTTGGTAACATATGTGAAGATCTTTGGTAATTTACTTGGTCGTGCTGGATCGAGGAATCCAGCAATCATCATGACAGATGTATGTGTCAACTGTCGCAGAATGCTCTCTTCCTTCATTTCCTCGGTCAAGGTGTCTCCATCTGCAGGAACCACTTCCTTATGAGATAATCTCTCCCATTCGGAACTACATTTAGCGTCCATTTGAGCGAAGCAGGAAGCCAATATAGGAGGCACAAAATGAGATCGAACTTCGACTGGACAATCATCCACCATGAGTCGCACAACATTCAACAAAGCAATAAGTTGATGCGAAGACAAGCAATGCGCATCTGCGAATAAAGCATTTGCGAGTGGTCCAGGAAGTTCGCTAAAGCCATAGAAATCAACATCCAAACGACTCATGGAATAAAGTATCGAGTAACAAGACTCTCTAACAGTACGAATTGAGCCTCGAATAGATGATGCAAGACCTTCCATGGTAGATTTGGTACCAGTAACCCTAGCATAGAAGTCATCTTTACTTCCAACAGAAATTCCAGATTGCCAGAAGCGGTCCGTCAGAATTCGACTAACAATCGGTGCCATCTCTGGGGGGAGTTCATTCCAATTTGCAGGGTTATGAAAGGCATGTGCATGACTACAAAAATTAGTAAGAACATACAAAAATAAGCAGTTCCACTCTTACCTCAAGTATCTTAGAAGAGTTGGCAATATAATTGGCAATGCATCTCTCCATAAGGTGCAGGAAACCTTATAGGCAGGGTCTTCTTTCTCAAGCTTCTCGGTCGAGCAGCCTAAAAATGATTTTGTAGTTCTTAGCGGCAAGGCCTGTACTCAAATTAGTGATAACCCCATGAGTTCAACAGCATTGAATATACCTTTAATCTTTCTTCCATATCTTTCTGTATCGATTGAGCTTCCGAGTCAAGCTGATAAGTCGACCAGTCCTGTATCTCATGAACTCGCCTTGTGACAAGAAAATCTCTTACGCGGTTCAACCCAAGTAGGTCGCAGAAGCCAGAGAACCCTTCGACCGCGTGATTCATTTCTGAATCTTGCCAACTTGCTTGCACAGGTGTTAAAAATCCTTGCAGCTTTTGTAAACGAATCTCTGGGTCAATTTTAGAGTTACGGTGGCTGCCAATATTAGTACGATATCTCAGATTTGGTTGTGAGGAACAACATACATGATTGTGAATAAGAAAGTTTGATAAGATGTCTGGCGCTTCTTATCGAGATTTCTGGTAGAAATAATTTCATCGACCTTTGCTTGGAGTTGATCATAGACGTCCTGCGAGCTTCAATCAGTAAACACATCTTAAATACTTTGAAGAAACTTACTAATAGTTGATCAGGCATTTTTCCGGCTAGTCGTTGCAACTCATAAGCAGACTCTGCTTGTAGCTCTTTCACAGCTTCCGTATAAGCTGAGGCGTTGGGATACTCCATGGGTTGTGTCATCAAAATGTGTTCTAGCACTTTTAGCATGAAGCCCACTTTCTTATCTAAAGCAGTGGTTGAAAAGGCGACGGCAAGTTGTGTAATTCTCTTTTGGATGATTGGATCCTAGTGACGAGGTTAGATAAGACCAAGAAAAGTGTGACTTCAACGGACCTCAAACTTGAGCTCCAGTAATCGTTGACACCAAGTTTCTAGATTGTCTTCTATACTTGTGCGCTCTTGTTCCTGCTGATAGTCAGTTGGATGCGTCAATCTTGCTGTGCGTATAATTACATCTCGTTGAGGGTCAGAGCCATGGCCTGCTCTCCATTTCATATATCCCTTGAGTGCTGCTTCTACCACGGTGAAATTCTTGTCAACTCGTAGTACTGCTATCGAGGTTTTGGAATAGTTTTCCACTAAGATTGGGTCAATTAAATGCAATTTAAAGTCGGGGTGGGCGGGAGGAGGCAATCTACCAGAAAAGGGGGGCATCCATCATAAAGGTGCTGCAAAGAGTTATCCACTTGGCTTAAAATATGATAAATGGCCTCTGATTGCTTTTGCCGAACGACAAGCTCTATGATTTGAGAGCAATATCGTCGGTAATTTCCTAGAAATGCATGTCTTTCAGGCTGTGTATCGATATCTTCCTGTAGAAATAGGTACTCTGGATCTTCGCAGTCATCTGGCATGTTCTCATATCGAATGAGGCGTGAACTAGAAAGTTCTAAAAGAGGTGCAATTAAAGGTGTTATAAAAGAAGACCCTCCAATGATTGGTGAGCGAAGTAATTTTGTCCAGGTAAGAATAATGGGTATCGAAACGACAAGGCTTTGACTTTGAGCAATAGCAAGAAAAAGATTCAAGAGGTTAGAAAGATCGCATGATTCGGGTATAGCTGAAATTTTAGATTCTATGAAGACTCCGAGATTTGACATCATCTACACGAGGTCAGTATGAGCGGGTTGGTTGTCAAAAGTGTGTCAAACCTCAGAAAACTTCTTAGCAAATAGATACTTTTCATCGTCAATATCATTTGCGTCTACCACAGACCATTGGAATAGATTTCGTAGTAAACCAACCACTTCGCTGGTATACATCGGGCATACAAGCTCTAAGAATTCTTCATCCGAAAAATGCACACGAGAATAAAGTGCAAATAGAGCCTGAACAGACGCCTACAAAGGATATCAGTTCTAAAAGCTAGTTTCACAGGTACTGTTTTAAACTTACCAGTTGCACGGGTGTACTGGGCGCAGCGAGACATTTGCACATATATTGCACGCATTGAGCACTGGAGATGGCTTTTGGTACGGTCCAGGGTACCACGGATTTATAAACAGCCAGTATCTTCACTGCACAGCTCTGATACTGAGGACTCGAAATGTCCAGTTGAAGGCACTGGCCTAGCAATCCACCAATTCTTACAAGCCAACCTTCTTCTCCGTGTCTCAAAACGGTACCTAGCTGTCGATTCGGGAATGCTTCTGACAGTACAACTGCAGGTGTAAAGATTTCGACACAGGCTTTGCTCAGAGCACCCTCGCGTAAAACCGTGACAGCGTCTTCGCCATTGAAGACCTCGTCGGAGAGGGTTTCGAGAACAAACAGAACAAATTCCTTATAAACCACAGTCCCTGGAAGCTCCCATAGGCCCACGAGGAGCTTATCCATATCAATCCACTCTGATCCCCAACTCCTCTTCGCAATCTCTACCCAAAGTTGTGCTGTCTTGTTTCGCAGATATGAGGGGTCCTCTTGAGCCAAATTCTCTGAGAGTTGAATGACCCATTGCCGCAGCGCACTTGCTTGCCCTTCCGAATATGCTGCCCATTTATGTTTTATCGCATGCTCCAAAAGAGACAGTGCATAGTGGCGTACGACCGGTTCTTGCGATTTATCGGATGCTAGGGTAAACCCATGATAAGGAGCTTCGTCTTCGGCTTTGATATTCTCTAGGAAACTCGAGGCTTGTTGGCGAGACTGGTTGGATGAATACGGAGCATGGACAAGTTTCAAGGCTTCGTGGATTTGTGATAATAATGCCGTATTTCCATTGGCATGAGAAGCTGATACCTCGTTGGTAGTTGGGTTATGCCCATTAGTAGACCCGTTCATGGTGACCTATTACTGTATGGCGGAAGCTAGAAAGTCAAGAAAATCTTTGCAAATTCTTGGGGTTTATTTCCCAATGCTACCCGTCTTTATAGAAAGAGTCTCGAATTATGTGGTCCAACCTAAATATATGTGAGAGTTAGATGTTCAAAGAGCTTTATCGAATTGCTTCGCAAACGCTTAAGTGAAGTTTATGAGAATTACAATCAATAGAAAAGTGAGAGTTTCGTGTCAGCGTAATTAAAGAAGGTACAGGAAGTCGGTATTGAATGAAATCCTCGTGTGCTGCGTTCATTCGAGAATATTGTACAGTAGAGAGAGGATTTGATACCGAAGATCCAAAGTAAGTAAACCAAAGCAATATCACTTGTACAGTGAATCCAGATGTAGCCTTCTTCCTTAGTTTTCAGCGGTTGCTGCAGCCTTGCGGACCCACCCAATCACATCAATTACATAATCATCATAAAGTCGGTAACTTAAGTTAATGCATCAATTATCAAATCTCCGATCCGGGGTTGAATTCTCAACGTCAATTATATTACCTTGCCCAGGCCCGTGGTACAAAATGACTAAAGGCATTGATATAACGAGGATCTCAAATCAAACTGGGATAAATACAACGAATCCATTGAAAGTTTTATGTATCGTATATATTGTGGTTCTATGGTTCAGATTAGCCATATTATTTTCCTAAGCTGCCTTCTTAGATGGTCATATCTCCAATTCTTCCGCTGCTATGAGAATCTAAAAGTTTGGACCATCAGTTCGTCAACTGTAAGTGATAGTACGGTGGAAATACCAGTGTATTTGGATCCTCAGTAGTTCTGAACTCACTCCCTTTGGCGCTCTGTTCATTCGTTCTTCTCTTAACTAGTGCCTTTCTGAAGCCCTTCCCCCTCTTCTGTTCTCGCTACTTTCATAATTGCTTTGCCTTCCTAACTTGAGTAATGTCCTTCGGGCAGCACTTTAGCTGCATACACTCCCAATATTGGACGTTCATTATGGTATCCTATCTTCTCCCTTTCATTTGAGGTCTGTTTGAATGAATTTGAAATGAAATGGAATATATGTATTTTCGTGAGCTAGGTAGAGGGTCCTGCTTATCACTCATTCCATTTATCTTCGTCTGTCTGTTAGCTTTGGGGAAACTGAAGCATTGGGGCTACCAAACACACTCCGCGGAGAGAAAAACTACAGAGCAGACATGTCACTTATTCAAAGATTCACAAACTGGCACATGCTCTTGTTTTGATCTCGAACAGTGTGTTCTCGCTTTCTGTTGAATATGTTATTTTGCGACGATAGAGTAAGAAATAGATTAAAGATCATGCTCGAACAAACCTCTGTTGCACAAGTCACTTTCACGAACCCAGCTCTACTGCTCCTCAATTTATTTACCCTCTCTTCTCTGCAGTCTAGCCCTAAAATAAAATGGTTATTAGAAACAGAGAGACTCGAACTCCCATCACACATACTCACGGTAGGTCCGAACCACGAAAGCACTCAGAGGTGCCCCACATGCAGTCCGTCCACACTTAGAGACGAGTATTCTACCATTGAACTATGTTTCCAGTCAGTCAATGTTGTTTAACTAGAAGAGGAATTTGTTTGGGTATTTGGCACAAGGTTGGAAAGTGAAATTAGAGAATATTATTCGTCATAAACTGAAGAAAAGATTGAAGATCGCTGTACAATATTACCTTATTATAGAAGCAGTACTACAGTACTTGTGGAAGTATCAAGTTTTTAAATATAATATTCTTATTTACACACAAGCTGACTAGAAAATTACTACTCCTACCTATTGAAACCACATCTAGATATTCAAATCTCTCCTACTCCTATCACTATTTAAAACTACAAATTAGTGTTTTTGCCTCCATCCATCTTCTGTCCCGATTCAAACATATTCACCCTTAGTCGATCCAGCACATCAAATTAAGTCTCATACCCTATTTCCCTCAAACCCAGAGACAGATATTCCCCCCACGCATTCATTTCTCGCCTAATCCAAACTATCAATGCAATTATCAGTCTCAGAAATCAAAAATCATAATACATAATGCTAAGTGTACTGAGAATTTACAGTGCATCACCCTTCACTCTACTGTACCCATATCTTCAAAATCTCACACATCCCATCTCGCATCTCAACTCATCTCAACTCACCGCAAATCTATCCATACTAAAACGTATATAGCGTAGAGACTTACATAACATCACCACCCTTTTCTCCTTTTATTTCCCTGCCTGCCTTCCTTCCTTTCTTCCTTTCTCTTTCTATAAAAACAATACCCTTTCACAGAAACTAGCTACGCAGCTAGATAATCCTTACCCGTATATGAAAGCAAGCGAGAAGAAGACTCATATGATTCATAATTGCAATTTTGGAAAAGCTTGACTAGCCCTACGAGATATTGGGGGAGAGCAAGAGAGAGAGAGAGAACCGAACAATTCAAAATCAAGTATCCCTTTACTATTCACCTACAAATGAAGTGCTACCAACCCAACAGAGATGAAAGGAGAGAAACAAAAGAAAGAAACAAGAGTACCCTACCCTATCACACAAACAGATAAATACCATATCAAGCAAATCATCACAGATGACAACTATTGCTATTCAATCCAATCCAATCTAATTTTAACAGATCAATTCGATGTATCATTCAAATATCTGGATACTACCCACGAACAACCTCTATTCCAATAGTCATACTGAAATATCGAAAGCAAGTTGAACTAATTGTAGAGAGCACGATAGGTGGTAGGGATGAGGATGTATCTTGTGTATAGATGAGTGGGAATATGATGAGGGAGAGAGTAGTATGATAATAGGCAAACAGGACTAGGGGATAAAGGTATAAGGGAAGATCGAGGTTGGAAATAAAGCACAATAGGTTTTGGGCATGATAGATTTGTAGTGAACCGAACTGTATATTGTAGAATATTGAGCATGCGACTTTGCATGTATGGTATAATTTGATTAGTTTCCAGTGAGGCTTGCACTATTTTACCTCAAATTTTTTTATTCATGTGTTTGAAGTATGATTGATTCGTATTGATTATTGTGCAATTATGAGTATCCATCGTTAATCCATCTCAAGAAGATTTTAGTGTCTAGAAAATACAAACCCCATAGACGACAAAAAACACACTTTCATTGTGCCTCGAGAATTCTATTCCTTAATCACATCCCCGTTCTTCTCCATTTCACCTACCAAGAATCTCCACTCATCACTACTTACTTTGCTTACACTCAATCGTGCCAGCTTCAACATCTGCATATTATTCAATGCATTTCCCTTTTCTTCAAACCAGGCTTTGATTTCCTTGAGCGTGATAGGTGTTTTTAGTTTCTGGCGAAATTCGACGTGTACGACACTCCACTTGGGATCATCCGGTGACGATTTAGGATCGTAGTACGGAGCCTCAGAATCATGCGCTGAGACTATTCTTCCCATTAGTATAGTAATTGAAAGTATATGATTGATGGGGATTTATTACGATCCGGAGAATGTTCTTCAACGATCTCCATGATTCCAACAATTGCAGGAACTTTGCATGATGAATGATAAAAGAAGGCTAAATCTCCCTTCTTCATCGCACGAAGATTGTTGCGTGCTAATTTATGTGTTAGTGATGGTATTGTAAAACAGAATTGCAAGGTGACACACCTGGATATGCTCGTATTCCTTTAAAACGTTAGTATTAATGTTGACATGTAATACATGTATAAGGAATAACATACCATCCCAAGGCTCTGGTTCAGTTTTGGCTGCCAAATCATCGATGGAGAATTTAATATCATGACCTTTTTCGATACGTGATTCAGGTTCAGCTTTCATTAGCCAATATTGACGAGTTGATGAGGATTCGGCCGAGGGGATTTCTGATGTAGTAGATTTGGTGCCATTTGGTAGAGATGGTTTGGTAGATTTTGTGGATTTGGTAGAACTCTAAAAATGGACCAGAAATTAAACTCGAAAGCGCAAAGATAGAAAATGAAATTGTCAAAATGGTTCGAGAATATGTGAGATCAAACCACTACCAGTGAGAGGGATTTGTGAAGAGCACGTGCTTGTCCAAAAATGCCCTCGTGAATCAAGATATGAAGCAGTAGATGCTAGGTCGGTATAGAATTCATAGGAGACTAGAGCATGAGAATATTGAAAATAAGGGAAATAATCAACCTACAGCAGTCGTTTTTGGGGCAGTAACTTCTCCATTAACATTTGCTCCTTTTTGAGAATCTCTCTTTGTCGTCTCCTTTTTGATCTCCTTCTTGGTATTCGGTGCCGAGGAATACGAAGTTGATGAAGTTGTAGCCTTTTCTTTCAAGCTCTCAGTATTGTTTACTTTTTGTCGACTCGATCTTCGAGGTTCTATATGAACTTCATCTCCGACACCTTTGGCCTTTCTCTTGACCATCTTGTACCGTATGTACCGTATGTACCGTGTGTTGTGTTTTATTAATGGTAAACACAATGGATATTTGAAACCTTGTATGTTTATGCAATGGAAAAGAGATAGGTGAATTCCCCTAGCACGAAGTAGATAAGCTAATGGATGATTTGATGGGTCCATGGAAGTAATATCACCAAAGCTTTCCAAGCTCCAACGCCTCCAATGCCTCCATATATTTATTTGGATGGAGCAACAAGGATTAAAACCTTCTCGGCGTTTCCCAAACTTCCTTAAGCGAAAGAAATGACGACCAAGAAGCCTCGTGCCTGCCGAAACTAAAATCAAAAGCTAATCCATTTTTATGTTGTGCCCCAGTTACACCATCTGCACTCCTCCCTTTTAATACCACCTACGAAAGTGTCTAAAATGTAGGTCAACACTAGGCAAGTAATGTTCTGAGGTATCTAGTAGACACTTATTCAGATCATGAGAAGGGGAGTGTTTAGACACATGAGAATGAGAGTTAACCCAATAATATTCGCCTCGTAGATTATATAAGAAACATCTTTTCCTTTTCCATGGTGTCACTAGACGTTTATTCTCGTTCCTCACCTGGACATTCATTAATGTGTGATTTAACGGACATTTATCCATCCATCCATCCATCCATACTGTTCTGGGCTTTCAAAAGCATTGGACCCTGTCTCATGCATGCTTGATAGACCATGGAGGCACTCTTCTCAAATAAACCCTAGCAACATGAACGCCATTCTGTCAAAAGCATCTATCCTTCCACAAAGCTTTCGTGCTTCCACCCAGCAAGCTTCAACGAGATATTGAGTCTCCACAATCATCAACGACGGATTCGGATGGCCGGCTCCGAGGCAGATATCTAATGAATATGAAGAACACACGAGGGAAGTTGCAATTTCACGGCACATTACTTGCAGGATAAATAGTCTCAGATGCAGGAATCATGATACGCAGTAATCACCACAAAATAGCATACACGATAGCCTCCCTTCACTTTCCCACGCGTAGCATTTCATTGGTCTCATTAATTTTCAATGAATCAATGTGGTTGTGAGGAAGAATAGCGTACCAAGGAGCTATCAGTCCAGGCCATGATAGCAATGCTCTATAAACTTACTCGGTATTGAGATGACATTAAAAAAGAACCTAGATGCATTGATCGACCTGAGTCCAGTATAGATTTTCCCGTCTAATCTTTTGGTTCCCTTTCACCTATTCTCATTAGTGGATGTCAATCGAAGCCACAAACATACCACAAACATATCATACAGAAACACACAGGAATTGTCAAACGAATTCCCCGAGAAATAACGAGTCAACGGAACGAGGTTCCAAGACGATATTGGCACCTCACGGAAAGAAAGATCTAAATATCATATGCCCACCTGTCTCCTAGTGAAATTACCAAGCCCATTTCTCACCCATCTCGTCCCAAACCCAAGAGGCATAATCAGTAAGGGTATCATTGGTCTGTGTGTTTGTGTGTGTGATATGGTTAGTATCTCCATGATGTGAGGAGAATTGAAATGGGTCTAGAGAAGTAAAAGAAGGAACGAGTACCATACCAGCATATCCTTCAGAGACGGCATTTGTAACCTATCAATCTGATCTTTTCTGGATCGTCAGGTAAGGCAATGGATTATACGCCAAAAGCTTATATCCCGGTGGGAAACGTGATTTCCAAATTGGCCCTGCACCTTTGAACAATTAAATAAAACTCCATTCCCCCTCTTTTTCTTCTGTTCCTGTTTTTTTCTCATCCTACTATTCTCTCTCTGGTGTCATGGTTCTCTCTTCTATTCCATCTGTCTTTTCTTCTTCGTTTTCTTTCTTGTTCCGAGTCATTATTGGGAATTGATTCAATTTCTCCGTCTTGTATCCTCCTTCCTCACGCTATCATAAACCTTGTCAAGAAAGACACAGGGCGGCCTTCCATCTTCCAAATACAACAAGCTGGACGAGATGGATTCACAGGATCAAATGACTATGGAATCGTCTGTCTCTACATCATGGAACATTGTCCTTCATTCCTGCAACCTTTTCTTCACTTTCTTCATCTTGCAAATGTCAAGTTTTTTTCCCTTTCTGTCACAGATTTTCGTATGGTGCAAATCCGTCAGGTTAAAGCGACCAGGAATTTCACACCGCATCAGGAACAGGCACGACCGGGAACCAATCACACTAGTCCAACACACATACTATCGCTCATATTTACTATACTTACTCACCCAATTTCATTAACCAAGGAATCTTTAGGACATTGCGAAGATATTAACAGTAATAGAAGGATAACCTAGGTCTTGGTGAAGGATCATTCTATGCGTTTTTTGATGTGATTCGAATTCCCCTTCGAATTCACTGAAGATGATAAAATGATCTTTTCGGATGGAAGGGTTACCAATTGAGTTGAGCCAAGGTTATCAAGATATGATTGGCTTAACCGTCGTTAGCCTTTTTCTCTTTTTCTCTAAAAAAAATGGAGCGACGACCGAGGAAAGGAAAGGAAAACGAAACGAAACGATTTCATACAGCATCCATCCATCCTTCAGCAAGAAACAGGTGAACGCCGCGACATTCATCCGACAATCTCATTACTCAACAACGCAACCCTCCCCCGGAAGACTTCTCATTAGTTCAAATTCGCACTTTAGAGTGTCATTCCAAGCTGCCTAGGCATTTCAATTATCTTTGGGTTGCTTATTCGGTCCACCAGTTGATTCAACCAACGTGTTACAGCAAGCATTCTCCCATTCTCCCATTGATTCTTATTTTTTATTTTTACGATACAGCATTATTTCGCCAACCATCGGATCCAAACCCCCATTCTCTGTCCGAACCTATTCTAATCCGACCTTGTTTTTGGAGCCGTGTATTGAGACGGGTATGTTCCGATCTTTTCTATTATCTTTTGATCTTCCCATGTATCTTATCCGCACAAATCCGGAGAAGTTGTACGGGCTGGCTTCTTACCGCTTCGTCGCTGCCTTACCTTTTCTCTCCTCACCTTACCTTGCCGGACTACCGCACATTCGCAACTCTCCCTCACGTTTACCACCACCGTACCTTATTATTCCTCAAGCTACCTACTACCTACCTCCACCTCCAACCCACACAAACGTGACCTTGAATCCTTACACTCAGAATTGGTCACGCTTTCACTCTCCGCCAATGCTATGTTGCACTCATTTACTCTGGAGCACAACACCGATCTATTCATCGTATCAATCATCAATCATCAATCATCAACCATCAATCAAATCAGCACAAATACATACACATTCATTCATATTCCACCCACGCACCCACCAATTCGACCATTCTGGATCTCCCAATTACCATGGATAATTGACTGACACAACATATTTTGTTCTAGAAAATAACCAATTCTTCTTTTTTGAGTACACTTCGATTATAAAAACTCACCTCTTCTCATTATCTCGTCATTGGTTGGTGAGTTAATAATTTCTGAAATTCTAGAAAGTCTTTTTCCCCTTTGATCTTCACTCAATTGACGCTCTGTTCCGTTGTTCTGATTGAACGAACGAAGCGTGGTTATTTTGGGGCGTTACTTTTTTAGTCACTAATCCTAATCTTACGTTAGCGTACAATTCAGGTGAAGAGAGACTCCGAGACTGTCAAAACAATTTGGGACCTCAACAGCGCGCGTCGATAGGTAAGACCTTACCTTTCATTCCTCTCATTCCTATCCTTATGTTAGAAAGATGTCACGAGACACATTGTAGTTATTGATGCGCATGTTGATTGAATATCGTGGATGCTGTTGATAATAAAGTTGATGAAGCAATTGTTTCCCCCTTTGCTTCATTTGACCCATCAGCGCGTCGCGACTTCATCGCGCTAGATTCTATCTTTTATTTCTGCATCTGCACCTTTATCCTACTGGATTTCAATGGATTCAAACTTAACTTTGATGATAACTAACACTTGTGCGCATCTGCAGATGGGTTGCCACTACTATCATCCACAGACATGAGCTCCTGGATGAACGACGCTGCCGTCCAAAACCACAATGGCGCAGGCTTCAATCATATGAACGAATCGAATACCGGAGGAAACATGATGGACCCATCGGGTTTTATGCCCACTTCATCATCCTTTGATCCCAATCAATTCCAGAATCAACAATTACAACAAAGAATGCAAAATGGTGGAATGCGCAATGGGTCGCCAGCCTTCAATAACCCGTGTATCAAACCAATCCTGTTATTCCATCAAAGAGACCAAGGCCAAGGGAAGACAGTCTAGGTACATCACCCAGGCAAGCTTCTGGCATGCTACCTGGATCTCGCTCACAAACTCCACAACAAGCTGCCTATCCCAATTTTTCACCTAATAATGTCCCCCCACAACATGCGCCTCAACAGACACCATATTCGCATTTACAGAATGGATCGAGTAATGCTAGTCCGTCTCCAATCATGGCTAATCAGCTACGTCCTGGCGGTGTACCACAACGAGTTTCTACAGCTTCTCCTCATCCATTCTCGCCTTCACAATCTGATCATGGAAGCCGAGTCGAGACACCACAAAGTAGTACATTTGCCCAGAACACTCCCTATGCACCTGCCTATGGTCAAAATTTTACTCCCCCACCAGGACGAACTTCGGCACCACCGCAAAGTGCAATGTCGACGCCACAAATGCCACCTACGATGTCACAACCTCAAATGTACAATCAACAGGCCCAGCCACCGAATCACCAACCGCAACAAAAGAACACTTCTTTGGACCAAACCAGGCAAATGTATCAGATGCGACTGCAACAATCACTTCAGCAGCAGCAGCAGCAGCAGCAACAACAACAACAGCAACAGCATCAACAACAGAGCAATCTACATGCTGCGCAACGACAGAACATGTCGCCCGGTGTAAATCCATTGTCTCAAGGGCAGATGATGCAAGCACCAAACGGCCAATTTGCTGGCATGCGACCTCAGCAAGCTTCATTGGCCCAAAACCAAAATCCGAACAATTTTCTCAAAAGCTTGGCTGCTTTTATGCAGTCAAAGGGTCTGCCTTTAGAGACGAATCCATTTGTAGGTGATAGACATATCAATATTTACGTTTTGTATGTGGCAGTTACCAAATATGGAGGATACAGAAATGTGACGGCTCAAAATGCATGGGGACAAATTGCGCAAGCCATTCAAATACATCCTTTGAGATACCAAAATGTGCCTCCGCAACTCAAGGCTCTATATGAGAGAAATCTTCTTGCGTTCGAGGAGGCTTTTCAATCCAATATGCAAAGGCAGAGAGCAGCCGCAATGAAGCAGGGTGGTGCTATCGGTGTACCCCAAATGTCGCCCACTAAACAAATGCCTCCATCAAACTCTATGCAAGCATCGCATTACATGCAACAGCAGATCGCCCAACAGCAGCATCTCCAACAGCAACAAACTACCCCCATGAAGCAAATGACACCTCTACATCATCCTCAACAACCTGCCATGAATGGTTTCTCAACTCCACAAGCCCCGCCAGTACATCCTTTAGGATCTCAAAGCCATGCTCGGAACAGTCTCTCGAGGAGTGTCGAGGCCACCCCGCCGCAGAATACCGGCATTTATCCTATACCGTCTCCAGCTTCAATACCCAAGTCTGGCAGTATATCATTGGCATCACCTCATCCTAACATGGTGCCGGCATTAGATGAGCAAAATCAAGATGAGGTAATGAACGTAGTCCTTCCTGAGAAGTTGAAGGTCTTTTCGCGGATTCCTGATGAAAATGGGGGCGCCCTCGATTTGGAGGTTCTCCGTGGCGAGGGGACTTCCTTGTTGAAACTGAAGCCAGATTTTCCACCATTGACTGAAATTGGTACCATCGACGTCCATGCCTTAACCATGAGCCTTCAATCCGGACTACATGCCGAAGTACGTTTGGCTTTAGATACTCTGGCCTTGGTGTCCTCGGAACAACGGCTACCAATAGAGTTGATGAAATGTGATGATTTGGTTGAGACACTAGTTGATTGCGCCGAGGATCAGGTTGAATTGTTAGCCGAAAACGCGGCAGAGGTATCGGATATGATGCTCATAAATTCATACGAGGATGTCGTCCGCGCCTGCCAGGCTGAGAAGCATACCGTACAAGATATTCCACCTTTTGGATCGGAGGAATATCAGGTCGATCGAGCAGTCGAGAAGCTGATTTGCATAACCAGTATTCTGCGCAACCTTTCATTTCACGAACCAAATCTTTTGTTCCTTGCAGAAGAGTTTGTTATCAAATTCTTCTGCGTGGTAATACGGTATCTTGGAACTCGAAATATGCTACTTAGGACCAACCAGAACACGCTGGAGTTCATGAAAGACGGTGTTATTTTACTATCAAATATGGCACATGAGATCAAGTTACCTGGTCGCGAACAAGCGTTATGTTTATTGCATTTCCTATTAGCATTTGCGCCCTGCCCTCCCCCAAATGTAATGGGATCCGATAAAATCACATTTTCGCAGTACGACCCAACTATTCATTATTATATCTATCCTGCTGTTGATAGTCTTGCCAAGCTTCTTGCGCGGGATGAACCAAACCGAACCCATTACAAAACGATCTTTGCCTCTGACGTGTCTTCGTCTCCACCTTTTGACCTTCTGACAAGAACATTCGCTCTGTCTATCTCGGTGATACCTGATCAGCAAAAAGACCCTAAACGGGGAACCTTCCTACCTCTGGTTGAAGCACGAAAGCCAATGCTGATGCAAGGCATGCTTGCTGCGGAACTTCTGGCAAACCTTGCACCAGGATACGACAGTGGCATTGCAAAAGCTTGGTTAACTTCAGAGGATGGGTTTGCAAAGAACCTTTCACACCTTGTATTAACATTATGTCACGAAGCCCCACAAGGTCCATCGCATGGCAGAGTTTCTGCCGTACCTAAAACGGCAGAGGAAGAGGCAATGTTACAAATAGTTCTTGGTGGAATTGGAATATTACGCCGACTGGCTGAAAAGTCACGAGACCCCGAAGACCCGACCTCTATGATACCCATACCTGGAATGCCAACGACGGAACGAATAATAAAACTACATGAACGCAAACAGCCTAGGCTGAAAGAGGCATTGCGACAATTGTGCACTTTTACAAGTCTTGGCTAATGAGTGGTTGGGTTTTCATAAATGTATTAAGGTTCATAGACGCATGAATTAATAGCGTATGGAGTCGGCGTTTGTAATTTGATATATCTGCCTGCTAAGCGTGGCATTTGCTTGATGTCTGTGATTCTTGTGGTATGGCTGGTATTGGTTTGTGTACAAGGGGTGATGGGTTCTCTTGAAAAGTAAGAGTGTATTGTACATATAGGCATTGAGTGTGTAGAATGATAATCAAAGCAAAATATTGCTTTTGAAACAACTAAACCCGTATAAAATCTTTCTCGTCCATAAATGTATTGCAAGTATCCCATTAAAAATGTCGCTCCTTGAGGAACTCCTTTACTTCCGGTTTGCACCACCCCTGTGATATGGTCAGTAAACTCATGGATCAGACCTCCATAAAGACTACACAACATACCTTGATTATGATATGCTTCGCCAATTGATTGACCCGAATTTCCTTGTTGGAGAATGCCTCTTCTAATTGCTCCTTCAACTTCATGATATCTCCTTCAATCTTTCTAATTTTTGTCTGCTTCAAGTTGCCACCTGCTTTGGAAAGTGCATATACTGGCAGTTGTTTGGACGGCGTTCGAGATACATAGTACGGTTGATTCGGGGCTGTCGCAGGTGTAGTTTGTGAGGGGATTGGCGTCGAGGTTGAAATTGCTTCCTTTGTTGGGCTTGAGGAAGCGGGGTTCGTAGATAGTCTAGCAACACCAAGGAAATATCGTAAAGTGGTTGGTCTAGGCAAAGCCATAGGTCTGAGGAATTGTAGTGACATCGTAAAGGATGTGAGGTTGTGGAAAGATTGATTTTTGATCAATTACCTTCCCCAAACTTCATTCGAACGTCGCGAACTTCTCAAAGACAAAAAAGACGCTAATAATTTAAGCTACCCTCCACTAGCGCGAAATTTTGTAGGCGGGCGCACACAATCATCAAATTCCGACATCTTTATCCTGCGAAAGCGTGAACCCCACCACTATTTCCAACTCACGACAGCACAATAGGATCGCAATCATGGCGGACAATACTCCCACGACTGCGAATGACCTTCTCAATGATGCTGCTCAAGCAGCGGCCAAGAGCCCCGAGGAAATCGCCAAAGAGAACGATCTCCTTCCTAAACTCATCACCCACCTCGACAGACATTTAATCTTCCCTTTGCTACAGTTTGTCGGTGACCAAGATGACGAGCCATCGCCAGAAATCACAAAGGCAAAATTCGAATTGTTGAAGAAGACCAACATGACAGATTATGTTGCCAGTCTCCACTGCGAAATCGAGGGTGTGGATGAAGCCCCAAAGGAATACGCGAACAAGAGACAAGAAATTCTTCAAAGATTAGAAATTTTCGGACAAGAGAGCGAGAAAATTACAGATTTGTTAGGCAGAGAGGATGTTGTTACTGGACTGAGAAGTGACAAGGTTGCTAACTTGGAGTTCTTGAAGAAGGAGCATGATGTACGTATGGGAATTCTGTGTCACTGAAAATTCAACCTAACAAAGAAACAGGTCACAATTGAGATGGTCAACGTCTTATACGACTTCGGTAACTTCCAATACAGCTGTGGAAACTACGGAGCGGCTGCCGAACTCCTTTACCAATTCAGAGTCCTCTCTACCGACGATGACAAAGTCACTGCAGCAACATGGGGTAAATTGGCTTGTGAGATCTTGACTGGAAACTGGGAATCCGCTATGGAGGAAGTCCAAAAAGTGAAAGAATCGATCGAGACCAAGCTCTTCAACAAACCTCTCGCACAACTTCACCACCGCACCTGGCTCATCCACTGGGCTTTGTTCCCATTCTTCAACCACGAACCCGCTCGTGATGTTATCTGCGACCTCTTCTTCTCCCCAGCATTCATCAACACCATTCAAACCGCCTGCCCATGGATTCTAAGATATTTGACTGCTGCAGTCATTACCAACCGTAACCGCACACGCAACACTGGTCAATATCAGAAACAACTCAAAGATATTATTCGTATTGTTAAGCAAGAGAACTACGAATACTCAGACCCCGTCACCGATTTCATCAAGGCTCTATACCTCGACTTCGATTTCGAGGAAGCACAAAAGAAACTTTCCGAGGCTGAGGAAGTTCTCCGTTCCGATTTCTTCCTCGTCGCTGCCTCTGAAAACTTTGTTGAGGCCGCAAGACATTTGATCAGCGAGAGCTACTGCAAGATCCATCAGAGAATTGATATCAAGGATTTGAGTGCAAGATTAGGTTTGAACCAAGATGATGGTGAAAAATGGATTGTCAACCTCATCAGAGATACCAGAGTTGACGCCAAGATTGATTACAAGGAAGGAACAGTTGTCATGAACCACCCACCAAGCAGTGTATACCAACAAGTAATTGAGAGGACGAAGGGAGGATTCTTCAGAACACAAGTTCTGAGCGCAGCTGTTGCGAAGTAAGGCGAATCTACACTTTAGGGGGCTGGAGAGAGGTTAGGAGCGTGGAAGCTGTTATCTAGGTCTCTCGTAATGGGTAGATGGGATCACGCATACTGAACGATATGTATATGGTCGGTCTGTTACGATCTGGTCTGGTCTGCATGGCTTTAAGCTGGCTGGCGTTTGGATTGGGGAAAATAAATAGCAAAAATGGAATGAGAACGAAATGATATAGTAGATTTCAGTCTTAGCTGTGCCCTTTTGACCTCGAAATGAATGGGGATGATGCATGCAAGACATGATGGAAATGAAAGCATGTGGGCGGTTGAACAGATGTATTGAAAGCAAATGATTATATGAATTCGTTGCTTGCACGAATATATCAAATTACTGGATCTATGTTTTGCTTAAGGAACTGTCTGCTGAACTGAAACGCCCCTTTATATATTTTATCTCTCTTTTGCACATTGTATTTGCATACTTTCCTACTTCAGCAACTGAATAGGTCAACCGAATACAACCTTAATTTATCGAGGTAGTCCTCATACTTCTGTTTCATTCTTGGTATTAGTAGGCGTGCACCAGTTTTTCTGTTTGGACAGTCTGCTTTTGAATTCGAGGGATGGGTTGGTGGATAGATACTAGATGAGCCACACCACACACTCTCTCTTGTTTGGTCTTCGTAGGCGGCAGTTTGTGTGGTTGGTGCTACTGGCAAAATACACAATGCATGCTGGATACTTGATGATGAACGGAAATAGAACAAAACAGTGCACTAGAGCTCGATTCTTTGATTTATTTTAGGGTTTCTTGTTCTGCCGAACAAAGCTACATGTCTTTTTCATTCATTTCAATCCTATTGTTAAGCTTTCTTTGTCTCTTAATAAAAGATGATTGAGTACAATAAGATTGACAGAACAATGCCCCTCTTCCTTTAAAATGCTTCTTGTGCCGCGACATGTTTTCTTCCTTTCCATTTTCTGAAAACCTTCCAAGTTATACATCTCATCTCCTATTTGCCTTTACGTTTATATTTACAGTCCATCACATATTTTCTACACTAAACAATTCTCAAAACACACACACACACATCAACACCCATCAAACCTACAATCTTCACCTCACAAAGCGAACTAACAACCACCCACCCAACCATGCCCAAACAAACTCGCACCCCAGGACAACCCCTCCAAGAACGTCCCCACCTCGACACCCACGTCCAACAAACCCTCACCCGCGCCCTCTTCCGCGAACCCACGCTTGCGCGTCGCCAAAAACAAGCACAGGTGCAGCGCAGAGAAACACTCGTCCAGAGAGCAGTCCAAAGACCCCATGTAAGTATCTTCACCGAATCCGATTCTGACATCTTCCCTGTAGTGCATACTCCTTCCTTTACCGTTTCGCCCGAAGATGCTTTTGCTGTTCGGGGGAGCGGGGCAGGTTCGCCCGTTTCGCCTTTGACTCCTGAGGCTCTGTCGCAGTCGCAGTCGCGGTCGCAGTCTGAATCTCAAGAGCAAGACGCTGAGCAAGAACAAACAAACTACACCCTCGAGATCGAACCCGCGACTCCAGCCTCGGAACTCGAACCCCGTGGTGCAGCGATGTATACCCATTGGTATTTTGATCATCAGGCGGCAAACCACTATGATGAGAAACATGTGAGTATGAGTGACAGGTCTGCGTTTACGATGATGAGTGGAGGGTTGGAGAGGAGAAGGGGGGGAGTGAGGGTTAGTGTTAAGAGGGTGAAGACGTGGATTCGAGAGAAAGCGGAGAAGAAGGAGAGAGAAAGGTTAGAGAGGAGACGGGAGAAAAAGGGGAGTTGGTGATTAAAGAGAGGGTTTTGGGGTGCGAGGAGAAGGAGGGGGGTGAGAAGGGGAAGGGGTGAGAGGGAAGTTGAGCGCGGTGATGAAGAGGGGGTCGGATAGGTTGAGGAGATTGGTGCCGGGGGTGAAGAAGGAGAAGAAAGAGGAATGGAGGGTGTTGGATAGGATTACGGGGTTTCAGACGATTGAGTAAGTAGGGCGAGTACTCTAGGTAGGTGTTTGATTTCTCTCTTGTTCTTTCTTTCTTTCCTTCTGTCATCTTTGGATCGCCTTATTCTTTGTGGGATATCAATTTGTTTGTTTTGAAGGTAAGTCATAAATAATACACTATACGCATAAATGAGAAATTGTCTCTACTCCTTATTTGTGACCCACTGATATGCTGTGATGAGTGAGATGTAACTTTGATTTTTGTCAGGAGTAAGTATTAGTGAAATCATTTACTATATCTAGTACAAGACCTATTGATAAACAACTGTATGTTCCAAAGGAATGGTATAAAAACGAAGCGACTGCTGACATAGGGAGACTTACCAAGCCAAAAGATATAGACGGTCTGATCAGTAATATACAATAAACAGGCCATTAATTCTCTCAAAAAATCCTCTTCCTCCATCACCAAACACGTCAATCATTGATCAACAATCCTAATCGAGGTAAGGGGCAGAACGAAAACCCCAACACCGCGTATACACTATTCGTCCCCCTCCAAAATATACCAAGTCGGTACATTCCTCGCAAAAAATGCAAAAAGATACATACAACAGTGGGGATTCGCTGGTGGTCACCCACCCAACTACTAATCCACCGATCTGAAGCTTGTGTATGGCAGAGCGGACGGGATGCCCAATTCTCTTCAGTCTATGGTCGTATGTAACAGAAAGTGATAGAATTGAGTATATACTGCTGGTTTGTTTGTTTATCCTGGTCTCATAAGCGAGGGGTTGCACTACCGAGATTCGATTTGGCTTGATCTCACCCTCACTCAGTCTGGGTATTGAATTTGGAGTGTCTGCTTTGACCTTGGACTTGATTGTAAGGTATGTAAAAGATATTGTCATTCAGACAGAGCTAGTTGTTGCTTTGCGAAGGAATGATAAATAGTGACTGTCGTGAATGGAAAAAAACCGCGGGTGCACTCCAATGCTGACTTCCGTCGCAAAGGATATGGATTCCTCATCATCTCCTATGATTCTCATCCATATGATGATATGATTCCGCAAACTCGAAGAGTTCACCGGCTAAACAAGCTTCGTGAAGCTCTAGTAGATCTGCCTCTCTCAGAAGTCTCTTGTAAGTCTCTAACAGAATGCAGGTTTCCTCAAAAGTCTGGCAATTCATGAACCCATAGTCCACTTTCACTGTTTCATTTGGTGGAAACTCGGCGGGATTGTCAATGGCTACGAACTGTTTCAAAGACCAGACTGAAGGTTGTGGTCCGGAGGGGGATACTGATAGAAACCATTCTAGCAACTTAAACTCTGATCGCATTTTCTTCAGACCTTTGGAGTCTATGAGTTCGATTAAGGTACCAGACTCGTACGCATGCCAAAATTCCGTAAAGGTAGCTGTTAGCGGCGCGGGACCATAGAACATGTGTTGAGTATTGCCTCGAAGGTCCCCAAGAAGTTCATTCCCGAGTAGTAATCGTGTGTAGAGCACTCCAAGCGCGCTTTCCTCTCGCTCGTCATTGCAAGTGCAAAAGCCAAAGTTGTACCAGTTCATTTGGATTGGATTTGGACGCGCCATATGAAGAGCCGTCGCTAGAAGTTCATAGCATTTCATCTTGGCCTCGGGTTTCAATTGACTTGGCTGTTTATGCTGGTCCTCTTTATCCAAATAAAGTTGGGCTTGGTCGTAAAATGTGGCTAGCAAATTCTGAGTTGACTCCTCTTTAGTTAATGGTTTCTCTAAAATATGTAGATTGACCAGAAACCACGGAAAATAACCCCCTCGATGGGCTTCGTTGATTTGATAGAAGTGTTTTTTGATGTTAGTAATAAGGGTACTCTCGACTTGCCATCTGTGAATGTCTTCGACTGGGACACCACCGAGCCACAACCCCTTATAAAGCCCCAAAAGATTAGATCTATCGGCAAATGACGACAGATGATTGAAACCAAAATCCTCAAGCACTTCCTCCTCATCAGGAATGGTATTCTCAGATATATTTATATAAAGATAATCAGCCGAGGTGAGCGGTCGCTTGGCACACGTGAACACATGCGACCCGTTTGTCCTGGTTTCGCATGATTCACTGCAATAGTAATCTATATTGCAGATACTGCACAGTCGAGATGTCACTCTAGAGCAGGTGTTGCATTCACCGAGTTCTTCTGACTCTACCAATGTGCCGTCTGACAGATTTCCCCAGGTGCGCTTCGGGAAAGGGGTACCACTCCTTTCTACCGATGGTCTGTGCGGATCTCAGCTCTTGCATAACAGTTTCAACAGCTGGAAGATTATATCTCTACCCTTCTTACCTATTGAATAGCCTAGCAACTCTTTCTTGCTCCATTTTCTTTTTTCTTCTCTCTATTACCAGGTGCTTACCTGACTTCTCAGAATTGTGGTCACTGAATATGCTGCTTCCACCAACAACAGACGTTTTTTCTAGTCGTATTGCTTTGTCGAAGTCCGACTTCAATTCTTTCTCAATGTCTTTTTGCACTTGTACCACTGATTTGGCTACTTTATCCGCCTGGCTAGAAGCTAGTCCTATTGCTTCGGGTACCGTCCAGGGTTTGAATAGTCGACCATGGCAGCCCCTTGTACCAATCCTGCCATATGCTTTGAGGAAGTGCGAGCACATGAAACAGCTATACTTGCTGCAACCAAAATAGGCGAATGATTGATCCAATAACCGCTCATTCTTGCTCAAAAACAGAATCATTTGAATCTCAGCATGTATGTTAAGTGCCTGCTTTTGCAACTTCCCGTACTCCCGCTCAGCCTTGGCAACAGTCCAGCTTGGCCCGATCACAGTTTTGACTGTCAAGGTGTCGGTCGGGAGATCAAGGAGCTTCAAGGTCTCCTTTAGCTTGAGTGCATCCTTGAGCGCCTTTTGCGGTATCCTATCACCGGTCACTGCAGTTATGGTAACATTGTTGAAACTTGGGAGCTTAAGAGAAACCTCTTTGAATCTTTCAAGTATGACCCGAAGCCTACCGAGAAAACAAATATCAAGCCATAGTTTTCTAGTTTGTTTCGTAGACTTCGGAGATGTTTGGAGAAGCTCCTCGACGACTTTGCTCTTTCGTAATTCATATGCTTTTGTGACAAGCGTGCTATGTCTGTCGATCAACCTCTGACCCGTCTCTAGCCTAGCAAAGGTCTGATTTTGAAGAACCGAGAGTTCGTTACGTGCTGTAGCGAACCTGTCGTTATTGTAATCGTTGAATGTGGTGTTGTAACTCTTGAGGCTCAACCTCAGGTTCGGAATATAAGTTTCTTCGAGACGGTCTTCATAATACGCCAACATTTCATTCCAAAGCACCACCTCGACTATTCGATTCGGCAAGTCTTCACAGAAAGTTAAATTTGGCTCAAGGTTTAATTAGTGAACAGGTACCTTTTCCGTGGAACAAGCCACTTAGCCGCTTGCTTAACTTCTCAAAGAAAATATTGTCCACAATCTGAAAGCCTCCATTTCGGGTGATCCAAAGCGTCACATTCTCCTCGTCTTCCATCATACTGGAACATGCAACATATTTGCCGCCTTTTCTATTAGCGATCAATTCCGCCAGACAATCCAGGAACTTTGTTTTCAATTGATGATATCCTGAATCTGAAATTTGGTCACGGTAGCTTGTGTCTATACTAATCGCATCGCTGTCGATAGTAGACTCGTTCTTGTCAGACAGCTCCGTGCCCAAGGAGACTGACTCAACTTGCCCATCATTTCGAAGTGCAAGAAGATTTGCGTAGGCAGTGAATTCTAGTTTATTAAGTCCTGGGAGATTCCAGTTGAAGTCTTGAGTCATGATGCTAGACTTATCGATGAATTTTGTGAGCCATTTAATGAAGGTGTGAAATATAAGTCATGCCATGCATGCATGCGGAGGCGACCATTATCATGTCACAGAATATACGCCACAATATGTGGCTTTGAACCTGTAAGCTTACAATTGCAAAGTCTAACATAACAGTCAGTCTATTAAAATTTGAATTTGAATGCATATCAGCGTTGGTAGGATAGAAGTAGGAACCCATCTAGTTCTTCCTTGATCTATGCTTGTGAGTAGTGGGTTAGCGCTTACTACAGAGTATATGGAAGCTTTATATTATCAGGAAAGGGGGCTGAGAAATGAGAAATCTCAGACTTTTCACATGAGAACATGTTACACAATCTATCGAGGAAATCATTGATAAAAGGGTAGGTTTATGTATGGAATAAGATACTTAGACAAATCTGCCACCTGGGCAAGCATCTGGTTCGTGATTTCGCTACGAGTTTATTGATCGGCTGTCTGACATGAAATTCTTCAAACTTTTAGGAATTCGTTATTTCAATAAACTCGGTAATAGCATGATGCCGAAAACCAAGAGGCTATCGCTGTTGAGGTTGTATTTCGGACCATCGAACGAACTGGCCTGGTCTGAGGTGGCTGCTTCCTCTTTGAAAAAATAATGGTCCAACACAAGCTAGAGTACTAGTCATGAGGCAGCAAACGGGCAAACAATGTACTCAAAAAGGTATGCTATACATGTATATAAACTAAACTTAAACATTAAAACCACAACTAGTATTTATACACGTGAATATTAATATATCGCATCAATCCGCATCCACATCCAAACTATTCGTACAACGCTTGTTGCCACCATGCACATCTGTTGTTTGCAGTGGTATCAGTTTGCACACTTCCCAAGCCAGTAGTTCCAAGAACGAGAGTCGTGGCATTGCTTTGGTATTCTGGGAAAAATGGCACTCCAACCCCATTGGGATTACCTGTCATAGCGAAGTTCATGATGTATCTTTGTAAATCAGCTGCTATGGTAGCATTTACTGGCAATCCATCGTTTGATGTAGTAGTGTCACCATTGAAGAACGTGTATGCAATATCTTCGCCGTGAAGTCCGGGTGGAACGGTAAAGTAGTAGGAGTGTGTTTCGTTAAGGAACGCGGTGTTCAGGTAGCGAGTATTGCACGTGAAAACGATTTCGGCTGTGATGAGGGATGCTCGTTCCCAAATACTCGTGTATGGATAAGAACCATTGTAGACTGGTGGGTAAAGGGTTCCAGTCACGTAGGCAAGCGTGGAATTGGATATGGTGGGCAGCGTTGTTGTAAGATCGGTAGCAATATCGGCGTCTGTAGAGAAGAAGGGAGATGTGAAGAATGCACCTTCATTGGAATTGTGCCCTGTCATGATCTTGACGTTCGTATCGAATTTGCCCTCAAGAAGTAATTTGGCCGGTAACTCAGGTACAAAGGTACCGTCAACTGCCGGTCCGAAAGTAAAAGTACCATAAGGAGCCGATCGCGCAGTAATAATAGTATTAAGCCCGGCCAGCGTGGCGAAGTCGAGATTTCTCAAATCCGATACGGAGGTGATGTTAGGTCCAATAAGTTCTTGTGCTTGAGTGATGACGTTTTGGAAAGTCGCCTCTTGTTGGGCATCTGAATAAACGGGGGATAGCCAGGACTTTGTAGAATGGCCTGAGAGAAAGGTGCATTGCCATTGCTACCACCATATGCTGTAATCTGATGCATGATCGACCCAGCTCCGGCCGATTCGCCGATAACTGTTACTCGATCCGCATCTCCACCAAAGAGGTAAATATACTTTTGTATCCATTCCAAAGCCAATCTCTGATCAAGAAGAGCAGCATTTGCTGCTCCACTTTCCTCAAATGTGGGACCAGAAAGCCATCCCTATATCTGGTCAATTACTTTCCTCAAAATCAATGAATATGAACTTACAAAGAGACCAAGTCTGTAGTTTAGAGCAACATAAATTACACCTTCATCCCCATTCTCTTGACTCCTTGAAATCAACGTAGCCGGATTCCCTGAACCAAATTTTGATCCGGCGACATAACCACCTCCATATATCCAAACAACAACGGGGGCGCTACTTTCACCACAAGAATCGTATATGGACTTTGGGACAATGACATCGAGGAACAAGCAGTCCTCTGAAGTCAATGGTGCTGGCGCGGAGAGTCCCGAGATGGTGAGATTCTTCTCGACTGCTTCTACTTCTGCCTCGACGAATTCCAAGGTAGCTGTATTAGCACCTTGAAAATAGTACAAAGCAACTTCTTCCCAATAAGGTGTTCCCTGCGCACAGATAGCACCCTGCTGACCATCGTTGATGGTTCGGTTTACTTCAGTCGGTTCGATCGGAGCAGCAAATCGAAGATTTCCTATAGGCGGGGCTGCATATCGAATATTTGAGAAGTTGTAGTACTGTCCTGTCTCCTGTAGTTGTATTTAGTATCTACTCCAAAACGTGACCGATTTGAGATTGCATACATTTATTGTAGCCCGGTGAAGTGCATAGTCAAGATCAACGACTGGTAGGGAAGCGTTAGTGGGCAAAGCGTAGGCAGTTTGAACTGCACAAGCAGCAATCACAACGGCCTTGATTGCAATCATCTTTATTTTTCAGAAAGGAGGCAATTTGCGATGGAGCAAACGGCATAAAAGAAAACTTTGAAGAAGGGAAGCCATCTCGTATATAGAACTCAAGTGAGCGTGCAGCGGTACATCTTCTTCGTTACCTCGGTGGCTTATCAACCAACACTTGTTTTGGCGCCGAAAAATATATTAATTACATTGTTGTCAGTCTGCAAAGGCTTGTCATTAACTCGACATTCGGAGATGAGCATTTAATCGGTGCACTAGCAACGGGCGGGGGAAACTGGGTACTAGGATAAAGACGGCATGAAGATCTTAGGGGCTGTCATCCAAAGAAAGGAGACGGGACTACCTGGTACCTAGCCACTCATAGCTAAGAGCTCACCGGAGAACAATCCCTTTAGAGATGTGCTTTGAAATTCATTTCAGGGATAAGGACAATTTAGTCCGGGGAGAAAGGAACATTCTATCGAAGATCTCACTCGTATAGAGCTGAGAGTGACATGTCTACGCGTTCACATTACACGCGAGATCTACATTGAGAGGAAGTTGCGAAGCCTAAGGGTTGCTAATACATTCCCGGTTCGTATACCCACGAGCGTTTGTGCCATTTAGACAGTTGGCCCATTTTATTTTGTGTCTACGCGTAAATAAACATGTTAATGGTTTCCCAATATAGATCGCAAGCAATTTCGGTAAGAACATCAAGCAAGGATATGAAGGTCACATCAAAAGCTTGTTATCGCTTGTCTCAGGGTCTAGGATTATACCGTATCGTTCCGACGTGATTATATCATTGGACGACGGATGTGGTTCATGAGAGCGAACTGTAGTTTGGCAGCTCAGCCTTACGCTCGAGCCACAACCTCAATTCCCGTCTCCTGATTCAACCAAGAACAATTGTTTTACCAAGAAGCATTATACACTTATTGATGCGAAATACTGACCCCGCGCATTATGTCTACAATTGCCCAACCTCGAGAAAGCTCCGTGAATGGGCGTCGCGTTCCTTTACTCACGACACCTACTTCCTCAACACGACCGAGTCTAGACCATTCCCGTTCATCTGAACCATCTCCGAATCGAGGATCCTCAGTCGCGATACCTCGACGCAACCGTGCCGCTTTGCGAGAATATTATAACCTCAGAAAAGGACAAGACGCTCCCACTGACGATGCGGCATCCGAAGTTTCCTCAATACACTTTGATAGTGAGGTACAAGAAAGCGAAATGGACAAGGACGGATTTGATGGGGAGAAATATGTGAAAGAGGTTCTGGAAAAGCAAACATTGGGAGAGCTATTACGGACCTACAATGGAGTTCTGACCGATATAAGGGCTTTAGACGCGGAGAAAAAGGCACTGGTCTATGATAATTACAGCAAGTTGATTGCGGCAACAGAGACAATCAGGAAGATGAGGACAAACATGGACCCATTAAATCCAATGGCCAGTACGCTCGACCCGGCTATCGCGAGTATCTACGAAAGGGCTGAGAAGATTAAGGTTGAGTTGAAGGAAGGCATTCCGGAATCACAAAGGAGACTCATGGAGATGGGGGCAGAGGAAAGGACGACATTCCAGAAGAAACAAAACATGAAGAAGCTTGTAATTCAAGTATTGGAGACACCTGAGAAGCTAAGATCATTGGTAGCGGGGGCAATGAAGACGAAGCCAGATTGGAATGGGAAAAAATCTCAACGTTGTTGAAAAGATGGAAAGAGAGAGGTGTAGGGGGAAGTGACGTGCAGGCCTGTATAGAAGACGGAGAGTCAGCCTTGAGGGGCGAGCCTCCAAATGAGAAGAGCTGGGTTAACATAAGAGCAAAGAGATCATCATGACATCAATATTTTTATCACAGCACAGCAACGACAGCACGACAGCATAGCGGTAACATTTTGAGAGTATAACGATACCGTAGTGACAGCGATAGCACGACAGCATACGAACTATTATCGTTTATCAGGAACACAAGCGGACAATTATTCGTATAAACTTGCAAGGACACCCACTATCTTACCAGTTCACCTCATCCTTGTGAATCATATCAAAGGGATCCCTATCGACCTCACTTACCGCGATATCCGCTTTCCCCTCCATTGCCTCCGCCAATGCAGACTGCATTCGGTCCTTTAGATAGGCTCTTTCAGTGTTGCTATGGAATGCAGTGACAACACATTTACCCTGCTCAACGGCTGCCAAGGCTTCATGGTGGCTCAATTCGCCAGTGAATAATAAGTCAACGTCCAAACCGTTGAGCATGGATCCTCCAGATCCGGCACATATGCCAATGGAAGAAATTTCAATAAATGACTTTTCTCCTCTAGGTATGGATTGTGGAACTGCAACGGAAAGTCCGGATATACGGTCTCCAATTTGGAGTGAAGATTGCATCCGTGCAACAAGATCTCCTAGCTTCTGAGGTTGCTTGAATCGAACGATTCGGCCATATCCGGCACCCTCGAACCCATCGGGTATATCCTTGATGGGATTAATAATCGAGCGTTCGTGATCAATGGATTCGGTACCGATACTATTTTATATCAGTCTCTCATTTCAAGAGTAGGATTGGCATTAAAAATTGAGCATACGGTTGGTTCTTTTTCAAGGGCCGATTAGTGACTATATCGGCAAGCCAATCATTGAGGCCTTCTGGCGCAGCATCTACAGCTGTATGAGGACTGTAAACACTGATTCCCTCTTGGGCAAGACGGAGCAGAGAACTCTGTTGGGAGTTGGCAAGGGTGACTGCTTTCAAGCCACGAAATATGATAGGATCTTAAAAATGATTAGAAACATGATACCTTTGCTCTAATAGACACCAAATATACTTACGATATGTGACAATGATTGAATCTTTCCTGCGGATAGCTTCATCTGCAACCCCCTTTGTGAGATCAACAGTCAGAAGAACTGAATCCCTAAGATAACTTTCACGATGTGGTGCCTCCAACAGAACTTGAATATTATGAGTGAAAGATTCTCAAAGATAAGCAATGAAACTCACGCCCGGTGTTATCAAAACTACTGTCCGCGAGCTTTTCCGGATATCTGCAATGCACCATGAGAAATGGACCTTTTGGGAGATATTGATTGACCATAACTTACAACTTTCTCATAGCCGCAACAACAGCTTGAGTGAATGGAGAAGAAGTTGTAGACATGGTTCTTTTTGATATTGCGATGTTCTTGGAAACTACTCTTGAGAACATCACGTTCATATTGAGTTTATTTTGTCTACAGCCCACATGGTGATGACTTTCTTCCAGAGTGCAATTTGTATTAAAGCGGCGACATTTTTGCATCATCACAATCGCAATCCCCGATTTCGCATGATGATAATTTCGAAAAAGTTCTAACACAGTGTTTGACATATACCGGTATTATATTACCACAGAAATAATGGCAGAAGCTTCAGGCGTGTCTGCTGAAGCTCTCAAGGTCAAGATCACAGATTTATTAAATGCAAGTCATGTCGAAATTGAAGATATGTCAGGTACGGATACCTTCAACTGCCCCGCAGTATCCCCGCCATACTGATTGAATATGGTCTATAGGAGGTTGTGGACAGGCATTCTCTGCCGTGATTGTTTCGCCGCAATTCGAGAAGAAGACTACATTGGCAAGGCATAGATTGGTGAATGGGGCGCTGAAGGCTGAGATTGCGGCCATCCATGCCTGGACTCCCAAGTGCTTCACACCGGAACAATGGGAGAAGCAGAAAGAGGATGGCAAGGAGGCGGTTGCGCCAGGAAAGAACACTACTGGGGAGGTTGTGGATGGGACGACTGCTTGAGAGGGAGAAGGAATCGGAGTTCTGGCGCAGAATGAATCTATACCACAGCTTCCGGGGTGGTGATGGCAATCGGACGGGGAGAGGAACGGGGCTTACGGGGACAATGGAGCACGGGGAAGAAGAGCTATGATATACCAAGGAGTCACCGGGAAGGAGAAAATCTGTTTGTGATTGAGCCCTTATGTAATGGGCCATGTGGATAGTATTTCATATTGGCACTGCGGTAAAGCAAAAGGAATCACTGCGTTTGTGATCACAATGCTTCTCTACACCCCGGCTCTGTGAAGACCAAGGACAGTGTCTTCCAAAGCAGGTGTGTGGGACTCATGTGGCTCTGAGTTCTTCAGTCACACATTTCAGAGTCCTGCACGCTTAATCATACGAGGCCCAGGGATATTATTCAAGCCTTTAGAAAGCCAAGATAATGACAAGTTTCGTACAGCAAATTGTTGACGTCTCTTTCCAGTTGTCTGGATAGAGCCTTCCGTCGCTAGTAATCAGGTCTGGACTTTGCTGACACGCTGTGCAACAACACTGAATACTGCAATAGATGATATAAATAAGACTATGTTGTAGAACTATAGTTCATAAGCTAAAAGTCATGGATCTTCAATCTTGAGGAAACATACAGCATTCCTTGAATACGTGCTCTCTTCAGCATCTGTTCTTGCTTCAACAAAGAGCCTTCGAAGATTGGGTAAATTTGCCTTGGAGAATGCCATCATTAGTTTCGCAACTCAATTAGAACAAATAGGGGAATTAATGAATGTTACCATATTAAAAGTCTTTCGGGAGTTTATCCAACAATTTGTTTCAGATGACTTTATTTGACAGGGGATTCACATCTGAAAGCACGATTGCTGGTCCCCTGTTCTTTCAAGATCTAGCGAGTCCTTTACAAAGCGCACCAGGCTGAAGCTATCTGGTATCAACAACTTGCCCACCACTTTGACCCTATACTTCAATTACAACACAATCCACGAATCACACGATTCTCCCTCTCTATACGGAACACTCGCGGATTCCCTTCTGGAAATTTCAAAGCTCACATTAATCCACCCCTTCCACGAACCGTGGCCTTACCGTCAATCGACAACTTAGCCATCGGCGTATGAGGGGCACCCTCAAGGTCGCCATCTGTGTGAGCGATGGCGGTGAATAGGATTAAAGGTGCCTTCGCACCACCCAAGAAGGGAGAAACATACGAGTTGAGAGCTGGTTTAGTATCTCAATATGCTTACGAGCGCAAAGAAGCAATTCAAAAGACCATCATGTCCATGACCCTGGGCAAAGATGTGTCTGCGTTGTTTCCGGATGTTTTGAAGAATATTGCTACAGCAGATTTAGACCAGAAGAAGCTGGTGTATTTGTATTTAATGTTTGTCAAGACTACTTATTGGGATTGGAATGAATGATGTTGCTAATGTTCACCACTAGGAATTATGCCAAATCGCATCCCGACCTTTGTATTCTAGCGGTCAATACTTTCGTACAAGATTCCGAAGACCCAAATCCGCTGGTGCGAGCTCTTGCGATTCGGACAATGGGTTGTATTCGAGTAGATAAAATGGTAGATTATATGGAGGAACCACTGCGGAAAACGTTAAGGGATGAATCGCCATACGTACGAAAGACTGCAGCAATCTGTGTTGCGAAATTGTTCGACCTTAATCCTACAATGTGTCTCGAGAACGGCTTCTTGGAAACTCTGCAAGAATTGATCGGAGATCCTAATCCTATGGTTGTGGCTAATTCTGTAACGGCGCTCGTGGAAATCAATGAGACTGCACCAGAGACAAAGGCTTTACGGATCACATCTGCGACATTAAAGAAGATGCTCATGGCTTTGAACGAATGTACCGAATGGGGAAGAGTAACTATCTTGTCTACTTTGGCGGATTACAAGGCTTCGGATATTAAGGAGTCAGAACACATTTGTGAAAGAGTATCTCCTCAATTTCAACATGTCAACCCAAGTGTTGTCTTGGCTGCTGTCAAAGTTGTTTTCCTCCATATGAAGAATGTCAATGCGGATTTGGGAAAGCAATATCTGAAAAAGATGGCACCACCTCTTGGTAAGTGAAATATCTATGTCAAAGGAGAAAGGTGTCCTAGTCTGGACTGGCAAGCGTGATAAAAGCCCTCGGTATTTAGAACCATGATTCTCCAAGGCAATTTGGTATTTCGAAGCATTTGAATCATTTGAATCCAGAAGCGGAAAGCTTCTGATTGTTGGGCTGCAGTCCGGACTATTGAGAATCTTGAGGAGGATTGAGCTAATAGATTGTAGTAACTCTTGTTGCTTCCGCCCCTGAAGTTCAATATGTTGCTTTGAGAAACATAGATCTTCTCTTGCAAGCGAAGCCAGATATTCTTAGCAAGGAGTTGAGAGTCTTCTTCTGCAAATACAACGATCCGCCTTATGTAAAACTTCAGAAATTGGAGATTATGGTACGGATAGCTAACGACAAGAATGTTGATCAATTATTATCGGAGCTCAAAGAATACGCTCTTGAAGTCGACATGGATTTTGTTCGGAGAGCCGTTAAGGCTATTGGTCAAGCAGCCATTAAGATTGAGAGCGCAAGCGAAAAGTGTGTCAACACATTACTCGACTTGATTGCTACAAAGGTCAACTACGTTGTACAGGAGGCCATTGTCGTCATCAAAGATATCTTTAGAAAATACCCAGGATATGAGGGTATCATTCCAACCTTGTGCAAGTACATCGACGAATTAGACGAGCCAAACGCGCGAGGAGCTTTAATTTGGATTGTTGGCGAGTATGCCGAGAAGATCAGCAATGCAGATGAAATCCTTGCAGGATTTGTTGAAGGTTTCATGGAAGAGTTTACCCAGACTCAACTTCAAATCTTGACAGCTGTCGTTAAGTTATTTTTGAAGAAGCCAGATAACAATCAGGGCCTCGTCCAAAAAGTTTTACAGGTATCGACCGCCGAAAATGATAACCCAGATATTAGAGACAGAGCTTATGTATATTGGCGTTTGTTGTCAGGTGATCTTTCAATAGCAAAGGTAATTATGACAGTCCTATCCCCAATCAAGATCATATTACTAACAATAAATCTAGAACATTATCCTTTCAGATAAACCACCTATTACTACAACCATGACATCCCTTCCCCCAGCACTCCTCGACCAACTATTGACAGAACTCAGCACTCTCGCTTCTGTATACCATAAACCTCCTGAGACATTTGTCGGCCAAGGTCGCTACGGCGCTGATGCTATCCAACACGCTGCTATTCAGGAACAACGTCAAAATGCCGTCGAGAACCCAATTGCAGCCGCTGTCGCTGCAGCCGGAAATGGCGCTCCTGCTCAAAATAACGCCGAGAATCTCCTCGACATTGATTTTGATGGTGCAGCTCCAGCAAGTGCAGACGCGCCTCCCAGTGCTGGAACAAGTGGATTGGAAGGATTGGCAGGCACGCCTCAAAGAGTAGATAGTCCAGCCGCGGGCGCCAATGCTGGTGGTAGTATGGCAGATATGATGGGGTTATTTGATGCTCCTGCTCCTGCCCCAGCTGCTGGCGGCATGGGAATGGGCGGAATGGGGAATGATATGATGAATGGGTTTGCAGGGCTAGATTTGAGTGGTACTAGCCAACCTCCTAGTGCGCAAACGCAGTTACAGCAGGGTGGTGCGAAGAAAACAAACGAGGATTTGTTAGGGATGTTTTAAATGTGAGGGTTGGGCAATAAGCAGCGGGTCGGTGGTGTTGTGAATGAATCTAGAGGGAATAGATCATTCGATGCAGCCAGTGGTTAGAGATTAGCAAAATTAGTATGTATGTATGTATTCAAGGCAATTCGAAGCAATTCAGTAAATAAGACAATGTTGATGAATGTGAGTTAATATGTTTTCCACATATTTTCAACTTGTATGAAGCATAATTGAGTCAAAATTCATTGTATATCTGTATCGTAAATGTATTCTAATAACGAAGAGTGTGCCATTTTCAATATCTGATTGAACTGTAAGTTGCCAATTTTGTGAAAACACTCACCGGGGCGCGGCTGGTAGATGCCATAGCCTGATGGCCCAAGCTTTTGGAAGGCTGCAAGGCTGATGGGAATGCAAGAAATGAGCAAGGCTACTTGCTTTATTTATTTCGCAAACAAGTATACATGCATGTATTTAGGTATAACTTCTCTTCTTCTTTCCCTTCTCATACCATGTCATTCTAATAAAGCTATTACGACACGTCACGATATGTCTTGCATGGTTCATCATTATCAATTTCTAGCTATCTTCTAGAAAAACAGTTCGTTTGTTAATTTCTAATAACTCAACAACCACTTCCTCCTCTCTCTATGAACCAAAAAAGAAAAGAAATATGAGCACCCCAAATCCCTCAACCCTACACAAACAACTCCTCCACTCCCTCTCAACCTCGCACCTCCCCCTCCCCAGCCCCACCTTCCTGCACTCCATCCTCACCCCCTCAACCACACACCTCTCCTCGCTCCCCTCGCTCCCCTCCCTCCTCGCCACAACCCGCCACCGTCTCCTCTCCACCTCCCTCACAACCCCCAACTTCCTCTCCCCAGAAACCCACTCCCTCCCCCCCTCCCTCTCAAACCCCCTCGTCAAAGAAACCCTCCTCAACCACGACATCCCCGTCCAAGTCCTCGACATCGAAGACATCAGCCGCTCGAAAAGCGATCTCCTCCTCGATCTGGAAGCCGAGCGATCAGGCGAGCGCACACAAGGCCGTTCGATTATCCGCGTCGCAGACGAATCCTCCTCTCCCTCTTCCTCCTCTACCCTCGATCTCGGATCTTCAGCCTCGACGCAACACCCCAATCAAACACATACCCACAGTCATAAATCACACCCATCCAATTCGCCCGGTCCTTTCAAACTCCACCTCCAAGACCTCACCGGCGCAACTATCTACGCATTTACGAGTTCTCTCTCCGCATCTTCTCTTCTGCAGGAAAAGATAGGGCTTCCTCCGAAAATGAATATAGGCTGTAAGATACTTTTGCAGCGGGGAACGCGGGTGCATAGGGGATTGGTGAGGTTGGAGGCGCATACGTGTATTGTGCTTGGGGGACGGGTGGAGGGATTAGATCGGGTGTGGAGAGAGGGCTGGGAGGGGAGATTGAGGGAGAGTATTGAGAAGGGGAGGGGTGGGGGTGAATGGGTGGAGTAGAGAGGGGATTGTAGGAGGGGATGCATGAGGGAATATATTGTTGGAGACATTTGGGATCACTTAGGATGTTCGGTCGATGGTAGCAATACTGACATCGATATGAAGGCATCATATGCATGCATTCATCCGTCCACGTCTTGTCGTCTCTACAAATCACTATACCCCTCGCATAAACACCACGAGCTGCTTTATTTCACCGACAAATTTAAGAGGAGAGAGAGAGAGAGAGAGAGATCTATGCCTCAAAGCTCGCAGATACCAATCAACAGGTACAAGAGTGAAGTGTCTAGAAAAGAGCAATCCGTATCCGCTATTACTGGATAATGCACGAGAAGAGACACACCATACTTCACACAATAGAAATCAAACACCCTATCCAATCTCTCTAGAACATCACAAAAGCAAAGAAAAGCGTAGCAACACCAGTACAATACCAATATCAATCACATTCAAACCCAAGTTACAACGAATGCACGTAAACATCATATCATATCATATCATATCATATATGAATCTTTATGAACCTTTATGAAATAAAAAAAAGAACCCTAGCAAATGAAAGAAACATAAAAAAGAAGAAGCTGTACGTAACATGATTTCATGCCATCATAATTTGCATTCCATCCTCCATCGCCATCCCCATCCCATCATCTCACTTTCAAAAAAATCATCTCAAATGATATCCCGCCTCTGACTAATTCCCAACACTCCATCTGGAATTCCATCCTGTGAATTATGAAAAGAAAATGGTCTTCGAGTCTCCCCCTTTCGACATCCCGCCCTCAGGCTATCCAACTCAAAAAGCAAATTTGATAGCCATATTCTTTTATACCATCTTCGTAAGATTCGGTTATTTAAAGACTCTCTTTTGAGACTACACAAATCGGGTGAAGATTGCGTCACCAAGTGAAGCGAGATAAATACGGTCCAGAACAGAAAGTACAGTTTCAAATGTTTGAAATTTCAATGCCACAAATACCTTCTCTCTAGGACTAAATTAATCAATAGTTCAAGATTTAAATTTCCAAATAATGCGTTGAAGGATATCCGAAGCAATTAAAAACAAAATTAAAGGCAAAGTCTATCTCATGATCTCTTCATAAATCAATTTTTTGAGTTGTTCCTTGGTGAGATTGTCCTTGTTTTTGTCGAAATCAAAGAATTCTTCAGGGATGGGGTTGGCGGTTGGTTCATCTTCGGGATCGTGGTATGGTTCAAGGTATGGGTGCTTCAGTGCTTCTTCAACAGTGATTCTCTTGACTGGGTTAAAAGCGAGAAGCTTCTCGAGGAGGTCCAAAGCGAGATCTGAGGTCTTTGGGAACATGGTCTTGAAAGGAACCTTCTTCTTGAATGGCAACGATCGGATATATTCTCTTGCACGACGAGATTTGATACCGTAGTAATCTTCCATGGTTGGAGTACCAAGAACGTCAAGAATAAGTGTGAGTTGGTGGTGGTCTATAAGTTATTAGCAGGGAGCATTACTTCTATACAGACGTCACTCACAATCCTTTCCAGGGAACAGGGGCTTTCCGCTCAGCATCTCGGCCAAAATACATCCAACCGACCAGACATCAATAGCCTTGGTGTATTCCTTGAATGTCAACATAATTTCGGGAGCACGGTACCATCTGGTCGCAACATATTCGGTCATGAAACCAGAGTTATCTTCTTGAGATGCAGCGGATCTTGCAAGACCGAAATCGCAGACCTTCAAATCGCAGTTGGCATTGAGTAACAGATTAGATGGCTTCAAATCTCTGTGTAGAACATTTGCGGAGTGCATAGCTTTCAAGGCTCGGAGGGTTTGGTAGATAAAGTATTGGCAGTGGTCGTCGGATAAATCTTGGGTGCGAATTACACGATGCATATCGGTCTCCATGAGTTCCTGCTATTGCATTAGTGCATTGTCTTATTTCCACCTGATACTGCAAATCTACATACCTGAATAAGGTAAACTTCGGTGAAGGATTCATAGCTTCTTGGCTTCTGGATATCGAGAATGGAGATAATGTTTTCGTGATTGAAGTACCGGAGTAGCTTCATTTCACGGAGTGTTCGCAAACAGAACATAGAATGATCGAAAGGAGTGATCTTCTTGATAGCGACCTTTTGGCCCGAAGGCTTGTGCAAAGCTGAACTATAAAGAGAGAAATCGAATCAGCACATCTCCATTTTCTGCAAGTTGCCGTCCTCTGCATCCATTCGAAAGATTGTACGAGTAACAAAGTGGGGTAGCATACCAGACAACACCATAAGCTCCTTCTCCTACAACATCCTGGATATCATATTGTTCGCTGACATTGAAAGAGATCTTTCGAGATCCCGAGGCAGGATTAGGCGCACGAGCTGTCATGGTGCAATGATGGGTATATGAAGCAAGAAGATCGTATATTGCAGAATTGAAGAACTGGAAACTTGTCTACCAGTTATAAACACTAATAGACAGCTTTACTGAATGATTACAGGAATAAACTGTATGTGCTGAAGTTGAAGGATGCTATTTTTATTGTAGATAGAAATGTCGAAGCTCGGGAACTTTTCTTTGTTGTCGTTAGTTGGGGATGTTCCAAGCGACGTCAAAGCAAAGTATGGATCTATTCACCCTTTTTTGAACCTTGTCTTTCAATATTCTTTCAGCTGGCGGGCTTTCTTTTCTCTGGGTTAAAATGTTGTTGAAAGCTAAATTTGTACAAAGACAACAAGCTTCAGATTAAAAAGATTGATTGATCTCTCTCTCGAAAGTAAGTCGTGAAGGTTGTTCTCAACACTTGTACCTGCTTGCGCTCGGTCCTGTTGTAAAGGTAAAGAATATCTTCAGCTTGTCACAGCTTTGATATAACTCCAGCAAAGTCGTAATTACCAGAATGTAACCAGCTGAGATGATCTAGTAGTGAAGAAAGTTGATCGAAGGTAATGGGAATCGTGGTTTATCTATGTGGTCAAGTAAACATAATCAGCATTTCTTGTTCTCTCTTATTTGTGTCCCGCTTTCACATCTCCTTCTTCTCGCATAGAGACCAACCTCAAAAAGATTCTAAAGCTTCCCGAACAACTCGAGACTTCTTCTAACAAATGCGCAAATTGAATACGAAGATTGTAGACAATTCATCCGATATATGAACAGTTGGGAAGGGAGATATGCTGTACCTGTACTGTAATCTTTCCCAATATGTGTTCCAGACCAAGAGGTTCAGATTGCCCCGCTACAAGGATGAGGTTTCTTTCTTCCAAGATTTCAAGTTGGACCTGTGAATTCGGAGAACGTTGACTTGTCGCAGAGTTGAGAAAGATGTTTACGAGAGATGGAAGTCTTCCAAACTTCAGATGATAAAGTGTGAAAAGAAGAGAAGATAGGAAACCTTTTGGAAATATGTCTCTTGTCCGAATGGTCAAGTAAATGGTAGTTAGTGGGTGATGGATGTTGTTGAAAGTAAAGTAGTAAAAAGCACGGGTGTCAGTGGTTTTGAATGAGGGGGGAACTTTGGTGCTGATTGGAAGCTTTTTAGTGGAGTGGGATGAAATGGATAAGCTGGGTCCCTTCTTTTCTCTACCTAATAGGTAAAAAGGTCAAGCAAGCAATGGCCCAAGGTCCAGGTCAAGAAAGTCAAAAAGTACTCAAAGTCCAAATTCAGGGACGTCCGAGAAAGATCTCAAACAGTAGTTGAATACTTTGGTATTTGGTATTTGGTATTTGTATATAAAAAATACTGGTAATTGTTTGGTAAGTAATTATTCCAAGGAAGGAGTGATATGATATGGATATTACACGAATAAATAGACAAGATGAAGACTACAACATTGTTAGTATCAATTGTGTGAGAATTGATAGGTGTAGACATAATTGACTTATTATTATATTTCCATGTCAGAGGGATATATGAGAGACCCCATTTGTCTAATGCTTGGTGGCTATGTTGCTCAATCAAGATCAATATCAAATCAAAGAATCTACCTCTGACTTTCTCACACCAAATAACAAATATCTCTATCAATCACCAATTGCAACATCCAAATAACAACTCGCTGGCCCTCTAAGAAAAGGACCCCACCAGGAATGTACTCTTCATAACCTCACAGACTCAATTCTTTTCTCTCTAAGCGCCCAACTCGAAATTCCAAAATTCCATCACATAGAGATTTCACTTACGAGGTAGGTGAGATCAAATCAACCTCTCAAACCAAACTCTGACAACCACTGGATTACCATGATCTGAAAATTTCACTCGCTTATGCGTCTGTTTCACACGGCACAGCCGTTGGCCTTTCTCATGGAACCAATCAACAGATATTCATGTGCGTGGAAATTATACCTAGGTATTTGTGTTACATATGTTCACACTTTAGAAGATCCTTAAAATAGCGATTTGGATATTCATTACTACCTACCCAGAGAGTGAGATTCTACTGTGAACAGAGATACCATGGTTTGCGTTTGATTAACAGCTACCTACTTGCTAATCCGTGGGCACGAAGGTGATACAAGATGAATCGTATCATCAGAGCGTCCTTTGAGGGACCATACATATACTGCGTAGGGTCCCAAATATTCAATAACATTGACAGGAACCAAATTCATCCAAGACGAAGATCCATATGTATAGCACCGTACATACAGCATCTCATATTCACATTGACATTCGTGCGAGAAGCTTTGCGATTTCTTTCTAGGAAGGATCCGGTATGCTCATCCAGTGTATTCTGCTACAATCTTTGAATCATGATATATACCGATCTCTCTGTTCTTTTGTTTCATTCCATCATCCTCAATTTCCTTTCACAAGCCTCATCATATCCACAGTACAGTAACATAGAAAAACACCACCACTTACAAACCAGCCTTCGTATCTACTCGAGCAGACACTAAAAACATCTCATATAGATTAAGAGGTCCATCAACTGCCATCCACTTCTCAAACAAACACCTACACGGAGACTCTGGCTCGATGGATCTAAATCCTTCTGACCTGACCTGACCTGACCTGACCTGACCTGACTTCGATCATGTGGCCCGTGATCTGATCGTCACTCTTATTTTCACTCCCTTAACCTTAACACTTATATGTCCATCTCATCACCATACCCGATCACCATATAAGTATATAGCCAAACCAAACTCTACCATCAAATCACCATCACAGTACATCAACTTAACACAAACTTAACACAACACAACAAATCCATCCACCCCAAGAGCAAGCCTCTTTAAACCCTCCCTCCCTATCCTCCCCCCACCCTTCCCCAACCTCCAAGTTTTGACCTCCCCAAATACAATATACTCTACAAAGCACCTCCAAGTTCCAACCGCATCACTCCCACCACCCTACGCATTACTCTTCCCCACCACCCAGAAACTCAAATCTCTCCATCCAATAGATTTCCCCTCTGCACGCCACCCCGTTTGACATTTCTCCAGACGAAACACCTCCTTTCATCATCCCGGTTCTTATTCCTACCCGCTTGGTTTCACTTTTGATTCTCGCTTTTTACTTCGGGAGGTGTTCATTTTCATGTTCATTTATTATACCTATCTATTTACCTATTTACCTATTTACCGTAAAAGAAACCCCCCATCCCAAAATCACATCCCAAAATCCCACTACCGTAAATCATAATACATACTACACACCCACAACCCTTCAGGCCATCCCCCCAAAATCCAAGATCCAGATCCAGATCCAGATCCATCCATCCATACCCACCAAGAATCAAGATCACCACATCACACAAACAAACGCTTAATTAATTATGCTTAATGCTTAATGCTTAACACTCCCTTCCTTTATACCTTCATACCCTACCTCGAGAATGCCCACTCCACTCACTAACTCTCTACTCTTCGAAACGCTACCTCTTACCTCGCACCTATCCCAACAAGCTCGAGACTCGAGTGTATGTCATCTAACCTAATCCATACCCTCACGAGTTCCTAGTGAGCAAGCAAGCGCTTTTGTAACCTCTGCACATTGACGCGTATTTCCAAATCATACAACGCAAATCACAAGCATAGCATAGCATAGCATACAGAAAATCCCCCGAATCCAAAAAGTACTCAAATTCAACACAATACAAAATGGCATACCCATACATACCCCTCATATAATCGCCATGCCCTTCTACATGTAATCTTATCAATATTCCATGCAGATACCAAGTCTACAACTCATACCGCACCATATCACAATTTGATTCTCTCGTCTTCAAATACCAATACCCAATACCCAATACCCAATACCCAATACACCTATTTCTCCCCCCTTTGTTCTCCTTCAAGAAAACTCCTCTAGTGACCCGACACACTCATATCCATGACCGCAATCCTGCACCTATCTATCTATCTATCTATTCAATCATCTATCACTCACTCAACTCCAAGTCGTTCACACCCTACACCCTATACCTTCCCTTTCACATACACATGTACATACATAAACACAAGCACAAGCACAAATAATCTCATCTCCCAACACGCTGGTATTCAACTAACAAACATCTCGAATGTCGAATCTACACGCTATGAAAATAGGTAGGTCCAACTATTAACAACCAATACCCATTCATCCCAGCAATCCTCAATCAACAACCTATAAACCCCGCTCCGAACACCAAACCATGCTCAAAAAACCCATATATATTCTTTATCTCATGTCATTCATTACATCAACGTGCAAGACTTTGCAAACCCCAGCATATTTTTATAATAACCCTCATCATCTTCTTCCCCCGTGTTCACATTCTGTTTACTTATAACCCCCGTGACTTTAATCGAATGTTCACCTTCCGCATGCCACCATCTAAGTCTTTGAATCAACCCTCCATCCGCATCATCCGTACTAATTGTCCACTTCCCCGCGCTAACTTCAACGTCGCATTTATCTTTCGGGAAATGGAATTCGGGGAGGAAGACTTCGGTGGGCGTATCTTCGGATGTTGCTTGGCCGGCATGAA
Organism: Botrytis fragariae; assembly: GCF_013461495.1. Classification (NCBI taxonomy): domain Eukaryota; kingdom Fungi; phylum Ascomycota; class Leotiomycetes; order Helotiales; family Sclerotiniaceae; genus Botrytis; species Botrytis fragariae. Next base: position 2,838,845 of record NW_023500989.1, on the reverse strand, counting down.
GTCGCAATGTAAAGGTACACTTTCGAAGATCGAATCCGTAGTTCAAAACCTTACCAACCGTTGCGATGGGGGACGGACGAATATAGGCCTCGGCGGCTCGGTAACCAGGGGAAGTGGTGAGTTCAGGAGGGCTATCAGTTTGCTTCGACAAAATTGAGGGAGTTTTCAATGTTGCTTTTAAATTACCTGGATTGACAGTTGACTCGTCTGAGTTTTGTTTTTTGGTATTGGGTCCAGCTGTGTGGTCTACTAGCGATGTACTTGAATCGCTGGGCGTTGTAGGGTTGGCTTCGAGTGGTAGTGGTAAATCATCCAAGGAAAAAATTGAAAGATCCTCGCCATTCCATTGGTCGCCGAGAGAATGTTTATTCTGTAAATGATTAGTGAACGTCAAGTTATGAGAATCCTGTTAACTTGCCTCGCACATATAAAGCCATAGAGTATAACCTGCCATAGCACTTCCTTCTACGGCAAAGTGATTTGCATCCATTGCTCCTGATTGACTAGAATAATCACCCGTTTTGTAAGCATACTTATCATCCATGTCATAAGGAATACCAAATTCTGTTAAAACACATGGATGATTTCCCATATAGTCTTCACCCTCTTTCTTGATCGCCGCAAGTTGATCTTTGAAACAATTCCTGATTGCTGTCTCTCCAATCTTTATAGCTAAGGCCGGCGTCCAATATCGACCTCGCAAAATACCAAAAACATCAACATTCCAATGTCGATTCCACTTTTTGGTCATAAGCGTGACTCCATCATAGTAATGAGGCGCATAGACCATAAGAGGATCGTCATCTTTTGTACCTTTGATTGACGGAGGAATTTCCAATACTGGTGGTTGACAAAACAAAATTGAGTCTTTATGATGAGCTCTGATGGCATCCCGGTGTTTGCGGTAGTAATCCATAAAGTATGAGTTCGTAAACTCTTCATAGCTAAGTTCTTGCCCTGTTCGAGGATTCTTTTTAAAATAATCTTTCTTCAACAGAGTATCTGTAGATGGATCCCATACGCCGTGCTGAGCCCAGATACACTCGCCCAGCTTCCAGCCAGGGTCTCGCTTGTAGCCATATCTTGATTCGTCATAGTCTGCTGATAACCATGTTGTTTCTCCTTGGGGATCAACATAAGTTGTGCCAGATTTGTATGGTCCCATTCCCCCAAAATCCCATGTAGCTATTTCACATGCTCTTCCGGACCCAGTCAACATGGCTTGAAATGCAGTCGGAGATGTTCCTTTCTGCAACTTCTGTTCGCTTGGAATGGTAGATAAATCTGCCCAGCCGGCAAAGCCACGATTAGGCTCATTCATACTTTCCCAGCCAATTACCACTTCGTTTTCGAGATCTCCAGCTTCATGAATCCGCTTTGCAAGGTGGGCGCAAGCATTTATGAAGTGATCTTGAAGGTAATCCTGTATGTTCTTACCATCAATGATACATTTAGGTGCAAAGTCCCGACCAGCGAAGAAAAACGTAAATATCGTTTGACAGGCTAAACGTGTATAATTGGTAGACCAAATCATTTTGGGAAAATTCTCGGGATCTGGATATGTATTGTGTACGACTGCCGCTTCTGTCACAGCGAACTTTTTAGGATCAAGTCCGCAAGCATAGAGCGTCCACATCGGAGCTCCTGATCCACCTGAAAATCTCGACCACTACTTTGTTAGTCTTTTAAAGTATTGCTTGAAGGCTGTATACTTACGACATCTTGATGGGGGTCCATAAAAATATAGAAACCATAACTTTTTGCCAATCGCAGAATTTCAATGGTATGCTGAATCCACGTTTCGTCATATATGCCTGGGCCTGCTGATTCTATTGCCTCCCATGTAAAAACGTATCGTATCGTATTGTAACCCCAACGTTTCAATCGCGCCAAATGAGTATGTGCGTCTTCTGGAGAAAATGGGCGAGTATGGAAGTTGACATGATCTCCATCGAAGAAGTCCTTTACAATATGTGAGGGTTGGTTCGGATTGCTAGGGTACTTGGCGTCCCCAGCAAGATTTATTCCACGAAGGGTAACTTCACGGCCATAGGAATCGCGGAAGAGGCCATTCTCGATCGTTAAGCGCAGTGGTGACATGGTGTGAAGGCGTTCTTGGAGAGAGAGTGCGAGAAAGGTTCAAGAATTGTTCTCGGGCAGCAGCGAGGTACGAGATGGTTTTGGTTGCTGGCAGACAGCGCTTAGTGATCTGCTTGCTTTGATACGATATCGGTGTGGTTCTTGTTATCAATCTCTCTCGATTGATTGATAGCAGTTATATCTCTATCGTCTTAATTGCAGTACGGAAAGAGATATTTATATGAATTGAATTAAAAGTTATACGAATGTGATAGGAACAAATAAACAAAGACTAGTACCAATTCACGTATTCGGGTTCTTGGTTCCTTCTATTTGCACCGCCTAGGTAGTTTTGATATCTTGCGGCAACAATGACGATGTCAGATGGGTATCCGACAATCACAGGGGTAAAACGTACCCAATGAAAAGACCCTGTTAATCGAACTTTACTTCGTACAACTGGCTATCTAATAGGTGTGTTGTGTGTCAGCACAACACAGGCCTCTTCCAAAGGGCGAACTTCGTAAGCTTTTAGGACGAAGATGATCCGAGCCGAACAGGCACGAGGAGACATGGCAGGGCAGGCTAGACCCCACCAAGAAGGACAAGGCTGTGATCAAAAAATGTATGATGTACCTACCTAGCTTATTAGTGCTTGCTATAATTCGAAATCATGTGTACTTCAGAACTTACCGTTTGATCTTCAACACTTTCTCATAAATCAACCCTAATTTGTTGGGATAACTATGCCGGATAAATTACTCAGTAATACAACATGTCAGGAACCAAAGCCGCGCTGAAAGCTATCAATGCTGCAGTTCAATCTCAAAAGTATGATGAAGCTGTCGAGCAAGCCCGGAAGCTTCTTGATTCGGATCCAAATAGCTACCAGGCGTAAGTTATTAAACCCTGTACCACTGTACATGCATTTATACATCTTTCTCGGAAGCAACATCTCTCTCTAACTTCCTGTCCGCAGGAATATATTCTTAGGATTTGCCTATAGTAAACAAGCGAAATACTCAGAAGCAGAAAAGGCTTACGATGCTGGGACGAAAGTCAAAGAAGGAGAGCCACAGGCATGGCAAGGTCTCATTCAGTTATACGAGAAGCAAGGTGGTTCCAAGGTTGAGCAATACCAAACAGCAGCTTTGCAGTTAGCTCAAATCTATCAAGCTCACGACGACAAATACAAATGTCAAGATGTCATTGACAAGTTTCTCGCATTTGCCAAAAATGAAGGATCCCGCTGGCAACACAGGAAGTCCTTGGAAGTTATTCTACCTGATAGCCCAATCTATCAATATCTGGAAGGTCGCGTTCATCATCCTTCACATACCTATCAAATCATAGCCCAGATTACCGAATTCGAAGAGAAAGAGCGTATCAACAAGGAAATAGGAGAGCGACGAACAAGACTAGGTGCCAAAATTAGTCAAGTAACAGTCGAAGTAAAACGAGAAGTCTTGAAAGATAGTGATTTGGAAGAAATTTACGATAAAATCATAGACTGGACCACCGACGATGAGATTCGCCGTCAATATGAAGAGAAACTCATTAAAAGATGTCTAGACACTCTGGTAGTTCTCCCGCCTGGAGACTCAAAGACAGAAAAACGATCAAAAGTATTCAAGCTGGCTACAGATATGGTTTTAATTAAGCATCCGTACAAGCTGGCCTGGGATATTGCTATTGAGTGGCAAGATCCCGAACATGTTCAAGGCTTGGATGTCAACAATTTGCGCGAATACATAGATTTCTTTCCTACGAGTGGTCTTGCTCAGGTTCTTCGAGGATTCATGTCAAGTGAGATTTCGCCATTCCCGCCACCGCCACGAACTCCGGCTCCCACGAATAACGAGAAAAGTGATGAAAGTAGTTCAGATGAAGACGACGGAGGAGGAGTGACGTTGGATGATTACGCAATGCTTGCAGAAGATCGCCTGGCAATGATGATAGAAGGCATGACGGATTCTCCCACATCAATACTGGCACATCGTCTCATGGGAGAGTATTATCAATTTTTAGATGAGCACGAAAGCGTAGTGGAACTTATGCGGAACGCAAATCGGCTTGCGTTAGAAGAATCCAACAAAATTGGCAAAAAGTTTAAAAATGCATCCCAATCTTTCAAGGCCTTGTTGGGTACTGCTCTCGTATTTTATCAATCGCCAAAGAATCATCCGGAAGCCAAAGCTTTATTCGATGGACTGTTGAAAGAAAATCCAACCTCAACTCCTGCTCTCATAGGAATTGGTTTGATTTATGAAGAAGAAGACGACTTTGTTGCCGCTATTGATTTCCTTGAACGTGCTTTACAACGAGATCCTACGAATATTCGAGTTAAAACTGAAGCCGCATGGGTCAAGGCTATTAATGGCGATTATCTTCGTGGACGTGATGAGTTAGAAGAGTGCTTACCTCAAATCGAAGCCAAAGATATGAAGTCTCGAGACTTGCTGGCCCAGACACAATATCGTGTCGGTGTTTGCTTATGGAACATAGATACTTCGAAATCCGCACGCAAAGACAGAAAGGGTGCATATTCATATTTCTTAGCATCACTGAAAAGTAACCTCAATTTTGCTCCGGCATATACCAGTCTAGGCATATTCTACGCAGACTATTCGAATGACAAAAAGAGATCTCGAAAGTGTTTTCAGAAAGCCTTTGAGCTTTCATCCTCGGAAGTGGAAGCTGCTGAGCGCTTGGCTAGGATATTCGCAGGCCAGGGCGAGTGGGAGCTGGTCGAATCAGTTGCTCAACGAGTTGTCAATTCAGGAAAGGTCAGACCAGCACCTGGCTCGAAGAAAAAGGGCATCAGTTGGCCATTTGCTGCTCTCGGAACTGCCGAGTTGAATAAACAAGACTACTCCAAGAGCATTGTTTCTTTCCAATCCGCACTGCGCATTACACCTTCTGATTATCATTCATGGGTCGGCCTAGGCGAGAGTTATCACAATTCTGGACGTTACATTGCTGCAACAAAAGCTTTCCACCACGCGGAACAATTCGAGAGTGAAATTGAACAAAGACAGGATGGTGAGACTTGGTTTGCAAAGCATATGCTCGCCAATGTAAAGCGTGAGCTAGGAAATTTCGATGATGCCATAGAGGGCTATAAATCTGTGCTTCAGAATCGTCCCGCAGAATTTGGTGTTTCCATTGCTCTGATCCAGACTTTAGTTGATAGTGCCTGGGATAGTGTTGAGAAAGGTCTATTTGGACAAGCAGCTCAACGTGCGACCGAGGCTATTGAAGTTGCTAGTCTAGTTTTCCAGAGCAGAGCTGATGCTTTCAACCTCTGGCGAGCTGTAGGCGATGCTTGTGCTGTTTACTCTTGGGTTTGGAGTCGCATTAACGAGTTCCCAGATGCGAATATCAAAAAATTGTTTGAAGAATGGGCAACTACTTATGATGTTTTCGCAGACATTGATGGAGTATCTATTGATGTCGTATTAGCAAAGGGACTATTTCCTGCCGACGAGGAGGATGGAGTGCGCCGAACTCGATGCCTTCATGCAGCGATTTTAGCTCACAAGCGAGCAATACATGCCTCATCTCACGATACACACGCCCAGGCGGTCGCTTATTACAACCTCGGTTGGATTGAGCATCGTGCTCATGTCTGTTTGGCACCTAGTTTGAAAAAGAAATCTACCAGATATCAGAAAGCCGCAGTGCGATGTTTCAAAAGAGCTATCGAATTAGAAGCAGGCAACTCAGAGTTCTGGAACGCGTTGGGTATAGTCACCAGTGATCTAAACCCAAAGGTTGCACAGCATTCTTTTGTTCGAAGTCTCTACTTGAATGAGAGAAGTGCTCAGACATGGACTAATTTAGGATCATTATATTTACAACAGAATGATCACCAGCTTGCCAATGATGCCTTTACAAGAGCTCAATCTACTGATCCGGATTACTCGCATGCTTGGATAGGACAGGGACTTCTTGCTCTCATGTTGGGCGATGTGAAAGAAGCCAATCTCCTTTTTACTCATGCTATGGAGATCTCTGGATCATCTTCTTTAATCACGCATCGGCAATACTCACAGTCAGCTTTTGATCAAGTTCTGGCTGCGAAGAATGTCACCAATGTAGCAGACTTGGTTCAGCCTTTATTTGCACTGAACCAAGTGCAATCGATGGCTCCTCATGATCTTGTCTCAAAGCATCTCTCATCACTTTTTTCTGAGCGTGCACACGATATTTCTTCAGCTGTAACAACCTTGACCACAATCTGTGGAGCAGCTGAAGCCGATTATGAAGTCACAGAATCACCAGAATCATTATCTCGATTTGCTTTGGCCAAAGCAGATCTCGCTCGATCTCAATTGGCAAATCAACAGTATGAAGAAGCTGTAGAAAGTGGAGACCTCGCTTTACAACTCTGTGATGAAGATAGTGGCAATGAGCTTTCTGCAGAAGATCGTCAGAAATGTAGACTATCGGCTCATCTCACTGTCGGCCTAGCCCATTACTACCTGAAAAATCTCGATACAGCTCTTGAATATTTTGAGCCCGCTCTCAAAGAATCCAAAGGAAATCCTGATGCAGTATGCGTCCTTGCTCAAGTTTTATGGGCTCATGGCACCGAATCATCCCGCTCCAAAGCACAAGATATTCTCTATGAATGTGTGGAGTCTCGTCCCAATCACGTACAATCAGTGTTACTTCTCGGAATTATAGCTCTTTTCAATTCAGATACCGAAGGCATCGAAGCAGTAACTGCGGAATTACAAACTCTCCGCACTAATAGACTTATCACGGGTGCAGAACAAGCACGTGTTGGCGAAGTTCTTCGTTCCATTGCTGCATTTGCTGAAGAGGATTCGCAGATTCAAGTAATGAGTGAGGTCCAGAAAGATGTGATTCTTTATCCAGGTTCGACGCATGGTTGGTCAAGATTAGCAAATACAACTGGCGATGCAAAGGCGGCTGAGATGGCAGTACTGACGGCGAAGAAATCCGTCCCTCCACGTGGAGTCTTGGGTGCTGATGATTTATCAACTGCGTATGCCGGCACTGGGAAGGTCGGAGACGCTCAGAGGGGTATTATGATCGCACCGTGGAAGAAGGATGCGTGGGATGCTTTCAGTAATGGTATCTCTGCATAGTCCGCTATGTCTCAAATTGAAAATATCATGATTAATGCCCAATTCAACGTCATCGCGTGGACGCAAAAAAACTATCTTTCTATGCATGGCATACTATCTCATGTATCAAATACGGTGTTCTCGAAGGCGCATCACGAATAGAAACCATTGCTTACGTCTAAACTTGAATATATGAACTCGTTAGCGCAGAAATGCTGTGTATTTGGTAACGAGTAGTGCCTTGCAATTAATTCACTTTTAGACCTCGCGGATAGAGACTACGATTTCCTCATGATCACCCCATGTCTCGATCTTTTCTGATCAATGGTCTTTGCTCTCCTCTTTATCTTTAAACCTTCCATCGATATTGATACCATCTACCAAATCTCTTCCCAATCTTAATAACTGCAGTATGTCAAAAAATTCGTAGCACCGAAACCAGTCTAGAAGATCTATTGATTTAGATCTAGAAGATATAGATGAGATCACGCAAAATCTCTGATATCAATTGGCTGAATGCTAGTCTCTGGCCTCAATCGTAGGAGTTGTATAAACATAAATCGATTTGGATTTTTGGAAATCGCTCGGGATCTGATATGTAACATTATGTGGAGTCTAGCAATTACTAAAATGATACAATTTTCATCTTTAATTTCGAGGGCAAATCTTTGTTGTTAATTCAAACATTGGAGCGAGAGATCAGTGCTCTGAATCTGAGATCAGAAAGAGAAAGTAATACATCTTACAAATTACCTCAGAGATTGCAAACTTTTATTTGAGTTGTAGAGAAATAGTTGGTTGCCAACTTACAGAGGTACTACTCTCAATAATACCTGCCATGTTTCGTGATGAGACAAAACCTCTCGAAGTTCAGTCTGTTCAGATATGTCACGGCAATTCATAGATCCTGATCTGAAATCTTGAAATGAGTTTCTTAAACTACTCAATTGTTCCTAGTTAGAATTCTGACTCTAGGATATTCCATGCCTAAGCCTCTTGAAGAATCTAGAGTACAGCTAGTATCCCTCATACTTGAAATGAGAACACCCTCATGAAACCTCCCTCAATCTAGGTCTGTAGATAAAATACGCAGCAGCACCCACGATCACCGAGCTCATTATCACAAGCATGGCCATTAACCACGGAAGTGACATCGGAATAAGGTGAACAGAATCTTGATCACCATTCGCAATCGTAGAATTACCCGTTCCATTCCCATGTGCTGCGGCGTAAGCGGTAGCCCATGCTTTGTAGTTATCTGTTGTGATGGTAGTCAACGCACTATCCCCATCCACAGTCGCGATAGTGGTAGTTCCGAAGACGCTCTCGAGATCGGCTTCTAGCACGACGGTGTATTTAGACATTTGTATAGAATTGTAGGAGCTGTAGTGGTTATTGGCAGATTCCCAGGAGACTGGCAGTGCAGAATATGATGGGTCTGGAAGACCATTTGAGGGCGTCGAGGTGGGAGCATCGGCTGGTCCAGAGGTATTTGGTGTTGGAAGAGGTGGCTCTCGATTGTATACGAAGACTGCAGCTGTGAGGCTTGTGGTAGGCGAGAAGATCAGATCTTGTGTGGTGGGTCCAGGCTCAGTGTGCGAGGTTGTTTCGAGAGATGAGAGAGTTGCAGGTGGCTTTGTGTCCCCAAGGATTAGTAAACAATATTCACAGATTACTTCATTGTCAGAGATGAAGACGGTGGGAGTGGAAAGATAATGTTGGAAGTCCGTATTGTTGGTAGGTCTGTGAACTATTAGTTTGTGGGATCATTTAATGAGTAAGTACTACCTCCCACAGTGCAGGTGAACACATAGATTGAGAGAAATAGTTAAGAACATACTTAAAACACCAATCACTTCTAGTAGTGTCGGCTTGTATAGTGACTTGGTCCCATTGAACTGGCCCAAAGTCCCACTTACTTCCTCCTTGTGTTTCGATAGCGAAAAGTGCCTAAAGAAAGTTAGTCTATGTCTGAAGGTCATAAAGGAGTATCAAAACCAGCTGCTTACCTTATTAAACGGGCTTTGGCCACCAGGGGTCGCTGTTAATCATCCTCGTTAGCATGTTCTACTTCTGGTTCGTCGGATTTTGATAGCAAATGAGAGTGTTCTCTGTGACTTACGATGCTCTAAAGGATAGAAGAAAGATTCTGCAGTAAAGGATATCTCGCCAGCTTGAGTGCCGGAGTGACCCCTCTCAACCTTCCATGTAACATTATACACTCCAGTATTTGCATTTATTAATTGGTACTTTGTAATAATACAATCTCCTGGATATACTGTATATCTATCAGCTCGACTGTCTGCTTAGATTGGCACAAATTTTGAACGTACCTTGCTGAGCTTTATCAGCTTGCCAGTCTTCAGGTCTGCATGTTTTCTGAGAATCAGTGTTGTCACTTCAAATATTTCACAATGATCTCGGTTGATCTTAAGTCGAATTGTGTGTAAAAAGATAGAACGAATACATACGTGCAACAGAACTCTAATCCAATATAAAACCACTCTCCGATGCTTCCTTGGTTTGCGACCACAGTTTGCATAATGCCTTGATTGTTTTGAAGTGCAGGCCATATAGCTTGAACGTTGCCTGGGATGACTAGTGCGTTGGAGGAGGAGGGAACCACTTGAACACTTTGAAACTTCGACGAGTCAGCTTGCTACCAAAAAAGTAGGTTAGCAGAGTAGAAGTGACCATCTTACCATTGTGATTGTTGCATTTGGATCCAGAGTAAGATAATAGAAATTTGCATTAATGTCAGCTGAAGCTGTAGAAGCTGCAAGTCCACTCAAGAGACCCCAGACCAATATGAAAATTAACATTATCACAGGCTGAAATTGAGCCAATGATTCTCGAAAGACAATAAGCATGATAAAAGGTTCAGTTAAACAAAGCTTAAAGAAGCAATTTCGTGGTTATTGGGGTTTATTGGAGAATGAATAGTGTGTATTGAACTTGATGAAAATCCAGAAGGAAATGACAAAATAATTGCAAGAATGACAGTAGAAAGTTTGATACAATGTAGATATGAATATCAAAGAGAAAGCTGAGACGTGTGAAATATATGAGTAGGTATTTTGTCATGACTGAATAACTGCCAGGTAAACACCGGAGAAAGATAGTTCCGAAGTGTCCAGACGAAGTTATTCACTACTCGAGCAATGATGTTTGACAGATGTGACTTTCTTTATGAACATTTCACACTAAGCACAAACCACAGCGTTCTAGGAGTAAACCAAGAATTGAATCTCTTCCTTATGAAAATCATGGTTTTTCAAACATGGCTGGCTGGGCCCTTGGATTTTTCGCTCATGATGAGCTACAGAAACTGCAAATCCTTCTTTATAAAGGAGAAATGCACAGTCTGGTGGTATTTGCCACAAATGTGAGCTTTCGAATAGTTGTTGCTGGAGAGGACAGTATGTATTTATACTCTTATGGTGGAATTTTGCAACGGGTTTAAGGCCGTAGGATGAGAACACAGAGATCTTCACTCTGCTGCAATGCAAAACATAGGGCTCAATTTTGTCTTGGCAAGATGAAAAGAACTTTTCCTGATACCATCAAATAACAAAAGCTTTTCTAAAAGAGCGATCGTGACGAGGTGGAAGAACCAGAACACACCACTTTGACTCCTCTTAAGAAAAAGTTTGCATGGACACTAATCATGATAGTCTTGTAGCATTTCTCACTTATTTTAGCCTGGAAACTCGTCATTATATCATAGCGTCACTCAACACATAATGTTTGTGATACTGAGAATGAAAATTTTGCTTCAACAATTTCAGGGCCAAGAGGATATACTCAAAACATACTTGAGCAGGTTGAATTCCTTCCCGACCAAGTGCAACATGACAACGAAAGCTTCACACACTTGAAGGAGCTATGCATGGCAAGCGCTTATGCATCGGCAACGAGGTACTTCGAGCTAGATATTGTGTCAAATTCGTGAATTCCTGTTTCGAACTTGCATACCTCCAAGTATGAAAAAGGATACACAGCTTACGATAACCTTCACAGGATTTGATGCCTCTTGAAACTAGTTACTAGTAAACTACCTATTAGAATTCCTTTCTTGCGGCTATCCTCCGCAATGTAACATCTAGAGTGCAGTCGAGTTGAGGTGGGTTTAAGGTTCATCGGCGTCGGTTATCTCGCTTCCAGGTTCGGCCTGACGTTACAGCTTGCTCTTGCCGAATGCAACAGCATACCGACATGCAGATTGATACCTATCGACTTCAATTTAGGTATTATCTCGTCAATATTTCCATAAAATTTTGGACTTGTCACTAAATTATATTTCTTTTATATCGTCTACCTCAAGAATATTACTTCATCTGATGTCACACTTTTGAGATCTTCTTAGATGACAACTGCTCGGCTTTTACAATGAGATCGAGGAATCAAAAGGTGATCCGCATAGCTTCATCACCAGACCCTACAAAGTTACTTTTATTCTCGCCTCCCTAAACATATAAGATATCGCGTTTGAAATACACTCTCGTCTTATTGATTGCCAAACACTTCTCACAGATTTATTGCTGGATGGGATTTCGAAAATTACAAACAACTATTCATAGTTGGAACAAGTACCTCCTCCATGACTTACCAAGGTGAGGTGTAAACATATTCGTGCTCTACTCATATCCATGTTTTTATTGTGCTCGTTTAAATTGACAGATTGACCGACCGCCTTTACCCTGGCGTATTTAATTCAAGAATGCTAAAGGTCTCGGTATACCCCACATATCGCTCGGTAAAAATCTCCACGCGCCTTGATGTGCACGACAATACCAATAATGGACAAGATATCTTGCAAACCCCGGTACTGCTGGAAATACGTATTTTCCATTCTCAAACGTGCTATCTGACAGACCCAGGATCAGTGGCAAGGCTATATCCTGTCTTTGCTTAGTCTTGTACACGAAAGATCATATTGCGGGGTAATACCAACATTTGGTTGATTGAAGCCTGCAGCCTCGCATTCTTTGAATATCTTCATAATACCCTCGCTCTCGTAGGGCTGCAGTGCTAAAAGTGTGGGAATTTCTGCTTTTAGATGATTCCGTAGGGCATCCGCAAATCCATCAATCAACGAGCGTACCTTCGTGGCGCTGAATGCGGAAGGCGAAGTCTTCTCTGAGTAATCAGCAAGTTCGTGAAGACCAGGTTCGAAAGTTGCATGCTGCGCAACGTTGGCACTCATGCAGCCAGGCTTGCCGGTAAAATCCTCAAGCCGAGGGAACACAAGCTCTTCCTCAACGTCGTGGTGATGCTTCACAAAAGAGCACCAGGCTTTGACGAAGAACAAGAAATCCTTAACATCTTCTGTCGCTCTCACGTGGGGCGCTTGTAAATAGATACAATTGATGCCTCTAATTATGCAATTATGTAAATGAGCCATCTCGTTTGCAGAGTGGATTGCGGCGTGGTTTTTCTATTCATATCAATAGGTCAATTGGCTTTGCGTTTCACGAGTGTGAATAATTACTGACTATATCTTGAGTGTTCCCCGGTGTCTCCAATAGCTCCCAGGGGCCATCTGCCCAAGAACTCTGGGTAGATGTCATCGAGTTGGGTTTTGAGAAGAAAAGTTAGAAATGATTATCGAGGCAAGATGCAGTCTCTTAAATGGATACGATTGCTTATCAGCAGCAAACAAAACTGGATCACCGAGGGTCAGACCACGATTGTACTAATTTCTGACTGGCAGTATGCGACTACGCGGCAAGTTGCATTCATTGGCTTTACAAGGATAATGATCACATGCATATTTATCATAGAGGATGCTGTCACACAAGCGTCACAAGAAGATATGAAATTATAACCATTGAACTTCGGTTAAATCACGATATGAAGAAATACCCCTAAAGCCCAGAGACACAAGCGTGCTCCAAGTGGATTCCAGATTTCCAGCTTTGGCCACCAGAGAAGCCCTACTAGAAATTCGCTTCGTATCCCGTTTCTTACTTGCTGCCCTCGATTTTGTCACGCTTTCTTTGCCGTAACCTCTGAGAATGTGATGCTCGTGGAGAGAAAGAAAATGATGCATAGGATAGGATATCCATGGTTACACATATAACTTCTCAGTGTGAAATGCAGAGCAACTCAAATACGATGCAAACTTCCATCCTCGGTTAAAGAAGACAGAACTTTATGCCATATAACATCGATAAGAAGATTCACACCGAACAGGATGCTCATCATTCTGCAGAGATGAATAGTAAAGAGGATTCCAGGTGGAACAATCCAAAACTGTACATGCTTTTATTAGAAAGAAACAAGTTGCTAAAAGTGTACATATACGGAGACATGCCAGAATCAGCCTGGTCACAAATCTTAGTATTATATTTCACACTGATACCAGCTCGACCCGTAAAAGAAAAGCACAGGGTTGGGAATCAAATTCAGTTCTAGTATTTCTGAAATGCTCAATAGGTAGCTGAAAGTGTGGGTTCCCATATCGTTTTCACCCACGTATTCATGAAGCTCACGGGTTATTGAAAGAAACTCATTTTCACACTACATGCGCTTCCTCGTGCGTCGCGTTACTCATCAACCAGCCGGCTGGAAGATTTGCAGAAGGAAACCGGAAACCAGAAACCGAATTCATCGTTTGTATTAGTTCCTACTCTTACAGCTTTTTGAACTTCATGACATGATAACATCTACTACTCAATTTCTCGATCGTCCGTATCAATAAATCCTATCCCGATTTCCTTTAACGTCTAGTGAAAATTCTACTAAGATCATAACTCCTCGCTTATTCTCCCAGTCCTTGAAGCAATCATCACTGTGTATCGTTCATTTAAAATCCCTATACACCAATTAGTCTACAAATTAATCTCCTTCCATCTCATCCCATTCTATACTTCGATCTAAACTATCCGTTACTCAACACAGTGCTTGCAATCCTTCCATGTTGTACAGTCGAACAGTTATCCGTGGAAATTCTAGCGATGATACATTCCACCTCTTCATCGGGTATTTAGATAGTCAGTATCTCGATATCGAGTCACATTACCACCCAGTTTATTCAAATAGAACGAGTATCATCTTCTTCATCCCCAAGATATCACATACGTATAAATGATTCTCATCATGGATGAATAGTTTCCATCCCATGCATTCACTCATTTGCTCACCACTTTTGAATATAAATCGTCGTTAAGATAGAGAGAGATCATGATAAAACTGAAATTGCACGCGAGGATAGCTCAAAACCCCGTCCCGCAGTATCCCATTCGTAATAAATATTAATCTTCCCCTTCCACAGCAAGTTACATACTGATTGCAATCCCACCTACAGATATCCACCCTCCACATCCTATTCGCGTCGCTCTCATCATGTTACAGTACTGAATCCTTCCCTTTCCACTTCTATCCCCTTAATTTCCTCGTTTCCCCATTTCCTCATTCCCGCTTCTTCCACATCCATTCCATTTTCTCTCCATCAACACACTTCCTGATCGCCGCGTACTAACTAACTTCTATTTCATATTCCTCGCAGAGATGTTTGATACTATCAAGAACTCGCAATAGAATTATCATCTATATATATACATACTCTCCTCTCTATCCACTAGCCTCATTAAAAGACTCCTAATACCTTCACATACACTACTACCACTTCCCATTTCGTCCTCTCTTCTTCTCGCCCCCCCACCACCAATCCTATCCACCAACCAAAATAAACACTCCCCCCTCAGAATCCAAATCAAATCCCAAAATCCAAATCCAAACCCCCTTTTTCCAATTCCCTTACTAAAACCCAGCAAACTATATAAAAAATAAATCCTCCATTCAAAAACCTCACCTCTCATCCCATCCCATCCCATCCCATCCCTCAATTCCCATACCCCATACCCCATACCCCACCCATAAAAAACTCACTCACTCACTCCATACAAACAAACAAACAAACAAACAAACAAACAAACAAACAAACATCCCACCATAACCCAATAACCCAATAGCCCACTATTCATAAAATCCATCACCTACCTACCTACCTACCTACCCACCTAGAACAAGACTTTCATCATCATCATCATCATCATCATCATCATCATCATCATCATCATCATCATCATCATCATAACCATCATCATAACCATCATCGAGAAGTCCACAAGAACGTATCTCAAAAGCCTACCTAGGTATTTTCCCGACTTTCTAATCAGACTAATCAGACTAATCAGACTAGCAAGACTAGCAAGACTAACGAGACTTCTCCAGTATCGCTTCGCTAGTCGCTAGTCGCTAGGCACCATCCAATTTATAAATACCTACTCGTACAACCAGTAGGTAATTACTAATAATTTCTCAAGCACGCGACCACAGTAGTACACTTCATTCATATGTATAAGCAAGATATATTCAAATCCATTTGTTCATTTGAATTTCATTTCATTCAACTCATATCAATCGTCTTCATCTTAATCTTTATATCTTCATTTTGTTCTTTTTCATTTCATTTCATTACTTTCAACTACACTCTCCTTCTCCCTTCTCCCTTCCTTCAAGAGAAGAGAGAATCACTTCCTTCCCTCCATCTCCTTTCCATCTCATCTTTATACATCACACCTTAAAGTCATTCCAAATCCAAAAGTGTGTGATGATTCCATCAATTCGATTCGATCCAATCCGAATCGTGTCTATAACGACAGATGTAAGCCCAAACCAAAATCAGGTTATGCTATGTTATGGTAAACCATTTAGGAAATCCATCTATAATCCCTTGTCCCACGCTCATTACATCCATCCGTGACATTAGAATTCCCTAATTCCCTATCATCTTATCACCACCACCCACAAAACAACTGAAGTAATAAAGAATAATCTCAGAATCTATATTCAGCGAGAGACTTTAAAGAGTAATTCTCATTAAAAAAAATGAAGAGAATATACATGTATAGCGAGCCCAGCACAAACTTTTCTCTATAAAAACACCTCCTAAGAGAAGAGGGAAAAGCGGCGGTAACTCTAGCGATAGTTGGACTGTTTATTCACACAAAGTGGGCGAATAAATAAATAAAAAAGTGCCCATGTCCATAATCAACCATGATAGGTGTATTATGAACGGTAAGAAATGAAGTTGAAATCGAAATGTTTAGCCAGAAATCGCTTGCCATGTCGAAATGACGCAGCAGGTCGGCATGGTTCAGTTGATTCCGGCAGTATTATCATTAGTATATACTGTAAGGAACTCGTGTATCCAAATCTTCGAATTGAATGGTCCCGAAAATAGTTAAAAGAGGTATATGTACAAATGTTCGAACTGTCCAGTATTCCAGGGAATGCCGGAAATGGGAAGTCGAATTATGATAGAAGTCGCTCGTGTCGAAACGCCGTAACATGATAATGCCGTAAAATCATGATGAGAAATTCCGTCAACTTGGAGAGTTGAGAGAAATTACTCTTGTCGAGTGCAATATTATTGCAGATGTGAAAAGATCACCTAACAACGACCTCACTGAGCTCACTATCGGAAGCCTGAGATGCCAGGGTATCGCCTTCCCATGCTGATCCGTTTTCATCAGTTGGGCTTCTTGATCCGGAAGAAAATGAAGAGGATGATCCCATGGTCCACTCGTCACTGCTATCATGACGGAAATCTTGATCGAGAACTGCAAGTCCATATTCGTAAATGCCGGTAGGCGCATCACCTCTCTCAACATAGTCGTAATCCCAACGGAACATCTTGTCTGCTTGAATTCTTGGCAAGAAGTTTGTCTTGGAGATATAGAAAGCAATGGCGGCAAGGAAACCTCCGGCTACGAGATCAACGGCATAATGGTGAGATAGATACATGGTTGCCCACCACATCCACATGGCGTATCCAATAACGAATGGTCTGAGTTTTGGGAAGCAATGGCTCATGAAAAGTGCTTCCAATACTGCATTACCAGAATGCAATGATGGGAAGGCTCCAAACACCAAAGGCGATGCGGTAAAGTTCGTTGTGTACATATCAAAACCGAAGAGTAAATCGATTCGTGCAAGACCTGCAGGTGATCCTTCCATGGAATAGTTGGCAGGCGCAAGACCATACAAATTCTCATACCATGGAGGCGAACAAGGGAAGATCAATTGAATGACAACGCCAATAATGTTCAAATAACCGAAAGTTCGTGCGAATACTGGTACGGTACCGGGAGGACCGAAAAGGAACATCAAGGCGGCCCAAACGAACGGTCCTCCAAAGTGTAGAATTCCATAGGGTAACCATGCTAGGACGTCAAGAGCGACATATTGGTGTGCTGAGAGAATGTTGCTAATATTTGCGCCATAAAAGATATTTTCGAGGGCAGGTAGAACTTTAACCCAGATATGTGGTCGATACTCGGCAGGAATAAATCTATGAAATCTGTTAGAAACAACGCGGTCTGGCATGTGTTTAGTGGTGGAAGAGGGAGTTTCAGAGTCGCTCAAAGACAGCGGCAAAACGAATCGCAATGCGAATTGAATAGTACACATACCGAGCATTGAAAAAGAAAATCAACCAGGTGAAGATTGGGAGAACTGGTAAGAAGAATTGTCTTGTTACTGGCATCAGAAGCGCAAGCATTAAAAGAGTAGCAGCTCCAGTCTTCATGAGAGGCCCAGGAGCCTGACTGATTGAAAGCGAGAATATTGCGATGATGATCAAGATCAAATATTGACCGTCATAAACCGACCATCTATGTGACCTTAGAGCTCGCAATGTATCCTTTGGATCGAAAGACGTCTCAATTGAAGCTATTGATGAAGCCGGAGGTAAATTTGAACGAAACTTGGACCTCAGCTTCCTTCTCATTCTACGAGGTATAGGATTTGGTATCGACGGCCACGAGAAAGGCATCTTGGATTTTGTAAATGTTGGTGAAGTTGTCGAAGAGTAATAATTTGTTTCCGGCATGGCAAATTATGAGGGAGGTACAGGTATCAAAGGAATGATCACGTAGAAGTCGACGATGTTTAAACCGTTGAACTTTTTTTTTTCCCTGTTCACACGGTGAGGGTGAGAGTGAGAGTGAGAGTGAGGCGTTTCTACGGGATCGGCGGATACGCGCAAAGGAAGATGGCGGAGTTTAAGAGGAAGGATGCTGATTTATAATTGACGAAATGTATGATTATCTCATGAATGATGGATAATGTTTGTTTGTTGATTTGGTTGTATGTGATTTATTGAGAGAGGAAGAGAAGATGCTATTGTCTAATTTTATCGAATCATAAAATTAAAATTGTAGTTGTAGTTGTGGTGAAACCCAAAAGTATAAAAAGACTTGGGAAGGTAAGGTCAGGTAGGACAGGTCAGAGGATTAGAGGGGGAGGTGGAGGGAGGTGTGTGATGTATAAGAGAAGTCTGGTTGTGATTGATGAGGGAAGAGGCGGATGTATGATGGAAGTGATGGAAGCAACAAAAAATAAGAAAATCGGGGTTAGGAGGATATGGCGCGGTACTAGTAAAGTAGTCCGAACGTACCAAGTAATGAGAAGAAGGTCTTTTTTGGATCTTTTGGGTCTTTTGGGTCTTTTAGGTCTTTTGGGTCTTTTCGGTCTTGTTAGTCTTGTTAGTCTTCTTCTTATTATTTTAGTCCCTGGTCCTTTTTTAGTTTCCTTTTCTTCCCTTTCCCTCCTCCTCTCCCTCTCCCTTCCCTTCCCTTCCCTTCCCTTCCCTTTTACTTGAATGGGGCCGGGATCTCGTTTGGCTTTCGAGCGCCAGGTCTTTTTTTAATTATGACTGGGTTCATAACTTATGTCAGCTAAGCTCCCCAAGAGAAGAAAGAAAAAAGACTGGATCTTGGCAAGGTAATGAATGTCTGAATGATCTTGGCAAATAGATTCATGGCCCCAAAAGACATGATCAGATACACACAAACGGGGTACGGAAGTGTAACCAAGGTTCTACTGGTATTTTCCAGTTGATTTGACTATTTATTTATTTATTGTTATTTACTGTTATTTATTGTTATTTATTGTTATTTATTGTTATTTATTGTTATTTATTGTTATTTATTGTTATTTATTGATTGATTTGAATCTCGGTGGTTTACGTGTGATTGTGTAATGAATGTGCGTGTTTGTTGAATCTTTCTTATGAATTGGTCATCATGTGAGAAGTTCTAGTTCCAAAAGATCAAGAACGAAAACGGTCGGAAGAAAGGTAAAACAATATCAAGAGGTGAGGTGAGGTGAGGGCTGTTTGAAGTGAGTCTTGCATAGGTAGTCCAGACTTGAAAGTACTGGTCAAGAAATCAGGTCTCATCTAGCTACGCGCTTCAACAAACCTCGACAGGCGGGTGAGATTGGAAAGCAGGCGCAGGTCTCCCTGGAGGTAAAGGATTATTGTTGAGACTTTGAGAACTCAGATCGCCCATCGGTACTTTGATTACATCGTATATCGTATATCGTACGTGCCTAACACATACATACATACCGGCCGGTATACATACATGATACATGATACATCCAACCTCCAAACCTCCAACCTCCAACCTCCAACCTCCAATCTATTACAGTCACCCAACGAACACCGATACGAGCTATCCGAATCCGACTGCGACCAATCATCACCGACACACGAGATTTTCCAAGGTTTGTTGCTGCGGAACTGGAAAACTTGGAAGGAACCTACAAATGCGGCGGGAGACGATGTAAAATTATGTCAGACAGGGTACTTCTGATGTGCATTTAGACGGATGGATTACCAAATGTTTAAGCTGCGAGATTACCCGTGAAGAG
This sequence comes from Botrytis fragariae, assembly GCF_013461495.1. Classification (NCBI taxonomy): domain Eukaryota; kingdom Fungi; phylum Ascomycota; class Leotiomycetes; order Helotiales; family Sclerotiniaceae; genus Botrytis; species Botrytis fragariae. Next base: position 2,818,944 of record NW_023500989.1, on the reverse strand, counting down.
AGTTTCGAACAAAGAGAAAAAAAGGCTGCTTGCTCTCGACTAGGTGAGTACGAGTACGAAGGAACTTTAATAGCATCCGTTTGACATAAAGAACACTCATATAGATTATACCTCTGAATTTCGAATTGCCGTTTAAGAACATCCAACTGTTTTACAAAGATTGTCAACTCTTCACAGCCATGCGCATCGCGATGTGTACCGACGTATACCAACGTATACCACCGTATAGCATATCAAATAAGATGTTTTTCCCAAAGTCCAATGCTTCAAAATGATGATAAGCTCCATCTTAGCCCATCTTAGCCCATCTTAGCCCATCTTAGCCCATCCTGATCCTCATCCCTACCGACGTGCTATCCCCATCCATCCCCATCCATCCTCTCAAGGCTATAATTGCCTGCATAATTTTATGCAGTGTAATCGCCAGACCACCCAGGTGCCTAGGTAGGTATGACATGATTGGACAAATCCCATGTCTCGTTCATCAAGTTTCGCACATCAAAATTTAAACCCCCTTGTCGTGAGAAACAAAGACCGCTTTTCCGAGCATGCCGTCGTCGTCTTTCATTGGCTGCATTGGACTTCATAGTCCTCTTATTAAGGCTTCCTCGAAAAGATTCATCACTTAAAGGAAATGAGGATAGTGAAGGATGAATGGTGATACCGCAGTAGTAGCAGTAGCAGTAGCAGTAGCAGTACATATCTGAATATTGATTCAAATTCAATATCGAAATTACGGCCGCGCAAATCTTTCAAGGGAGTAGAAGCCGTGGTATATCATTTTGCAAATGATTAGGTATCAATCAACCGACAGGATACATATGTGCGTACAGATTATGGTTTCGATGCCCCTGATTAGACGGAAACATCTAACCTTCACTCAACAATTCCTTTTGCAGTCTGTGAAACCCTTAAATTATATCAATAGCATGAATGCCGGGGATCTCCAGGTTTTGAACTCTCAGCTCCAACCGTTCGCATCAGGGTCGTCTTCAATTCATCTCATCGTATCTCCTTTCACGCCCTTGAGGGTGTCGTCGCGTTTTTTTACGAACGAAAGTTTCACATCCTCAAAGTGTCGCTTACAAGCTTTTCTAAGCCACTCACTACAAAACTTTTGATGTTATAGGATTTCCATGGCCATTTACGGAATCAGCCTCCTTCCACCTTAACTGCGGGGTTCTAAATGGGTATACTTTTCATGCTGTGCTGCTGCGCCAGTATTGTCCGTGTTTTCAGTTGATGACTGCCTGGGTCAATGTCCAGCACTTCCATGGATTCTCGCCCACCAAGCATTGCCCAGCCACCCACGGAAGCGCGTACCAAAATTCCCATGATGAGGATCATCTCAGCAAAAATCGTCATGTTTCACAATCTTTTAATTGCTCACGAGTCGTTATCGATATCAAAGCTCAATACGCCGTATCGCTCCCCAAGTCTGGCAAGGCAAGTCAAGATAATTTAGCTCAACAAGACATCTCGAGTCTTGACAAGAATAATACTGGTGTAATTGATTTGCCGATGCTGGCAACTTACAACTTACGACAGTGCCTCTTTCATCCATGGGCGCAGCGCAATCAACGAGCTACACCGTTCTTGGTATATAAATACGCCTTGCCGTGCTTGTCGTGCTTGTCGTCTAATAGCCTCAAAGTTACTGTACAATGACTGTAAGCTCCGGAAACTTCGGTAGATGTCGAATCCAATCAATTCCATCATTCATTCACACATCGCATCCTCACCAAAACGTTTACTTATGCGATGCCACCTCGAATTGCATAAATCCCACTCGGGACAGAGAATCCGCGATAAACCGAGCTAATTGCCTTATCGATCTATCAAATCTTCAATTCCTTATCTTGAATATACATGGTGATATCTCAAATACCGATAATGTACTAGGTAGTGTGTACATGTACAACCTCACGCGACCAATTCGCCTCTCGAATTAAAAGCTCCAAAGTCGAGTAACGTTCATCGCGGTTCTCCCGAGCAATGATCAACACATGTGACATATCATGACAACCAGAGCAAGACGACTAGGTAGCTATTTCTATCTTGTCAGACCGATACTCCGTAACTTCTGGTTCAAGAATCGCGCGATGGATTTCTCACCATTTATGGAGTACACTTTACCCAGGCATCTTTAGAAAATCACTCCACCGAGTTCCCACCGACTATCGAAAGAGTTTCTAAGCGCCTATCCACCTATCGGCACCAAATATCATCACGGATCTACCTCCGTCCAATCGTCACGAATCATGATTTAGCAGGAAGTATTCGTCCTTTCTTTCCTACGGTGTAAGGTGTAAGGCGTACGATGTACGGTGTACATAACCTTAAAGTTTACTGTATTTTAAAACTTCTTTCAAGCTTCTTCTTCTTCTTCCCCTTAGTTCCCTACCGAATCACAATTCTACTAGTCATCCATCAATCATTAAACACTATACAGACCACTCACTCACTATACACCACCAAGATTTGTCAGATCAAACTTCACCTCTCGCCATATTTCCCTTACCCCTCCTCAATCTCCATCCATAATCTCCTTATCCAAATTTCCATCCCAATCCAATCCAATCCACACCGCACCGATACAACCCCTCCCTAAAACCAAAAAATCTCTTCTCCCTACCCAGTAACTAAACATGTGCTTGTTTACCTGTCATGTCAGCCTGTCCCTCATTACCTTACCCAGTCCAGCGAACAATCTCATCTCAATCCCTACGCGATCAACGATAGTACTGTAGTCTGTACAGCAACACCTCCTTATCCTTGCGCCCTATAATTTCCCACGCGCATGGGAAATGGGGCGAGCGGGCTCGGACATCGGAAATAGGATGGGATACCTAGAGAGCGAACCCAATTTATTAGTTTTTTTTTTCTCTTGCGCTTTTTCTTTTCACGGCCGGCCGGCTGGTTGGAATTCTCCGCATGGCGATGGCGCTTTTGGGTTTGGAGTTTTGGGTTTGAGGAAAGGGAAAGGGTGGGGACGGGGGTTTCTTTCTTCAGTGAGGGATGGATGCTTTGTCATGGAATGGAAGGTAGATCATGTAATGTAATGTAATGTAATGTAATGTAATGTAATGTAATGTGATTCTTCTTTCTTCCTATGGAACCATCCGGACGGAGAATGGAAATGGAGATGGGAAAAGAAGGAAAATCGGGAATCGGGATACGCGGATCTCGGAAACGGATGTAGAGAGAGAAAGTGAGGGGAAGGGGAAGTCGAGAATATCTTCTTGCATAAGTGTATTATGCATCGATGCATCGATTCATTAAATGCAAACAGGTGGATGGATGGAGGTATAGTATCGTATGTAGAGAGGCAAGGAGAAGACTATTTGTGTTATCATCTATTTCTTACGCGGTGAGGTTGTTAGGTTTGATGACTTGTTTATCTATCTACGCTTTATATACTATCACTCTATCAAATCAATTATTATCCTCTTTCTAACCTTTTCCTCTTCCCATCCCACACAAGTACAAATACAAATACACATATCTATCTACACACAAACTTCCCAAACATCATCCCAATCCCTCCTCTCCTCCCATCCACCCCCTTTTTCTCTCCATCCCATCTTCCCTCTCCCACACACACACACACACACACACACACACACCACATATCCCAAACCTCACCACCCAACATCGAATTTCGCACTCCCAATGCCATTCCCACAATATCGATAAACACCTTCTCTACCAATACTCCCTAGCAATATCCCCATCGCCCTATAAGGCTTCAAAGTTGAAGATCAGCTTTTGCCAAAGGGATAGCGAATGGTGAAGGTGTGATCCACCGTTTTTTGCGCGGTGCTGGGTGCTTGCTTGTGAGTCATGGGATGGGAGATGGAGGGATGGATGGAGGGATGGAAGTCTTTTATTATCCGCTTTCCGAGGGGGTGCGCAGGTGGTCGGAAATTGGGTGGTGGAGTGGAGATGGAAATTATATTTGTTTATCTGGATTGGGTTGGAGGGGGGATATATATATATATAAACAATAATAATACAAACCAAATAAAAGAATCGAATAATTTTCTCAGAGAATCTCGTTAAATAGTTCTTTTTTCTTCTTCTTTAGTTTTGATTTTGGGTTTGAGTTCCAATACTATATACTATGTATATATATATATTTTAAAAAGATTCTAAAGTAAAATCTAGAACTTTCATTCTTATATTCATACATCTCTTATAATTACATTGTACACCAACTAAATAAATACTATTTCTTCCTTCTTTCTTTCTCTTTATATCTAAACCCTAAACTCTAAGCCCTAAATCTCAATCTCAATCTCAATCTCAATCTCAAAATCTCCTTCTACAAATAAACTTCCCAAAAGACCATTCTTATCATTTTGATACGTAAAAATCAGATCTCACACACAAATCGGATTTGAGAGACAAGCTAAAAAAGTCGGTATGCTTTTTGTATGTTGTTTTGTTGATATATGTATGTATGTATGTATGTATATATGTATGTATGTATGAATGGATATAGTATATGAGGAGATTCTTAAAGGGGGCGGAAAGGGAGGTGAAGAGGGGCTACGAAAGAATGAATTGAATGAATGGATGTAGTGTGATGAAGGGAATGAGTAGAGAAGTATCTGAAGAGGGTATCTGTAATACATGAATGATCAATACAATACAACGCGATGAAATCTACACACACATTGAATACCAACACTAGTACCAACATTCTCAACCAGATCATCCAGAAGATCAAAGACAGCAAGGGGATGAAAGTGGTTTGAATTATTCTTAATGCATAGATAGATGTACTTCATATTCCATAGAGAAAATCGATAGTAAGCACGAGTATTACTATATGTATATAGATGTTTTACTCACTTACTATCTATCTATCTATCACTCGACTCAAGTCTATCAAGATATTAACTTACGATTTATCATTTTTCATTATATATATAAATACTCACTAATATAGCTATCTATCTACATATCTACATATCTACATATCTACATATCTACATATCTACATATCTACATATCTACATATCTACACACATACACACATACACACATACACACATACACACATACACACATACACACATACACACATACACACATACACACATACACCAACTCAATAAAAACCAACACTCATTATCTATCGATCGTTCTCAGCTTCAGATATTTCAACACCTCATAGTATGAGCAGATAAATGAGTTAGACGAGAACTTAAAAGATTTCGTAGGCTTTGAGATATTTCTTGATTGATTACTTAGGTCTTCATTCATTCATTCATTCATTTAGATCTTGAATCGGTCGAGGCGGGAGAAGTACTTCATACGAATGATCCTGTCAATATCTAGGATATCAACATAGGTGCATTCGAGACTCAGTAGAATCCCCGAAATAAGCGAAATGTCTAGTCAGGTTAGCGACTCGTGAGTAAGTAATGATATAGTATAGTAGCTAGATAATTAGACAGCTAGACAGCTAGACAGCTAGACAGCAAGAAATCCATTCATTCCTATAGAAGCTCTTTATTCATTCATTCGGAAATCTTACTTCAACAACTCGACTCAACTAAATTCAAAAAGATAAATATATACATCATCTCATCCCATCTCATCTACATTAAAATCTTTTCCCCGCTTCCTCCCTCCCAATTACATTCAACTTTTCCCGCTCCGCCCCACTCCTAATTCATTGAATATCGTTTTGTAACGCATAGAATAGCACATTTAGGTATTTATTTTCCCTTTTCCGTCCATGACATGAAATGACACCCCACGAAAAAAGATGGGAAATTAAAAGGTAGAAGATAGAAGATATATTAAATGTGCACAAATGCACCTCCGTCCATTCATTCATTCATTCAATCATTCCCAAATTCGTTCCAAATCCTAACCTAACCATAATATCTCGGCTCATCAAAAACGTGATACCTGTGTCCCCTCACCCCCTCACCTCTGAATAATTGTGGGAATCTCTTTCCTTCACTCACATCCCCTTCATCCACTCTTCTATTCCTCACCTCGTCACTCTCTCCCTCTGGTTCTCCGACCAAAAATTTCCCCACTTGAATCTCCGTATCCGTAATCGTACTTCTGGAAACTCTTGCATATGCCGATCTTCTGAGCCCCTTGTAAAGAATGTATTCGCACCATCTATCCCAATCACTTGGATCAATATCATGCATACCCGATCTTTCAGATACATAAGTATTGTAATTTCCTTCTAGAGGTTTAGTGACAAGGTAAGAGAGGAGGATAGATGGGTTTGTAGAAGCACCCATTAAGTCAGCCAAGTATTCAGACTGAAGTCTTCGATCTTCGGGATCTTCTTCTTGACCTGAATGGAAGACGAAGACGTCCACTGGACTTCCGTATACGTCTAGGGTAGCAGCGATCGCGGGAGCTAATTCTCCTACAGGTGATGGGAGTAAGTGGTGGGTAGAATTGAGAATTGGAAATTTGGAGAGTAGTGCACAACCCCAAGTGTGTTTGTTAGGGCCTGGTCCGTAATCAACATACATGCCAAGATCTTCTGCGAGAAATTGAGTTGTATCACGGTTGCCCATGATAATACGTTGAAGATCCGATTCGAGAAGGCCAATGACATCGATTTCCAATTCTTTGATTACATCTCTCATACGATATTCGGATGACCACATGTCATTGTCTAGACTGAAGTGAATAGTCCAAATGCCTGCCGTGAAAACCTTCTCCTCTTTATGGTAAGGGACATAATCATACGTTGGGAAACGCATGTATGCTGTCGAGATAGAAGTAAGTTGAAGAGCTACAATTATATAGAGGTAGTATAAACGTTGCTTTCGTTGATTCAAGAAAGCATTGAATCGTTTTCGTTGTGCTGCAGGAGTGGATGAAAATGTAGCGAAAACACCACAACCAATCAATAACATAGTAACAGTCATGACCCAGTCTGTGTGTTCTCTAACAAGAGGGCCACCTGGAACAAAGGCATAAGCCACAACCCAAACATGAAATAATACCATGAAGTTGTATACGAGGAAACCAATTCCAAACGCTTTAGCTGGACTTTTTCTGGCAGCTGATCCAAGCAACGGAACAGATACAGCCATGAGGTAAACAGTCAAAACCAAGGCACCATAATACCCTTTCCAATGACTGTATAAGGTAAGCATGGCAGCACCTACACAACCAACACCATACAATGTCCAGCTACGAGCCAAAGATTCATTAAATAATCCGAGAATGAGACCAACTCCCATCGCAGCAATGGTCCAGGCACCATGAGGTGCTGAAATTGGACCACGAACAGGGTATCCTTCCCAGACCCAAAGAATCATTGTGCTAGAATCGGATAGCAAGGAATGTAAACCAAAGAAAAGACCTCCAATACCAAGACCAGCAAGAAGTGATGGTCCTTCCTTACGACCTTGGACTGAAAGTTGATCCCCAGTGATCAAACTTTGACTTGGTCGTGTGGATCGCAAAACAGATAGAATGGCAATGATGAGACCATGACCATTCAAACCACCATTTTCAGCATGCGCAATAGGCCAGATAGGATTATTGGTGTGGAATGCAAATTTGACAACACTTGATGCAATGAGACCAATGGTCCATGCTGAAATTTTCGATTCGAGACGACCTGGCTGCCCTGCTGATGCGTACCAAGTAGCTGCCCAAGATAAACATGACATCCAAAGACCAAAGCCAACGACGAAAAGTCTAGGCGCTGGGCTCGTGATTTGATAGGCACATAAGCCAATCAAAGACATGAGATGGCATGTCCGAAGATTTTTCACAACTAATGCTCGAACGGATCTAATTCCTAAGAACAATGGAGAAATGGTACACATAACCATAACTTCATAGCCTGAGATACCCATATGCCAAAGAGGAAAATCTAACAAGATTAGCGAGCTTCATCTCAGTCACCTTTTCGGTACTTACACCAGACGACTATGCCCAAAGAAGTCAACATTGACCAGAATACGAACTACATAAATTTCAGTAAAAGTCTCCCAGACAATGAAAATCAATACTTACGCCATTATAGACATCAGCTGCCGCATCGAAAGCTTCAGGCCATGAAAAAGATTGGCCGAATAGTTGACCAACTTCCTTTTCTTTTCTACTTACCGATTAGCTAAAGATATTTTTTTTAGAAAGGAATTAGATATCACAAACTCTTTTTCAAAGACTTTATCAACTATCATCTTTTCTTTTCTAAATAATGATATTGATTTAGACGTGCTCATAATAATGTTACATTCAACAAAAATGTTATACACTATTTCGGAAGCCAGTGGACGTACCCCTTAGACTGACCCTTAACATCCTTCACAACTAATTCGAAAGTTTCAAAATCGAGAGCTGTAACAGCATCGAAAGCCACATCAAACAAAATCAAAGCCCATTCGAAGAAAGCGTATGCCGTGTATGCTAAATGTTCCATTAGTTGGGAATTTGATACCTGATTTGATAGTAATCTTACCTCCAGCAACTCTGTGAACTTTGTGTTGTATAAAAAAATATACCAAAGGTACCAAAGTTCCAAAGAAAGATCCCGCGAGATATTTTCGATATTTAACAGCTCGTGCATTATCTGGACTCAAAGCTAGACATCCTAAAGTCCATGGCAAAGTAGCCACCAAATATGAAATCATGAAAATATCATGCCAATCGTGATCGTCCGTAGAGGTAACATAAGTCCAACCACCACATGTAAGAGTACGGAAAACGCCCGCGAAAGCAACGAACTTGGGTAACTTTGAATTCGGACGCGCAGTGAGAAGGTACCATAATCCAACAAGAGCAAATCTAGGGCCTGAAAGAGGTGTTAGACAAGATTCATATAGCTCCAATATCTTGAATTCTGCCACATACCAGATGTAATAGCTATAAAGACCATGAAAAACGAACGTTCCGGGTATCGATCTCCAATTGTCGCGGAAACTGAAGGGAACCATTCATCTGGATAACCATAATATTCATTTTGAACGATTTTGTGATAATGAAGTGAAACCCCAACAATGAGTGCGCTGAGAAAAGCAGCTATTGATAAATTGTAAGTAACTTCAACATAAACAAGGATAACACCAAAGATTCGTTTGCTCTTACCATATGCGACTGCGGTATGAGTCCATGACACCCATTTACCTGAGAAAGCGAGTACAGTGTCGCCGTCCTTGAATTTAGGTGCCATCTGTGATCCTAATCACTTTGTATATGAAATATTCACATCCAAATGAGTGTAGTCCGTAGCATCCGGAGAGATAAAAGAGGAAAGAGGGAAGAAAAAATTGAGATGGGATGGGATGGTAATCACAAATGGGGTTCAATGTAAGGTACAAGTGGGCACGCGTTTATTTGAGATGAGATGAGTTGTTGGAGACCAAGCCTCTTGAGATAGCCGTGAAAGCCGTGAAAGCCGTGAAAGTCATGCAATTCGTGCAAGTCGATTGATAATGGCTTTTCCCCTCCAATAGACCTGGGTGCACTTACAAGGTAAATTCTCAGCCTTCTCCGAAAGCTCCGTGACGTCTCGTGGGATTTTAAATTGTTAAGGTGGAACCGGTTCAGAAAGCTGTTCAATGCAAAAAACTCGTGGCGCGCAGAGTTCAAAGTGTACCTGGGTAAACACGTAAAATATGACACGGATGAAGATAATCCTTGTTGGCCGGGGACTCGGGCTTTTGATATTCCGTCTTTATCCACTAGGCTCAAACTGATCGGCATAATGCACACAATTATTCACCGCCCAAAGAATTTCTGAAGATTTCCCCAGGGTAAAGAAAAGTCCAGAGAATCATCATAAAAATCAATCTTCATATACTTCAACAATGTCGGGCGCGAACGATAAAGCAAGATTCTATCTTGAACAAGGTGTTCCTCAATTGCAAGAATTGGAGCAAAAGAAAATATTTACAAAGGTTAGTTTTACTGTTTCTCTACATTTTATATGTCGTTTTCATCTTATGCGATCAACTACTAACCCGAACAATGTATTCAGGATGAAATTAAAACATTAGTTAAAAAGCGATCCGATTTCGAACATAGGGTGTTAGTGAGAGGTTCAAAAGCCGTTGATTTTGCTCGATATGCCGCATGGGAAATGAGTCTTGAGGACCTTCGTCAAAAAAGATGTAAACGAATGCGCATAAAAGGAAGCTCATCGCATGCCGGTCAAGCACGCGTATTCGGTATATTTGATCGAGGTGTAAAGAAACATGCTGGAGATGTCGCATTATGGATGTCATATTTGGAATATGCAAGGAAAGCCAAAGCGACGAAGAAATTCAAGACGGTATTGACAGCGGCAATTCGATTACATCCTACCAAACCGGAACTATGGCTGTATGCGGCCAAATGGGCCTTGGAATTAGATGCGGATATGAATGAGGCAAGAAGTTATATGCAGAGGGGAACTCGATTCTGTACTAGGAGTAAGGACTTATGGATCGAATATGCGAAATTGGAGATGATCTATTTGGCAAAGATTGCTATACGTAGGAGGATTCTTGGTTTGGATATCGATAGGACTATCGAAGCTCCAAAAGAAATCGAAGAAACACCGGAAGAATCTGGGTTCACAACCTCGCAGGATATGATCGCAATTCCAGATTTCAAGGATAACACAATGCAACCAAGCATGATGGCAAGAGTAGGAGTAGATTCCGAAGCCGCTAAAGATCCAATGACTACACCAGCTCTCAATGGTGCAATTCCACTCGCTATCTTTGATGTCGCTAAAAAGCAAGCATTCTATTCATCAGCCGCAGTAGAAGGATTCTTCAACATGTTCGCAGCATTTACTCAAGTAAAATGTCTTCCTAAAATCCTTCAGCACGTTTTGGACAGTATGTTGGAATCATATCCTAAGGATCCCGCAACATGCAATTGTTATATTCGTCAACCATTAATTGGCATCGATCACACCTCTCCCGAATTTGCAGTCGCCATTGGATCTGCACTGAACCGTCTCAAGGAATCCATGGAGAACACTAACGATAAAACTCAATTGTCACTGAAGACAAGAGCATGGATTGAGGCCATCATAGCATTACCGGAATTAGATTCAGGCATTCAAACGGTTTTGCAACATACACTCCGAAAGCTGGAATAATTGCAGCATGATTAAGGGGGCAGAGGATTCGAGCGCAGTACGAACACATTTAAGCGAATTTGGAGACGTGGACGTGGGAAATGTCTGAATTCTCATTCGATGATGAAAGCGAGAAATCACACCGGTGGGATTAAATAAGCCTCTACAATCCTTGACTACTCATTCATAAGATAAGGAAGGTTAGAGGTACAACGGAAGCAACAATCTAGACCTTGTGCATAATAATGTAAAGAGGAAAAGTTTCAAATGGCGTTGGGCTTGGGCGGGAGTATAGGAGGAAGGTCTCTATGAGATACTCAATATCGAGAAGAAAAAGTACTACTCGATACCAAGAATCTATCAATTACTTTAATTTTTTTCGAACCTGGATTAATGTGAATTTTTAAAACAGAGGTTATTTCTTAATTTTTTATGTTATTCGCCGCATAGTTCAACGGTATGTGGACATAAGCCAACCTTTTCTATCTCAAAGTTAAGATGGCAAGTTTTGAATTATTAGTATACCTACTCTGGTAGTCTCCTTCTCAGTGATTAGGAAAGTAACTCACTCATCTACAAACTATTCTCACATACATACATAAATCAAATAAGTAGGATAATTCAGAGATTCTCCAGTAGTCCACTGCATCTCCAGGTTTTCTTTCGCCGTATAAACAATCTTACCTACGTATTTATCTCTATCTATATCCACAAACTTACTCAGAAAGACGAATTGATAAATCACTTCAAGTATGTTATATTCTTTATCACCTCTCTATATCGATACTAGGTAGGCAGGTATCTAATCATCTCATCTTATCTCATCTCATATTATAAACTACAACTTCAATCTATAATCCCAATCATATTTTCCATAATAAACTACCTACCTATCTAGTATATACATAAAACAAACTCTACAAGTAGGCAGTTACCTAGAAACCCATCCCGTCGACTTCCCAACCCTCTTTAAAATCTTCATTCTGAAGTGGAAGGAGGAAGTTGGAATCGTATCTTGAGCTGGGAATAGTACTAGGTATGTATATATATCTATCTATTTGTGGAATTACAGAACTTATCTCTTCCTTCTGAATCAAACTCGCACCCAACAAATTTCTTCATGTGTGGCTGGAAACTCCGGGCTTTGGGGCCGTGATGATATACGATGTATAGTTAATACATCAGTAGGTGATTCGGATTGTTGGTACAGAGTCGGTGGTTCATTATCTATCTATCTATCTATCTATCTATCTATCTATTTATTCAGCATAATAAAGCGAGAAACACGAGAATGTGATAGAGCGGAATTCATTGTGGAAAGTTTTCACAAGGGGATACATGCATTGAGGATAGTAGTAGGATTGAGAGTATGACATATCATTCTAATTTATCTGGTTATCTGTATCTGTATCTGTATTTGTATCTGTATCTGTATCTATCTATATCTGTATCCATTTCAATTTCCCTATTTGCATCCCCATCCAAGAAGAAGAAAATTTCCCCAAACTCCATTCATCATAATGCGTAAGAAGCGAAATTTCGAAATTCGTCTCCAACTCAACTGTTTCTCAATCTATCTTTCTTTCCTTCTCTCCTTCTTTCTTCCAAACACTCTTGAAAATAATCTGATTGAGTGAATAGGTGTAGATAGTAGATATCTAGTATGGAAGAGTATACGCATGACTCATACATCCATACCATAAAAGAAGAAGAAGAAGAAGAAGAAGAGGATAAATAAGATGATCCAAAAACAATCAAGATCAAACCCCCTCTTCCCCTAGGGAGAAAATGTGACGAATAAATGAGTGAATGAGTGAGTAAATGAATGAATGGCCGCCTCCAACCTCTTCGTTGCCGCCTTGAGGTCTTTCCTGTGGGTGTTGAAGTGATACTGCTTCATATCACACCTGTCGCCTGATATCTATCTTTCAAGCATCAGTCTTCCCAGTAGCTGCATATCTTCTGGTAAGCACCCAACGTCCAGCACCTAACATCCGTTCCTCCTTCTCCATCCCCAACATATCCCATGAATATACCTCATCAACCATTCGCTCCTCAAACCAACCACCCATTAACAGGTGGATAAACCTGTTCCTCCCAAATCCTCCCCTCTTCCACACTCCCTTCACCCACCACCCCCCTCCTCTCCCTCGCCCTCACAATACTCTTCAAAATCCTCTCCCGATCTCCCTTACTCGCCGCAATTCTTGCCGAAATCGACACATGCGCTCGCTCCCCCATGGCTCCCGTTCCAAATCCTCTCACCCCATGCATTTCCATATTAGCTGCTGCGATTCCATCCCGTTTTCCATGCGTGAAATACCCATTTCCATGCACATCATACCTGTTTCGAGCGTTTCCGCGCACGCCCTCGGAGCTCGCAAAGGCTTTGACGCTGGAGGTTTGGTGGTAGAGGTTTTTGGCGGTGCTTTGGAAGTGCGTTTTGGAGAGGATGGATTGGTTGTAGCGGAGGAGGTGACGGGCGATGACGGGAAGGGTTTCGGGGGCGGACATTTTGGTGGGGTTGTGTGTTTGTTGAGTGGAGTTGTGTTTGAGGGAATAGTATGAAGATGGTGATGTACTTCAAGTGAGTTGATCGAGAAGTAGATATTCGGTATTCGAAGGGCTCAATGAAGAGATCTTCTTTCGACGATGAGCTGGTTTAGTTGATCGACTTGCTTGCTTTCAATATAATCTGTAGAGAAACCTCTCTTCTATAAATCTTCAAGATCTTGAGAATTCTCGACTCCGGAACTCAAAGTAGAAATAGCGACTCCGTTCCTGAACAGGAAATGCGGGTTTGGATGCGAGTATCAAGTGATATTCACGTGAGGAATATCTGCGGGGGAAATAAGGTTAATCGTTGATGATGATGACGATGATGATGATGATAATGATGATGTGACGTGATATGATTTGATGTAACGTGAACACTGAACACCAATAAAAAACGACGATAAAAGCTATCAAACAACGATATGAATCGAAAATCCTCCTGGGACTATTTATCGATATATATAATCTCAAGAAGCACAAAACCAAGAAGAAGGAACACGAAGGTAATTAAACAACGATAAAGTATGATAAATAGATAAGAATCCTGCTCCTAACCGGAAAACCCGTCTAATATTTATCCTCCAACCCATCAGCTGCCCACCTCATCTATTTCTCCATCCTATCCCATCCCGTCCCCGTCACCAAAAGTTACACCTTCCATCCGTCCAGCCCGCCAAGCGCCCACCAAGTTCCACCCGCTGAAACCATACTCCACCCATGCGATACAACCATAACCTACGTGCCGACTCGATAGAGAAATACCCAGAGAAACACCGTCCGTAGACTGCAGTGCTGCACACACACATACACACACACCCATTCGGAAATGCGTACATACAAACTGCCAAACATCTTGGCCCGCCCAAGCTTCTGGGCATTTAAGATTCCCACACTACATCCAGCAAATCACATGTGTCAAGAATGTAAATTGGCTTCCAAAGTGGATTCGATCAAGATAAAACTCGACAAAGTTAAAGGTTCCATTCGCACGCTAATACCTTATCTGTTTGGATAAATGGATAAATATAGATTTCTCGCTTGGCATCTTCAGATCAGCACGGCTGCTTCCGTTTGCATCAATTCGAGGGGGAGATCCCTTTTGGTGGGGGTGTTTTGAGGGAATATGTGGATTGTGAGTATGGAGAATCATAGAAACATCACGGGGTTAGATGGAAGAGTGCTTGATGCTCCAAGAACTCGGACACAAACAAGGTATCATGAAGGGCTAGACTTGATGCGAATAGCCCCATTGTATCCAATTAGTACGTTTAAAAGGAAGAACAAGAAGACTACCCAAGTGTTCTATTCATGAATATGTGATGTTCCAAGACTATCATTGCATTGTGAAATGGTATCCTGTTATTATGAAATCTATAGGTTTCCTTCCCAATACACCCCACTAGATTTCCAAGAGCTCATATCATAGCTCAACTGTCTCAAATCTCATCTTCATCATGCAAACAAAAATCCCCAACCCAAAGTTGCTCAAAAAGATACTTCAACTCCTCATTTGAATATAAAGTCGACGTGAAACGCCAGAAGAAATAGATCATGGTCGTAGGGAATTCGTATCGTCCAGTGGCATGGTGTGGAGAAAATAAAAAATGGTAAAGGGCCGAAGAGAACAAGAAGAATTGAAGTTTTGAATATCAAGTGCTTTTTCATCATCTTCCCGAGATCTTCGCCGCTCCTGCAGACCATAAACCCTTTGTCGTTTCAGCAATCTTCCTAGTCTGCGCCTCGATTTGTGCTTCCGTTTGACCTTGACCAGAGCTTCTTTCTATAGCCCTCATAAACCTTTCACGCTCATCATTATTCGTACCTGCTGTACCATATCCTGAATCAACATCCATAGCACTATCTCCATCTCCATCTCCAGGTCCCATTCCACCCAACCCAGAATCTTTACTGTTATGATTCAAAGGCCTGGCTCCACGATCTGGCTCCATGGACTTTGAACCGTCCATCATGCCAGCTTGACCTTCGCGGAGTTTGTTAATGGCGCGCACAGTATCAATGGCAGCATGAAGAGTACGCCTAGCATTGAAGTTCTTCTTAACAATCGGAAGTAAATCGCTACCTTTACCATCCTTTGATACTGATTCGCCGGTGACGAAAGGGTGTGTCAATGCTTCGTGGGCCGTCATTCTTTGGGTAGGGTCTATAGTAAGGCATTTCTTGATAAACTCTCGAGCTCCTCGACTAACACCTCGCCAGTATTCTATGGGTGTAAAGCTATAGTCTGCGATGAGAATCGCTTGCATTTCCTCCAAATTAGAGTCTCTGTCGAAAGGCGTATATCCACACAGTAAGAAATATGTAATGACACCAATTGCCCAAATGTCGACTGGTTTTCCGTGTCCTGTCTTCTTGAAGATTTCTGGTGCCATGTAACCTGGTGTGCCGCAAGTAGTGGTTAAAACGTGAAATTGCTCTTCGTCCATTATTCTGCTCAAACCAAAATCGGCAATCAACAAATCCGCATTATCTTCTGGCGTTCGAAACAATAAATTCTCGGGTTTAAGATCTCGATGGACGATGCCATGATCGTGTAGGTATGCCACAGCGGAAAGTGTTGCTCTGATAAGGTCTGCAGCATCGGATTCAAAGTAAGAACCTTTTCGACAAATGCGATCAAACAATTCTCCACCAAGTGCCAAATCGGTAACCAGATATAAATTATTGAGGGTTTCGAAGTAATCGACTAAAGTGAGGATGTTTTGATGTCCCATGGAAACACGTTTGAGTACAGCGATTTCATTACGAATCTGCAATCAGGAGGTGTCAGCAAACATTATTAATATGAGAGGAATGAAAAGTTCTTACCATATGTTCTCTTCCCGCCATCAATCGTTTATTAATGACTTTTGCGGCATAATATCTTCCTGTATCAACGTGAACACATTCTTTGACGACCGAGTATGACCCTGCGCCCAGCGTTTTCCCAGTCTTATACCGACATGCTTGAATTTGGGGTTGCGGGTGAGAACCCTGGGGATTCGAGGAGCTCATCTTGTTGTGCGGAGCGATGGAGTATTAGATGAGGTATATTATTAAAAAGTGCGCACGACAATCAAGAATGTGATGATGAACCACTCTGCACGGATGAATCTCGGAGAGTTTTGATAAGCAAATTTGAAGGGTTGCTGGAAGTTAAAGTTGTTGTTAGTTGTTCTGGTGTTCCAGAATTGAAAAGGATGGTCTTTCAGGTATTGCAGGTGCGGTTAGATTGCGGGGCAGTGGATGGTGGTATCTACATCAGGCTTAGTAAGCTCGAGGTCAGCCATCGTTAGCTGAAATTACCTGCATTCACCAACGGCCAAAGAAAATCAATCACTCAGGCAGTCAGTCCAGTCTTCACTTGCACAAAGTCGACTGAGCTCAAGCCTTCAAGGGACCATGTACACATACGACTAGAAATGAATACGAACCCTTTCAAGTTGATGCGAAAGTTTAAGAGTCAAAATAAGAGATTGCAGGGTTGCTGGTCATTCACATGATTTCTGGTCAGATTAATTGAAATGATCTTCTGTGATAATCGTGAAGACTCAGTTCAGGAAAAGATTACTGCATTATTATGTGGCTCACCAAATTCCCATTGCTGATCACTGGGTTTGCTTTCCGAAGATTTGGCTGGCGGTCAAGGAAGGCTGCTTACTTCTTACTTTGCTATGGCGTATGGCGTATGGCGTATGGAATATGGAGTATGGAGTATGAAGTACAGAGTACAGAGTACAGAGTAATATAAAGGTTGAAGTGAAGACTGATCATAGACTGATAACAGACTGAAGTGAAGACTGATATAATAGACTGAGCTAATAAAAGACCCCCAAGCTCAGCCATAGATATTTTTCGACATGTAAACCAAACCTGGACCCTGATAGTGGATGTAACGATGATCTTATTGGTCATGATGATGTAAAAGTCTATTTTAAGGTTGGTGAGGGTATTGGTGAGGGTAATGGTAATACATAAGTTGCTTGGTTGTGACTTGGGGAAATAGCTAGATCAATTGAATTTTTCTTCTCGAGTACCTAGTGTAAAAAGGGTAAAAAAAACACAGGGCAGACCTTCATACTTCACACTTCACACTTCACACTTCATACTTCACACTTCACCTGACCCTTCACTCCCACCCTTCACTCCCACCAAATACGAGTACGATCCACTAGAGACCTCGTATCTTTCTTCACTGCACTACCTACTACCTCGTACACAGTCTACATCCACTATACACTCGACCACGATGATATACCTACTACTTTGCAATCAATATTGATAGATATATCATCACATATCATCACAGATCATCACAGATCAATACTCGTACTATCGCGGTTACTATTCAATTTCCCCAAAGCTGCTACCACCTCCTAGCATTCTCAAACTCAATTCACTCATCTCAATCAAAAATCTTCTCATTTTGTGGTAGAACTTCGACCATTCCCATGTGTTCTGCTCTTGAACCTTGCTATCGGTATTTAATCCGAACCTCCAGTCCTTATTACTCATTCATGGATGTGGATGGTAGAATAGATGGATGGATGGATGTATCAATCAATCAATCAATCAATCAACCAATCCTTGATCCAACATTTCATGCTTCTTGCTTCTTTCTTTTTTCTCAACACCAACCTTCTCAATTCTAAAACAAGTTCCAGAAGATTGCATTTTCACTCTATTTCAGACAAATTCATCCATTTTCTTTCATTTAACAGCATAATTAATCTACACGTGATACAATTGTCTCCATTTAATTACTCCACAGCAAAAGACGCGTCGTCACAGATATATCATCTCAAAATTCTACCGAATGTGATCTTCCAAAACTTAAATCGTGTTGCTGGGACTGCGCCTTGTCAACAGTACAAATCCACAAAAAATCGTAAGTCTCGACTAGGATATCATCTTGTGTTGTCATTAATGTGTATGGCGTTGAAATTCACTTAATTATGTTGTCCTGCCCTGGCCGCGCCATTTCTTTTTCTTCTTCTTCTCCTTCTCCTCCTTCAGCTCCTATTTATTTGTTTCAAGTATACCCTCGTTTTGTACTTTGAATTTCTCACTTGTTTTTGTTTAATTTTCTTTCGTGCACCAAGAATATCTTCTTGAGCAAGAGACCTGCGCAAAGAAACTGTGGAAAGTAGTAATCAGTCGTACATTTACCGTTAAGAGAGATGGACGACTATGGTGTGGGATCTAGTGGAAGTAGTGGTACCCCAGGAAGCCAAGCTGGAGCCCAAGGAAGCTATGACAGTTCCGGTAGCTATGGATCAAGTGGGAGTCAAACAACACAAGGTCAATACAATGCTCAGACAACCGCATATACATCTGCATATACATCTGCAGCTACTCCAACAACTACCTCTAACAGTCAAAGTCAAACAAACTCCGCATTTCCAACTTCTACTTCTTCATCAAGTGGACTATCATCAACGGAACGAACAGCAATCATAGCAGGTGTTCTTGGTGGTGTCGGAGCATTATTGATCATCTCTCTCATTGCTATCTATCTACTGCAAAGGAGGAAGACTAAGAAGGCTGCTGGTCGCAAAGGAGTTACTCAGCAAGTATCTTACAATGGATTAAACTCTTCATTTGCTGGCGTGCCTTTTATCAAGAGGAACAGTCAAGGGAGTGATAGTGAAATATCTCGACCACCAATGGTTGCCGACACTTCATACCAAGGAGCATATATGAGAGGCGGACAATCAAGCTATCCTGACCTTTCCAGTGATATGGAAACAGACAGATTCTTACCAAATGACGAGGAAACCCAACAGAGAATGGCCGGTGGAGGAAATGGATATCACTCACCATCTAATCACCTTGGCTCTCCGACACAAGATCCCTTCACAGATCAAAACCGCCTATCTCAGCTGACACAAAACCGCCTGTCTCAGTTGTCACAAAATGTCACGTCTCCTCCCAGACCAGGACCATTAGTCAGACATGATACCATGGGGTTTCCTCTCGACGACGATGACACCTCATACATCGGACCAGATGGTGAACAACACCGCCTCTCTAGAATAATGCACAGCCCTCAATCCTTGAACCGACCATTATAGCTCCCTCCCCCATACGCCCCACCATTTCCCATGAGAATCTCGAGCGAGGCCTCAATGGAAACCAGGATCTCCATCAAAATCGGGTCGTTCCCCAACATCTTGATTCTCTGACATCAAATTATGATACTCCATACGACGTCGAAAATGAAAATGATACAGTTCCACCTATGTATGGAGGTGTCCAAAGTCTGTCTCCAGCTCCTATGGAATCGGGAGCATGGATCGCCGCACGCAATCCACATCTAGCTGCTGCTTTTGGCAATGATATGCATAGGAATTCGAGCACGAGGACTCAGAGTAGTTTTGCACCTAGTGTGATTAGTGATACGGAATTGGATAGATTGGGTGTGGGACAGAGATTGTGAGAATGAGAATGAGGAAGTTAGAATCAAAGTGGAGGGGAAAGTCGAATGAGAATGAGAATATGAATTTCATTTGTAGGATCAGTGTGGTGGATTGGATTGGGTAGTGAAAAAGGGTAATGTTGATGTTCGATTGGATAGGATGGGATAGTATTGGATGGTATTGAATTGAAAGTGTAGGAAGGGAGGGAGTGGGCATTTGAATTGGCGTTTTGGGAAAACAGCATATGATATCCTGGTCCGGTCAGTGAATAATGAGTTGTTAGCATAGCAGTCAATCGATTTTATTATAATTGACTTCTTTGAAAGATGCTTGTGATTGTATTGTGGTTGCGGAGTGTGGGGGGGGTTCTTGCGATTTTGGATTTGGAGTGCGGGGTTTGGGCTGTGCTTCTTTCTGGGTGGGAGGAGAGTCGGAGATTAAATTGAATTAGATGCTGTGAGATGAGGTGAGATGGGTTATGGTTGGCTATTGTGTGTTGTTAGTTGTTGGTTCTGAGTTGGTTGGTTTCGTATTTGTATGTTTGTATGTATATATGCATGGGGTGGCTTCTGTGTTGTGTCTCTAGTTGGAGAAATTTGGGGTTTGGCTTGTATTAATATCATCTCGAATCTTGGTCTGATATGTGTGATTGATTCGCGAATGAATCTATAAATAGATGGTTATGGTACCGGACTTTTGTTCTCTCATTTTCCAAGTAACTTGGGATTGCAATCCGAGCTTTGAAATAGTTTGGATCGAGAGAACTTTGATTTTTTTTTGTCATGGTTCATCGTCCAGGGTAATGTGTGTGATGATCTTCTAGATTCTGTATACTTCTTGATGTGATTGATATTGATATTTATATATGTATATATATACACACACCTGGTGATGTCTAGAAACCCAGTATGATTCCATATCAGAATCATTATGCGCATATCCATACTCATCCTTTTGGGTGTGAGCCAGGTAATTAGCTTGCAGCATCGCTCGAATTCTCAATGTCGCTGGGAATCAGCGACCTATGGTGGTTTACCCGATGCATTGGGACTCCTTCACGCACGCCCTATCCGAGACTCCTCGCCGCCAGATCCCGCGACAGACAGCCCCCGTCACGCAACTTTCTCAGTTATCTCTCCGATGTCGGAATATGTGTTGCGGTCCGGGTACGTGGGCCAAGCCTGGCTTTTTATGGTGAGTCTTCTCGTTCATCTGCGAGCTGGACTCCTTTCTTTCGAGAGATGCACAGTGCTCCTGGGGTTACGGGATAAAGTCTGCGTTGAAATTTCCAGGGAGATTAATTTGAGGCTTGTGGTGAGGAGACGGGGTGTGGATTCAGGGAAATAGACGAGGCGGGAGCGGGTGCTCGTATGTTCGTGAAGAGTTCGTATTTGCGTATGGGTTTCAGCTTGATGTTTGTCTCGATGGGTATTACACCCTCATGATGTCTCACTTCAGCACTTTCTGCAGGCTGCTGGGTGGAACACATTATTTCTAGCGTTTTGCGGAAAATAGGTAGCTACCTACTTCTTGCTTCTCATCAACTCCCACAAACTGGGTTTCCACAAATGAGAAATAAGAGAATGTCCAATCGCTGACAATCCCAAAGCGGGGTTTCTTTGTATTCGATAAGTTGAGGATTTGCATGCGATTTCGTGGGTGACTTCAAGGGGTCTTTGTGTCTGACAAAGTAGTCCACGTCGATGCTCGCGAGAGCTTCAATCTCCGCGGAGCTGATCGAATAACTTCAACATTGTCACATCCTTCGGGATAAAAACTTTGAAATCGGGAATGTTTGAGGTGGAGCGGCATGCTATATGTCTGAATATATTCCCAAGTTCCCAATGCTACTTGCGAGATGGTGTTTATGTGGTTTGCCCATGAAGGGTGCTTTGAAGAGCAGCAGATCCCTTCTTCTTCTTCTCCAGATGAGGAGAAAACTTCTGTTACCTGTATGATATTCCAGTTGCCCGACGTTTTGAACTAAGCAGCTATATATATAGTCGGATATCCTGTGCCTCAGGCAAAATGCATCGAATCATTACTCTGAATCTGATTCTGCATGATACTTAGCCATGTAGTGCAAACAAGATCACGGAATATCACCTATCAACTTTTGCTCGGTTCCTTGGATCATCAGGTTGAAGTTTTTGACACCGGTCCAGGAGGAATTTTTCACCCTCAGAGTTTGTTGCATATTGCCTTCGAGAAATTTTACCAACGTAAGACGCATTCGCCAAGACTAATCGAATTGAAAGTGTCAATTGGCGAAATATTGTTTATTAAGTTGATACATCGAAGCTTTTTCAGATATCCTGGGGTCAGGTAGACTATTTATCCTTCAACCCCACCAACGATCAATTCATGTTGGTGGCTGAGACATGGGGTCGTATACCTAGGTAGGTATGTATTGTAACCACGCAGAAGTGTTCGTTCTGCTGGCTTCCTGCATAATCTGTATCCTCCAACTTTACAACAGCCACCTCCAATACCCATGTACAGAATCTGCTTTGAAGCAATTGAAATATGATACATATATGCTTCTTCATCCGGTGAACCAATTTGTGTTCTCTTGGTGAACTTTTGAAAGCCAGTAGAACATTCCAGACAACAAAATGAATATGTGATAATTCTATTTCAGATGTCACCGCCGCCCTTTCCACTACTTCTAGATTTCTTTTTATCCCCATGTTGCTTTTTCATTTTCAACCTTGC
This sequence comes from Botrytis fragariae, assembly GCF_013461495.1. Taxonomy (NCBI): domain Eukaryota; kingdom Fungi; phylum Ascomycota; class Leotiomycetes; order Helotiales; family Sclerotiniaceae; genus Botrytis; species Botrytis fragariae. The sequence continues at coordinate 2,796,180 of NW_023500989.1, read as the reverse complement.
TATGTTGGCCGAAGTTTGTCTGTCATGAATATTAGCACGTTCTTCATTCTCGTGATCAAAAGGGTGACAATATCTCAAATCTATCGAACTGTATCGCTTTTGTAAAGTTTTCAGATATAAATCACAAAGTTGACTTGCCCTCATCCTCATAGCTAGACGACGGGCGCCAGCCCCTGACTTCCGCTTATTTTTTGAAGAAGAAAAACTTCTGGGCATCTTTACTTATCCCTTTCATTTACACGGTTTGCTCGAAAAGAGCTTCTTCCGCCATTGTTTGAAGGAGATGATGTTCTATGTAAGAAGCACAAACTTCACGAATGAATAATGATTGAGAGAACATAAAAGCAAAGAAATTTATGACTTACAAGTGCTTCACTCTCTGTTGTTGTTCAATTGAAGCCTTTCCCGGAACGGTTGTTCTGTATATACGTTTGATTTCTTCATTTAATCTTCGATGTGTCTCCTCTTTATTATCAGTCCGATTGCGACTACTATCACATTGAATCTGAATTGCATCAGTATTCTTCACATAATAAGTGCCACGGCGTAATCCCTTCGATATTATCAGTGGCAGAATGGCATCGAGCTTTTTCATAGACCAAATGGTATTTGCTTTTGAAGATGTTCTGGAGGGGGTCAGTACTTGGGAGACTTTGCCTTTGGATCTCAAGAGGCTCGACGTACTTGTTGGTCTTTTGTCCACCGGGACCCCCGGCAGCTGAGTAGGTAGTCTCGGCTAGCTTTGTGGAAATGGTTGATTCATTGAAGTTAGAATACCACTTTCTGGCAACCTCAAATTCAATGTCATCTGTAGATTGAACGGAATATGATCTACAACACTGGAGATTTAACCCTGTAAATGAAGGTCGTGTTTGAAAAGGTGATGTATAAATTGGCTTGACACCTTGAGAAGATAATTGCAGCAGCTTAGCTGTGAGCTTGGCAAAATAATGCATATCACTTCGACAAACTTCTTTGTTATCTCACCTGCCTCGAGGTTCATATGATGTTGGCAAGGTGTTGCTTGACTGAGATAGTATGTAAATACTCTACAGATGGAAATTTTCCCTTTTGAGCTCCAGCATTGAAGTGTAGTGTGACAATGGAGATGAGGGCAAATGTAAATGTAAAACAAATGACCGTCCGAGGATATTACATAAGCATTATTAATAAGTCAAGTCACCGAATTCACAGATCCGAGATTTATCCGAGCCAGACTCTCCCAGGCTACCTAGTACTTCATACCAGTACCGGTACGGCTAGTGAAAAAAGGTCTTTCAGGATTTCTTGGCATGATCAAATTAATCCAATTCTCAATTCTCTCCCAAATCATATCTAGAAATCATCAAAAGCATTGCGACAACCTCATAACTTCGATCCCACCACACCCAAGAAAAATCATCAACTTGACGCCAGTAACCATCAAAATCTTTTACATTACCAAGGTGACAACGTTACTTTTGATAATCTAATAGATAACTATTTTTTGACTGCAGTTTCCCCCAAAGTTTTCAATCGAGCAGGCAAATCAAATCTTGCCTAAATCTGGACAAACTTATCGCATCGCCTTTGCCTATCAAATTATCTCCAAACTCCATTAATTTTTATATCTGCTACTTTCTATCAGTTTGTATCTTCTCCTAGCCTACGACATTGTCAAATATCGGATCCAATCAACCTTGATAGTTTGTGTGCATTCCGCACTCATAACAAAGACATTTATGACTTCAGAACCACCTGAATTCCATACAAAAATTCAGTCACCGCTCTCTCCACTTCCGGTTCACTTCCCCAATCCATCTGAAATTCCTGTTCTTCGAAATCAGATTGATCCGACTTTCAACATGACGGCGACCCACGAGCCATCAAAGGCTCCTTTGGTGGTTCCTGAAATTATCGAATCCTCGATGGTTTCTGAGGATATAGACTCTCCACTTTCCGATACGCGCTTTTCAGATGCATATGATGAGAAGGATGAGGATACAACAGTAGCAAAGGCTGAGGAAGAAGATGAAGGCGATGATTATGCCATGACATTTGACTCTGATGGGGAAGAACATTCAGATAGTCGCGATCAATCACAGGCAGTTGACCAAGAGTCGAACAGTCTTCCTAACACAGTGCCAACGAGCGAATTGCCTCATTCTCTTTCCAACAACCGACCTGCCACATTTGATACCCAAAATGGCCCAGAAACCCAGCCCGCCCATACCATCCCTTCTCTTACTGTCCCCTCGATTCCTCAATCTACAGCTGCCCAAAGCTCTGATGATTCTCAAAATCCCATTACCAAAGCGGAAACCACAAACTCTGAGGATCCAAACGGAGAAATAGACATTCAGCAGCTTTTGGACAATATTACTGCCAATGCCGAGATTAATGCACAAGCTGCCCGCCCAAATTCTTCCTCTTCTAGCAATGCCCCTCCAAAAGGTAGCTCGAGTCTACCTACCCATGCAAGCCTTCCCCCCCGCCCACAAATTACCCAAATTCCTAAACGTTCCAATTATACTTCTTTCGATGATCCCCATAAGTACAATGTTGGAGGTTCAGGTTTTTCACACCAACCCAACTCCTATAACCATTCTGGTGTAACATCATCATTAGTTGCAGTCGGTGCCCCTGGTACCGCTACTGATCCCCGATATGGACTTCCCCCGCCCCCATCTGTTTCTTTCAATCATCCCCATCAAGATGCGAACAGCCCAAAACTTTACACACAAACCCGTCGCTTTCCATCTGACCAATCCCATGATGGAAATGACAATGATGACAGACCTTGGGGACCAACAGTGCAGAAAAAGTATGATGAATTTCTTGATAGAGAACGCACATATGTCACTGAAGGGCTTTGGGAAAGATTTCCAAAAGGCTCACGGTTGTTTATAGGTAAGGAAGTCTTATGCAATACCGCTAATCATCAAATATCTAATTTTTGTTCAGGTAATCTTCCATCGGAAAAACTTACTAAACGAGACTTGTTCCATGTTTTCCACAAGTATGGCGAACTTGCCCAAATATCGATCAAACAAGCATTTGGATTTGTTCAATTTCATGATGCTGCCTCTTGTTATAAAGCTTTAGAAATGGAGCAAGGCAAGGAAGTTAGAGGTCGTAAGATGCGTAAGTTATTTCATATTGCTTTTTAAAGCCAAGCTAATATCCTTCGTACAGACCTCGAAGTGTCCAAGGCACAGAAGAACACTCGGAATGCTGGTCAGGCCTGGAGACGATCCCAATCCCCCGAACAAACAAGAGGAAATACATCAGCTCGTAATCGTAATCCTCAATTAGAAGCTCGTGGTTCAGGCTATAATCACAACGATCGTAATCAGAATGATCGCCACAGATCGCAACCACAGCATGGAAGTCAACGCCCACATGATGGATATCGATCTGGTAGGTCGCCATCGCCAAGCCGAAACTATAGGGGTAGAGAAGCCAGAGACGAATACAGATCTACTCGTAACAATGATTCATACGATAGCAGAGATAGGCGTCGTTCACGATCTCCTTTCTCAGGTGCACAGCGCGGCAGTTATAGAGATCGTAGCCCAAGCCCAAGAACCCGTGAAGCCAATGAAGATGGCACACTTCAAATCCCTCGACGCGAGCCGTCAATGGTTCCCGATGTCCAAATCATTCTTATGGCGGAGTTGGACCGAGGATTTGTCTCCTGGGTTGAGGGAGAACTTCGTGGACGAGGTGTCAAAACCGAAGTAATGTTCCTCAGCCCTCGACTCTCCCTTCAAGCTGTCATTCGTAGACAAATTCTCGAAGGTGTCATTGCAGTTTCTCAACTCGATATGAGGTCTCAAAACGCTAGCAAAATACCTTTGCAAGTATTCGATCGTTCAGGAGGTATCAATGCTGCTGTTCGATTTGATGAGTATCAGGATTTGGAACCTAAGATTGCTGCCGAGCTTGTCGTGCGCGCGAAAGCCACGGCTCAAAGACCTCAGTACGCGCCAAACCCAGCTCCGATTTACCAAGCTCCAACAGCACAACCAAACGCAAATATCGCCAACATCATGGGACAACTGGACAATCCTACTTTGCAAAAGTTGCTTGGAACGTTGAACAGCATGCCTCAGCAACAGAACGCACCTGCTGTAGCAGCAAACTCGGCAGTAGACCTTGTTAGTCTGTTGGGTGGTTTAGCACCGCAACAACAACAGGTTCCTCAGCAGGTTTATCAACAATCAATGCCACAAGCTGCTACAGACCCTTACGCCAGCTATAACAATAGCGCTGCATATGGACAGCCAGCTGCACAACAAAATGGACAAGATGCACAGCAGGTACAGGCTATTATGGCTCAGTTGGCTAGATATAGGCAGTAAACGGTGGATCTGTGACCTTTGTTCCTTTTCAACTAGGAGACCGTCGTTAAATTTGCATATGGGGGTGGCGTTTATGTATATTGCGCGATGAATTATGGTTAAATGTGCATTTCGGGAGTTAAGGGCATGGCATGGTATGGGAGTTATCATGATGTTAAGAGTTTGTTTTCTACTGTGTATGATGTGTATGATGCATGCCGTTTCAAGGAGAGCTAGCGATGAGAGCAAATTAGGGGATAGAACAGAACAGAAGAAATCACTCGTGCGTAGATATACATCACAGCTCTTAATAAACAAATAATATCAAATGCAGAGATGTTTCTATTTCTATGTCTATCTATATACTGAGTGAGGTCTTTTTATCTATCGAGAAGTGTGGTTGCTTTTTCCCGTATCCTACAATTGCTGTACATGTGGAGATGATTTTGTGAATGAACAAGAAATGGAATCGAAGTGCGTGTATCTGGACATAAAATTCGTGTGCTATCGTACAAAGTGGTCGTGTGTGCTCGTAGGTATCTAGAGCATCTTAGGCTTCGAGGGCCATGCTGCCGGTCTTGTAAAATGGTCAGCTGGTAAATTTAGGGGCTCGAAGATCATTTGTCAACTCACCTAGTCAAAAGCAGGGTTTCCACTCCAGCCTTCTCTCTCGATCTCAACCAAGCATTCAAGTGCATCCTTAACATGTGGACATCCCGTCCCATAACATCGATTCCTCTTTCCACACACGCCATCCTTAATTCTTCTTCCAACATCCCTTTCACACCCCCCTCATTTTTAATGAGCTTATCATCCATATCCAAATACTTCACCCTCTTCTCCACTTTCCTCCTCAAGATCACATTCGGCAGTCCAGGCAATCTTCCTCCGATATAATCCCAGACACTACTACTCAGACCCAAACTCCAAGAGATATGCAACAATTGCATGCGTCTCAATCCCTGCGCATCCGTTCCCGCAGGCGGAGTCTTCATAGTTAGATTCCTAAAACTAATCGCCCTCCTCTGTTCCAATTTCTTTCGATCCGCATCGATTTGTTTGGGAATCCGACATGTCCACGGCACGACACTACTAATCGCAATAACGACCAGCGGCGTAAATTCTCCACAGATCAAAAATACCAGAGCGAAGATGGGAACGCGCTTGACATCGTGGCGATTGCGGATCAAGAGTTGGAAATCCGAACGAGATAGCGCATCGCCCTTTACGGCGGAAGAGAGAGAGGATTTGTGTTTTTCGTCAATGATGGTTTGGATGGTGCGGGAGGCGATGAAATTGTAGTAGATATTTTTGACGCCGGTTTTGTAGAATTTGGCATAGGCTTTTCCGAGGGTGAAGGCGTATTTGAAGAAGAATGGTTGGTTGGGTTCGCGGGTGGGGAGATCGAGGGGCGCGGGGAGAGTAGAGGGGGGTCCGTTGACGGTGTTGGCGGGGATTAGATTGGAGGGGAGGGAGGGGGACAGAGGAGTGCTGGATTGGAAACGCTGGGTTGATGGTAGGGAGCAGAGACGGATGAGGGGTTGATATTGAGGTTTGAGGGGCGAGTGCAAGAGGGATGAAGTGCGCAGACTGCGCATGGTGGTTGTATTCATCGCATTGGTGAGGTTCGTAGATATTCAATTTTGTAAATTTGAATAGGAAGATAAATGTTGATGTTAGATACCTTGTCAAATAAACTTTCTGCGAAAAATAAATAAAATAATTCACATTACTCAAGTAGTGGCATTCTAATTTTCCGCATTAAAAATGTATTGACGTCCCAAGGTCTTTCATGGGGTATTTTAGTCGAACAGGGATTAGTTTTATACATTTCATCCCTCTGTATGGTCCGAGCTTCCGCGCGGGTCAGAATCGGTATTAGTGTAATAAATCTTCAGTGATTGGTCAATTAATTGCTTAGTGCTGATGAGTTGGATATCAGTCCGAAAGGATTCGGATAGACAGGGACTGTAACAAAATATGCCATACTCGATAAAACTCTATTCGCCCGGATGTTTTGAATGGGCGGGTAGTTGGGTATAGACATATATAAACGTTCCGTCTTGATTTAGATTTCTAGATACTCTTTCATTTTTTGGGTAACCCTTTTTGCAAACTCAAGAGGTGTCGTTCGTTGTCGATATCAATAACCAAATACAGGTATAGGAATACCTTCAAGATGTCCTGGCCTTACCGCATCAAGTTTCCCACTCCGGAAGAGAGAATACAAAGTCGTATTCTCCTCGATCGATATGGTCTCTACGCCCAACTTTCCATTTTCATCCCCATCATCCTGTATAATGTCTATCGATTAGCAACATGGGTTTATTCCGAGCGTCAACGATCGAAAGTCGATTATAATGCCCTTCCCAGCTCTCCTACGTCGAAGAAGAAGAGGACTTCGAGGAGCGCGGAGTGGAAGCGAAAGGCAAGAAGTGTGGTATGGTGGTTGGGCGGGGAAGTGGCACCCGGTCGGGGTGAGAGGGGCCAGTGGATTATGGCGGGGATGTGGGGGGCTTGGTTGGGATTTTTGTGTGTGCATAGGACGGGTGATGGTATGATTATTTATTTGTTTTTGTCGTCGATTAGAGGAGGTGTATTGAGTATACTGGTCCAAGTAAAGTTACTTGGATTGTCTGTATATCGGAGTTTGTGGGAATTCTTCTCGAGGGCTTGCAAAGAACAGCAGATGTCTCATCTGAGTAGATTTGAGATTGCAAGCAAATTACTCCCTCCTCCAAATGAACCACTGTTCCATCTCAAATGGATCGAGTCTTTGAAATATACTTAGCTGTCAAGGTCCTCTCATTGGTGAAACTGTGGTTGGGCTATCTAGGACCTCGGAAATTCCCATGCTGTACAATTGAACATAGTTACTAATGATCTTCCCAGATTACTTTCACATAACGAAGCGATTTGGTATAGTTGCAGCATCACAATTCCCTGCTCACTATGCACTATCCATGAAGTCTTTATATTCACCACTCTCCGTATTCTTCGGATCATCTCATGAGCAGCTCAACACCTGGCACCGAATATCCGGCAGAGTCATATGGACTCTTCTTGCTTGCCATGCCAGCTGGTATATAAACGCTTGGGTTCAGATTGGAGTTGTATACATGAAAGTCACAACGCCTATAATCATCTACGGTATACTTTCTTTCTGGCTCATCAATCTCCTCATCATCACGAGTTTGCCAATTGTTCGTCGTTGGTCTTACCGGGTTTTCTTTATCATTCATCTTTTTGTCGCCATCGCCATAATTCCTCTTCTATTCTTCCATGCCACTGCTCTTCGTGTTTACATACTCGAAGCATTTGCTCTTTTTATAATCGACCTTGGCATTCGCAAATCCAACACCCTTAAAGCTTTCGCTATCATAAAGCCAGTCCCAGAGACTTCACTTGTCGAAGTCACTATCCCAATTACACCTTCGAAAATCTCCCAATTTCAATATGCTCCAGGTCAACACGTTTACCTGTCTATCCCTCCATCATCCGTCCCCAAATCTACAGAGTATAATCGTCATCTCTATGAATTACTCTACAATCCCTTTACTGTTGCTTCCGTCTCAGAAACTCCTTCACCACAAATCACTCTAACAATGCGTACTCTCAACGGACCCACTACATCCGCTCTATCTTCTCTTTCCCATCTCAGCAAAGCCCGTCCGCCACTCAACATCGAAGGGCCATATGGAACCTCTCGCAAATTCCCCAATCTAGCCGAGAAATTCGATAGAGTATTGCTCGTAGCCGGTGGCGTAGGCGCTACCTTTACTTTACCCATCTACCGAGCTGTAAAGCAAGAAATGGAGAATGAAGGTAGAGTAGGTAGTCATGTAAGAATGATCTGGGTTATGCGAGATGCAGCCGAATCATCCTGGGCACTGTCCTCCTCCTCCTCGCCTCAAAATGAGAACTCGGAACTCAAAATCGAAAGTAACCCGGGAATAGAATTATACATCACTTCTCCCCGTGCTTCTTCTTCCACATCCACTACCTCGTTAGGTGAACCTGGAAGTGTGGAAATGCATAACTTGGCATCTCCATCTAGTGATATGAAATATTCGAGACCGGATTTGCGCGCGATTGTAGATAGAGTCTTTTGTCAAGGATTGGAGGAGAGAGTAGCGGTTCTGGTTTGTGGACCGACAGGTATGGCGAGGGAGTTGAGAGAACATGTAGGGAAGTGGGTTGAAAAGGGTAGGGAGGTGTGGTGGCACGATGAGGGGTTCGGATGGTAGATGGAGGAAGTTGGGACTTGGGACTTGGCGAATGTGCTTTTCGGTTTGTAATAACTGCTGATTGAGTGGTAAGAGTGTTTGAGCAATCAAGCAGGGTGCAAATTATGCATACTTAGTGTCTCATACCATGCGTTAGCTCTGGAATCAGAGATAGAAAAACCATGTTTGCAGATCGAAAGATAGGTTTTTACAGATCAGATGGAGAGGTCAGATTTAGAGATAGTATCTTCAATTACACACCTTGTAGAGTTTCATCGAATGACTACTACATTCGAACAGTATCACATTAACAATCACAACACTCTTTCATCTCAAGATAAATAAATAAAACAATCCATTTTTAAACCATTGAATCTAATATTATACCGCTATCTAACATAGGTTCGCTACCCCTTCATGACTTTCCGCCACGGGATGTTCTTTTTTCAAGACATGTTAAGAATACCGCGCATAAGACACCATAATGCTATGCTATTCTCTGACCTGAGTTTGACCCTTGTATACAAAACCCAGAATATCAAACCAGGACCCCGCCAGACCTTCAAATGAAACTTCTGTGCTTACCCATACCAGTCAAATGAGCTATTCGAACCAACACCCCACGCAGCAACTAACCAAGCTCTACCTCACTCCGAGCAAACCGCCCAAAAATCTCTCCGCGGACGTTTCCTCGGCGAAGTAGAAAGTGCAGAATTCTGCACCGCCGCTAGCAAGGGCTCCTCCCTTAGGCGCTCCTTTCGAGAAGTAGAGCTTGTAGTTCGCACAGTTGGCCCCGAAGACTTATTTCTCGCAACTTTTTCAGAAGAAGGTTTATCTTCCGATGTTTGCATGACTATTGCCCAAAAATCTTTCCTTGCATGGGTCTGTGGAGGAATTGGGTTTGCAGAATCTTGTAGGGATGTCTCTGATTTCCTTTTTGGAGGATTCTTAGATGGTTTGCTGATATCTGCAGGAGCTTGCATGACGGTCGCCCAGAATTCACTCCTTATGGGTTTCTTATGAGGTAGAGCAATATTTGCATGAGATTTTATGACTCTCGCCTGATCATTTAAATCAAGTGCCGCGAACTGTTTCTTATGCCTCATCAAAGTCTCTGCTATGATGTCGTGTTTGAATGCCGCAGTGTAACGTCTTGCAATTTTTCTACAAGTTTGGGGATGACCATCTATTGCATCAACGAGCTGCAATTTCTTCTCATTCTGATAACAATCCCTGGAGTATTGAGATTCGCATTTCTTTTTTGATATCTGGTGATTTATATACTCACCAGCAGCCTTATTGTTCAGGGCTTGCTTTACAGGGTCTGAAAAAAAGCGCCGTGTTGCTGAGAAAAATGGATCGGACTTCTCTCTTCTCTTTGTATACTGATCTGGGTTCGCGACATCTCGTGAAGAGTCATGTGGAAGAGGGAGACTGGTCTTGGCTACTGTGTCTTTTGACTTGTTCAGCGTTGGGCTCGTGGTTCGAGTATCTTCAAATGGTTTGGACATTGGCGAATATTCGAATTCGGAGGTTTCGAGAAGCAAAGGTGGAGACGGCGTTGTAAGATCGATGACATGATTCAATCCCTGATGATTGAGCGCAGACTGAGTCCCGAAGCACTCGGCAGAAAATGAGATGTGAATCGGTGATTCCTTTTTACGAGAACTCGCATTGATTGCAGTGGATCCGTCCATTTTAGAAGGGTAAGGATGATTAAGACTGTTGACAGAATTAAGTTTATTGTGCGCTGTGCAATGAAGATACTTCCAAGCATACAAGATTAGATAACTTAGTATGGTGTTGAAGAGATGGAAGATTAAAGGAATAACTATCACTTGTGTTCTTGAAGGTCACCAACAACTTCCTCCTCTTTCTATTATTTGCGTATCACCACAACAAAAATCGCACCTTTCTCGTCTCTAGAGATGAGACTGCAATTTTGAGAGTACACAGATATTGCCTTTGATCTTGCCCGATCGATGTGCACTGGAGGGGATTTTTGCCACACAAGTGCGATTTTTATCTAGGATTCAACAACTTGGGACAGCAGTGCTTAGTCTTGAGAATGAATACCTATCTAGGTAGGTACGTATAGTAAGTAAATTGAAAGTAAAATCGTCGGGCGGAGTTAAATTTCATCGATTTGTGAGCCGAACAACTCCATGCAAGTCTTAACAAGATCCATCTACGATAATGTCGTGGACATTTCGATAAGAGTGTCTTGTCTACACTTGTAGATTTGGTTCACTTCTTTTAATACATAAATTGACATTCAGACCAACGGGAAAATGTTTTGTTGCACAAATTATGGAATTTCTGTGTCCAGTTACTCGCATTTTGAAGAACCACCTCTGATATGTACAATTTCCCACCTCGCAACAAATAAAAACATGGTTATCTATATGGTGCATCAGCCCTTGCGGCTGCTGCCAATTCCGGCTCCCACTTGTCTCCGTTAGACAGTAACTGTAGAATAGGTTAGTAAGAGATGAACCAAACCCGGCGGGTTATTTGATTATAGACATACCTTCTCCTTGTTGTACAACAGTTCCTCTCTCGTCTCAGTGGCGTATTCAGCGTTTGGTGATTCCACAATGGCATCAACTGGACAACTCTCCTGGCAGAATCCGCAATAGATACATTTTGTCATATCGATATCGTATCGGGTCGTTCTGCGACTTCCATCTTCACGCTCCTCCGCTTCGATCGTAATAGCTTGTGCGGGACAGATCTAAACTATATGAGAATCCGCCACTACTCGTTAGAATGGAATAACATACAGCTTCGCAAAGCTTGCAAGCAATGCATCGTTCTTCTCCTGAAGGGTATCTTCGTAAAGCGTGCTCGCCTCTGAATCGAGGAGAAATTGGACCCTATATCCTATAAGTATTCGTTGCCACCCTAATGTATTTTTGAACTGTATACCTTCTCGAAAGGATAATAAATTGTATATCTACAAGTGGTTAGCCACTGCAATATGGAGGTTGAGAGACTCAATGGCATAACTTACGGAGGTCTAAAGTACTGTTCTAGTACTACATACATTCCCCGGAACAACTCCGACATGAGAAAGTATTTCCCTGCCTTATCCATTGTACTCTCCTTACTCTCGTTCCATCTTACAGGTTTTGGCAGTCTGAAGCCGGGCGGGGGAGGACCGGCTGGGGTGGCGCCTCGAAATTGAGAAGTTGAGAAAGTTGCTCTAGATGCAACGGGTGTGAATGTGCGAATTGTTGAGGCAGTCAAAGTAGTTAATGGACGACTGCGCGCCACGAGCATAGTTATGGGCTTTGTTGTTGCCATTGTGAAGGGTTGCTCGTGGCAGGATTGTTGGAGATCTGTAACTTGAATATGATATTATTTGAGGGTTGACGGAACTTTACGACTTGATTTCGAAATGACTTTCTGTGATTGGCCAAAAGTTGAAAGCTTCTATTATACGCCACCACTTCCTTTTATATTTTTGAAACGGTAGTATAGATTGAATATAGTCTTCAAGATACAATTTACCATTTCAAACTGAATTTGTACCAATCAAAATTACTCTACGTAATTCCATCAAACTCGTCGGCGCACTCTTTGTCACGTGAATCCAAAATACGCTAAAGCTAAACATTCTGGGAAGCATCTCTATCGTCAAATTCGTATCTACCACTGTATTATCCACAGACGTCACTTCTAATCCTCTCCACATATCAAGATGTTCAGAACCGCCCTTCTCAGATCAGCCCGCAGCGCTGCTAGCAAAGCTGTCCAAAGACCTGCAGCAATTGCTCGTCCTATCAACCAAAGTTCTTTCATCACAAAATCTCAATTCGCCCCATCAGCTTTCCAAGCTGCAAGATGCTACTCCGCAGCCGCCAGTCTTAACAAGGGAGAAGTTGAGGGCAGAATCCTTTCTTTACTGGGCAACTTCGACAAAGTAAGTATGCTTAATGATGTCTGACTGGAAATGTACTAATTTGATCTGTAGGTTTCGGACCCAACGAAGGTATGATATATGATAGGGAAGACGGCTTGAACGTCATGGTTGACATTGAATAGCTTTCTGCAAGCGCACACTTCTCGAATGATCTTGGGTTGGACAGCTTGGACACTGTAGAGGTTGTTATGGCTATTGAGGAGGTTTGTACAAGGTATTCACAGTGGGGAACTAGAGACTGATGCGATCACAGGAATTCAGCATTGAGATCCCAGACAAGGACGCAGATGCTATTCTCAGTGGTATGTCGTCTTGGTGGGAACATTCAACAGCGCAATTATCTAACAAACTCCATAGTTGACCAAGCCGTCGAGTATATTCTCCACCAACCAGATGGTGAGTCTCTTGCAATATTCCACAAAGGCAAACACAATAGCTAACATCTTTTACAGCTCATTAGATCATGGAATTGTATAATATGGAGACGGTCAAGATTGAAGTAAGGCAATGGGGGATTCATGGGCCAGGAATGAGAAATACAAGTGGTGAACGGGCGGCGATACAAGGGAGGGGAAACTTGTACGAGCTTCGATGCGTTCATAGAAGTGATGTGATTCTATGCGCCTGTAAAAATGTTTAGATCATCTTACTCAACAAACCTTTATGTTCCCCTCTTAAATTTAAAACATGAAGATACATTAAGTTTGGATATGTTTCAAATCATTCTTTTCACTAAGAACTTTCTCTCCGAACCATCATAATAATCTCCCACTTCCCCAGTCAAAGAAGTTCCTCTATAAAATATTAGCGTCCTCTGATTGCGCTATCCCTGTTCATCCACGCACCTCAAAGCTCTACAGAACAATTCAACCTACAAGACACTACAATTGCCCCGCCCACTTTTTTACTATTGATACGAAAAAGAACGAAGTCAAGAATCTAGAACTTCGATATCAATTAATTTATCGACAGAAGATAGGATATTCTACTGGCGGAATTGCTTTTGTGAGCGGTAACGCCGCTGTCTCACTGCAAAGAGGACAAAAATCCACCCCCCTTTGCTTAATTCTTACGACATCCCCTACTCATACATCAAATACTACAAGTATAATCGATTTCGCGATACGACGCAATGTCTTCTGGACTCACACGCAGACGAGGTGGCGGAGGAGGAGCTGGCGATACAGAAAATGGAGAATCGAGTCGTGTTGCATCACCGGCGCCCAAGGCCGGAAATTCTCGCGATACAAGCGGCCCAGAAACATCATATGAGAGCGGAGAGAATGGACACAAAATCGCCTTTGACCCAAGAGACATTAACGAAAGTGCAGAGAGAAGCAAACAACCTAAATTGACGTTAATGGAGGAAGTTTTGTTGCTGGGATTGAAGGATAAGCAAGTAGGTGGCTTGATCTGAACAGGTGGTGGTTTGCGCTTCAGCGATTGATACTAATGTCGTTGTGTAGGGTTATCTTTCATTCTGGAATGACAACATATCATATGCGCTTCGTGGATGCATTGTCATTGAGCTGGCATTCAGAGGGAGAGTGAGCATGCAGAAGGATTCCTCGAGGCGGCGATTCCCTTTAGCAGACAGAGTAATTGAGGTTATCGATGATACTTTGACAGGCGAAGTCTTATTGGATGAAGCGCTCAAAATGATGAAAGCGAGTGAGAAGATGAGTGTCAGTTCATGGATCGATTTGATGAGTGGTAAGAAATCGCAATTCCGCACATCTTAAGATCTCAACATTAACATTATCTACCAGGCGAGACATGGAATCTCATGAAAATCGGATATCAATTGAAACAAGTCAGAGAACGATTGGCTAAAGGATTGGTCGATAAGGGCATTCTAAGAACCGAAAAGAGAAACTTCCTTTTATTCGATATGGCGACACATCCCGTAGCAGACGGCGGAGCAAAGGAGGAAATCAGAAGAAGAGTCCGAAACGTCCTTACACAACGAACCGTTGTACTCCCAGGCAGTCAATTTCTCCCCGAAAACCTCGAATTTAGATATGTCAGAACAATTGCCATGGTATGTGCTGCCTATGCAGCCAACGTATTAGAGAATGCCCTCGCATCACTCGGTCACGAATCCAGAGAACGAGCATTTGCTCAAGTTGATGAGTTATTGGCAGAATATAGCCAATGGCCATTTGGAAAGAGAGCAGGAGGCTCAGCAGGAATAGGTGCAAATTTGGGACAGGTTATTACTGATGTATGTATCATCGTCTATTCACCCATACCCCTGTCCATGCATCCCTTTCTAACATTACGTATACTAATACCATGCAAATAGGAAGTAAACAATGGAAAGGATAAAGAACTACAACTCGAAGTCGTTGCAGCATGTTTAAGTGTCTTTACCCGTTTGGACTCTTTGCTATAATTATTTCTCACACATGCAATTCGATCCACGATCTCATACACAAGGCGGAAGTGGGCCGCATCTCGATGTCACTTTTATGATGGAGCAGGGAAAATTACAAAATATGACAACACACACACACAAAGAGATCTTTTGCTATGCCACCGCTTCATCATTCATTTTCGTTCAATTGGAAGGGGAGGAGGAGTAGGGGAGTCGGAATATTAGACTCTTTGTTCGTGAAGGAAATGGGGGAAAGAGAAAGGGAAAAGTTCACCTAGTAGTTTCACTCATCTGTTCTTATCTGGGCGGGCGCCAGGAAATGTATTTACAGATACGGTACGAAGTAAGGGAGGAAAATGAAGATTAAGATCAAGATTCAAGAGATGACGAACTTGGGCATGCATGATCATCGGATTTGCAAATGGGTGGGGATTTTCTTGTAAAAGAAAAAGGAAAATCACATCTTACCTTACTTTACTTTACCTTACCTTACCTTATGTACCTTTGGAATCTTGTTGTAATAGCAGAATTTAAACAGATTATTAGATTTTTTTACATGTTGGATGAAGGTGAAGATGAGGATGAGGATACTTGGTGTGAGTGATATGGTGGTTGTGGTTCTGCTTCTGAATATCTTTTTCTCGTATCTTCTTGTCGTTTTCTTCGCTTTCCTCTCCCCCTTCATTCTTGATAGATAGATAGATAGATAGATAGATAGATAGATAGATAGATAGACAGATAGATAGATAGATTGCTGGGGAATAAATAGATGATAGGGGAGAGGGGAGAGGGAGGAAGAGGGAGTTTGCTTTGCGATTAGTTGATGGTTGGTGGTGGATAGTTGATAGTCGATTGCTAACGGTTAGTATTGAGAAAGTAAACAGACTTGATAGGCGTAATAGACTTCATAGATTTAATCAAAAAAAGGGTTGGGAAGAGAGGGAAGAGAGGGGAGAGAGGGAAGTATCAACGATAGTTTAGTAGATGTTAATTGAAGTACTGTCTATATACTGTCTGCGTGTATACTATTTCTCTGGAATACTATCTCTCTGTTTATATCTATATACTGTCTAGAGACTGCATACAGTAATAGGAACTACACCATGATTAATTTCAAATCCCATTGCAAATCAACCGCTGCATGGGTGAACAAACAACTGGACAAATAAATAGTTAGACCAATGTAATAGTGTATATATGATCGCTCCCTACCTATCTGTATACAAGACCCCCAAATTTGCAAACCAAGAGTTATATATAAAACTTCTTGAATCTTGGACTCAAAGATTCAGGATACTTTATGAACAGGGTTACTTTAGGAGAGTCTGCTTTATGTTTATGAGGAAGACAGTGATGGTGAGTCTTATATGGGAATTGAGCTTGTTTGTTTGCTCTCTTTTAGGTTGTGTTGAGTTGGGTTGAATCGAGTTGGATAGGATGAGATAGGATGGGATGAGATTCCAAGCTATTTTAATTATAAGATGTTTTAATAAGGATTCAGTTGTTCACCAAATTAATTGTCTTTTACAAAAACGTTTATTGTAGATGGTATTGTAGATGATTTCTCTCGTGACCAATGTAGTAAGTACAATTCCATCATCCATGCATCCATTTTGCTGGATGAGAATGATTCTTCTTCTGGTCAGTCTACTCCATAGACGTGACACTCACTATCACTTTCCTTTCCTATCCTACCTACCAACCACCACATCCTCTATTATAATTTTCCTATCCTCACTCCCAAACACCTAATCAAAACCCTAACAGAACGTCATGTCACGATAGCCTTTATTTTTTCTTTCCTCCACCTCCGAAACTACCCTCAAAGCCCGGCCTACTCTTCTTCTTTGCACCACCAGCTGGTTTTCCACCCTTTCCACCCTTCTTTCCCTTTCCGCCCTTTCCATCTCTCCTAGCCTTGAGGTTCTCCTCTCTCTTCTTTTGCTTCATATGAGTTGCCTTCTTGACACCATCCATCCTATCACCCCATTCCTTTTCACTCTTCTTCCTCGCGGCCTCCTTTCTCTTGAGGGTTTTCTTCAGTAACGAACTATCGTCTCGAACTTTCTCACCATTGACGCGCTTTTTCGCAATCAACCAACGTTCTTTCTCTTCGATATCTTGACGTTTTTCGGGATCCATAGCTTCTAGTCGAGATTGTTTCTTGGCTGCTGCGGCAAGTGCACTATTGGCATCTTGTGGACCCTTCTTTTTTGGTATGGATTTGAGGGCGGTCAAATCTTCATTGAGACTTTGTCCATCAGCGAATGCGACTCTACCGAAAGCAAAATTGTTTTCGGGTGAGCGAATTAGAGGGCTGAGCAAGCTTCCTGCTGGACTACTTCGTGCTGATACCAAAGCGGCTTCTCGTCTAGCCTCTTCGTCGATCTTGGCTTGGAGTCGGAGTTCTTTTTTGTGGGCTTTGCGTTGCTCTTCCTTTCTGCGACGTTGGTCCATGAGTTCTTGGCGGTTGCGAACGGGGGTACCATCGGGATTGTTTGCTTTACGTTGAGCTCGTAGGGCTTCGATGCGAGCTGCTAATCTAGAACGGAGAGCTTCGGAGTCGGCTGGAATGGTGATGTGCTTAGGAGGGGCGGTAGGAGGGATAGTAGAGGATGTGGATGTACCTCCACTGGCATTGTCCTCGTTTGTTGCGGAGAAAGTAGAGGATGGCGGCGATGATTTGGTAGATTCAGGCTCCTCTAGACCTTCAGCTTCGAAATGGCCAATTTCGTGATCATGCTCTGGTTCCTCATCGGCCGCAATTTCATGCTCGATTGTCTTTTTGGTAAGGGTCTTGTTAGTGGCAGTGTCCTTGGTCACTTCTTCAGCCACATCATCTTTTGTAGTCGACTCACTAGCAGGAGTGTCTTCGGTTGGTAATTCGACGACTTGTTTGGCAGCTTCCTCCCTCTTTGCCTTTTGTTTAGCTGACTTCTTGGCTGCCTTTGCCTTCTTCTGTTCCTCTTTCTGGTTTCTCTTCTCCAACTTTGCCGCCTCTTCTTCTGGTGTCAAACCCTTCTTGGATGTAGAGTCTTTTGGCGTCGCAGATTTGGATGTCTCTTTTGTGGATTCAGCATCAGTCTTCAGTTTCTTTGCTGGCTTCTCGATGGCCTTTTTCAATCCTTGTTTGGGTAATTCTTTTTCAATACCCTCCACTTCGGAGCCCTCTTCAACATCCTCAGACTCTTCCAATTTTCTTTTCTTTGCTCTTTCATCCATGACATCCTTTGCGGTCTTTGCAGAATCTGGGTCAAGCTTTGCGCGTCTTGCAGCGGCAGCTTGTTGCTTAGTTTGCTTCTTCTTTTTCCATTGATCCTGTATTGGAAAGGCAATCAGCATTGTGGCACTAGCAATTGAAACCAAGATGAATTTTCAACATACACTGGTATCTTCGGCATAGTAGTATTTTGCTGGAATCAAGGATAGCAATCCATCGAATGCCTCTGCATGCTCACGCAGTCTGTCCTGTGAAAAAATGGTTAATGGATAAATAGGAAAGGCGGGGAAAGGAAGACAAACTTGAAGAGTACTCTCTGCCATCTTTTACCAATGACAAATGAGACACAATATGAATACAAGTAAGATAAAACTTGAATTAAGTAAATGCTATATCTTTTGATCCTAATGCAATCAAAATAACACAACTATCACAAAAGTTGTTCCGTGTTTGTATGGTACCTAGGTATGATTGAAATTGTAGTAAAAAAGTATGAAGCTTTTCTTCTTCTCCCTCTGTACGATAATCCGAGCCAAAATTAATTTTTCGAGATTTCTTAACTCCTAGTGCACGAACTTTTGATGGATTTTAATTGGCCACTTCGTACCAATCAAGGGTCGTATTTATGGGGTTTTGGGTGAAATATCCATTTTAAGCGGGCGAAGCGGGCAAGGTGAGTGAGGAGTGAGTGGACTCTCTACCTCTACCTACAAGACTCAAGTACCTCCCTGGTACACACTCGTGCCTACCTAGGTAAAGTGAAGTCAAGGGCAGAAAAAAGAAAAGTCAAAAATCTCAGCCTCATACACCAGCCTCACACATTTCGTCGGTACATCTCAATTGACATTGTGGCAGTGCAAAGCTGCAAGTCAATCTTATGGTTGGGATTTCTTGGTGACCCGCCAGCAGATGATCTGATCGACCCAGCCAAATAAATTATTTGCTTGGAATAGCACAAGGAGTCCAAGAATCAAGGATTTCAATATAAAAGTCTCATCTAAGTATTTATTTTCTTTATCTCAACATACCTGGGTAGCCCCAAGCAACATGTGGATCAGCTATATGATGTCGTGGCAATCATTATCACCGCTACATCTTTGATAACTTTCTCAATCTTTATAAGTTTCTGCGATTCCTTGTTACGCCAGCTCTTTTTTCATCCCATCAGCATATCAGCCTTCCTCATTCGCCATATGCGACCCCAGTTCCAGATACCCACCATCTCTCCCTGACATAGGTATCTGGGGTACATTTTCGGCTGCCCAATATCAAAGTGATATAGCAAAAAGCGTAATAAATCGAAAACCTACAAAACAAAATTCTCTTCCAAGAAGGCTGAGCTTCTCCAATCCGCTTCTTGTCAATAATCCCAAACTTTAATCTGCCGAATCTGTTGCTTTGCCTTCCTGGTTGTGTGTGATTGATTCACTTCAAAGGAACAGGAGTGTAAAAAGAAGAGCTTCCCTTCTCTTTTTTTCGGTCCAGTCCCATCGTACACCTCAAATCGCCGGCGAAATATGTCTCCGCAAGATTTTGTTGAAGCAAACTCGCTTTCTGGTCTGATCCAGCTTGCTGGAAACCCTCCGAAGTATCCACGAAATCCAACCGAGCAGAAAAGGGCCAATCTAGTTCTCTATATCGCCAGAGTACCTGGTAGCAATGGTGCGTTTGCATGCATATAGGTCGTACATCGTCAAAGCTGACCATGTTTTCTAGATATCATTCTTACAACCTTGAAACCACTACTCAAGAATGTCACATCCGAAGATGTCGCAAACTCTTTATACTACTTACATCTAAATTCGGATGAGGATGCCCAACTCTTACCCGAAGAGCAGCCGATTCCCTCCCGGGCACTGTCTAAAAAGACTTTACCCCGCAAACCTCTACCTGATGGCTCTAGGGCCCAGTCTTTGGATATTGATAGGCAGAGTGTGTTGAATTTAGAGCGCCTACAACACCAAGCACCTACGCTAGATATCCAGAAGGATGATACTTCGGGACACGATGACATCGTGTCCCCGCGTGACAACGTTGCCAATAAGCCAATGGTAGCAGAAGCAGGTAGTTCTCGGCGGGTCGTAGGTCAGCATCCTTCTATGGCGCGATCAAATACCGTCAACAGAAAGCCTCTCACGAAAATAATGCCTCAAAATTCGATATTCACTCCAGAGTCTTCTCAGATTGGCAGTCCTATTCACAATGATCTGGAAACATCACACCGGCCTCAAAGTAGCCATACGATGTTTGAAAGACCCAAACCAGTTGACGATTCTGCGAAGGCATTTTCGATAACCATCATTCGACGAGATCCAACCTCGGGCGCCCAATGGAATGTCGGCATAGTTGAGGGAAAATCAAATCCTCCCACTGTAGGGATGACGGCAACTAAAAAACCTTACTATGACATTTCTGTGCATATCACAACGCCAGGCTATACCTATTTCCGCAATCATACTCACCCGATAGGCAATAACAAGCTCGGTGGTACAGCTCAAAATCGGGAGTCACAAGGAGCTAGATTCCAACCCTCCGGAAATGAAGTCCCACATCAGTGACGCAAAAGGCTGGGGTCTCCGGATCTGGGTTTCACAGTCAAATATCGATGGAATGGGCTAGTTCATGGAATCAAACTTTCAAACAACACAGAAGGGCAATATCTGATTTCTCGACAAATCACAGCAGAAATAACAGCGGCAGCTCGGAAGGTCCGCAGGAATCTGATCCAGAAAATCGGTCCGCAGATGGGTCCGAAAATTCTCGCGCCAAGGGTTACACGTTCTTAAGTCCTTGGGGAGGTACCTGCACTTTCTCCACCGGTGGCGCTGGCCGGTCCTTACGTTGTCTACACAAGCTACCAGCCCCAGTCTCCGCAGATTCCACCGCCTCTTCGTCAAGCTCTGTAACTGTGAGCGAACTTCGCTTCAATTTACCAAGTTCAGATTTATTCGATAGAGAGAAGATGGACTTGGCTGCAGCTCAAGTCAAGAGTGGGTCGACTAAGCTCACACGAAAACTAGGAAGTTTCCGTAAAAGACTATCTAAGTCTAGCCCTCACCATCCATCTGAAACTCAGCTGCATCAAACGTCTCATGCTATCCCATACGCAAGTGATGGGACGGATCTTTCCCATCTACCACCTAGACCTTCCTCGATCAACTCATCATTTGAAGAAGACTCTCCGCCCTTGACACAAAGATTAAATGACTTCTTAGACGAGCTGACAATCTCGAATGATAATGACGATCGGCTGGACCTTAGTATTGGACAGGAAAAGGCCGGTGGTGGGAATAGAGGCAAGCGTGCAAAACTTGGAAAACTTATCATCCATGATGAAGGCTTGAAGATGTTAGATCTAATCATAGCGGCCAATATTGGCGTTTGGTGGACCATTTGGAACCCAAACTAGGCTCATATTTGGAATAAGTACTTCTTTCGCATTTCTGGCACACATGATACTTGAAAGGAGACAAGGGAGGTCTGCATAATCTTTGAATATCTAGCTACATGTTCTGCGAAAATTTCACCTTACCGAATTTCAGTGGCGAATTGACTTTGATAGTTATGGAATCGAATAATTGGAGTTATCTTAGTGTGGCGCATTCATCGGAGGATTATGGCAATTTAGCATCACACGCTCTACAGATTATCAGCCTCGTAGATGTATCTATTCTCTCCTTCGTTCTGTGCTTCAGTGTCCCCCCAGCCACTATCTATGATGTACAATTTCAGCTTAATTTCACGGGGACCTATGAAGACTCCGACGATCCATCGTTGTTGCTTGTTGACTCTTCCTATTCAAGTGTATGCAATATCGTAACGTGGCAAAATTGACTCTATCTAAAGTTCGGTATTGATGTAGTACATCGTCACATGGAAACTTTTAACTTGGCCTTTCCCTATCCATCGAATTCTCTTGGCCAATTGCGGGTTGTTTTCACTTTTACTCTTACACAAGATCACGTTCTGCCATGATGGCTCACGATGGCTCATTCCTTTTTTATGTGAGAAACATGCTCATTTTAATGATTCACATAAAAAATCAGGATAGGAATACGCAGTTCCGGAAAGAGACGGTATAACAGGCATCAAGGACGATTGGCGTTTTTCTAGTGACGTGAAAGCTCTTTCCTCCGTAGTGTGAATACACAATGCCATCTCCTTTGTCCCATCTCGCTTGTGAATCGCACCTACTCCTTTCAACATTTCGGCCTCTTGGCAGTCCATAAGACTGTCTACTGGGGGCGACAGCTCTTGCCTCGATTTTCCAGTGTTACTTTGATGAGACAAGCTCTCGTATATAAGGTCTCATACTTCTCCTCTGCATCTCATTTTTTCATCAACTCATCAACTCACATTTGCTTGACTTTGCTGAACAACCTCGCTTCATACAAACACTTTTGCTCATATTCATTCGCTTTGAAATCAACGACTCAAGCCAATAACATCCTTCCAACAATCAAAATGCGTTTCACTATCGCCACTGTTGTTCTCTCTTTGGCCGCCATGGTCGTTGCTATTCCCACTACGGAATCAACTATCTTCGCTCGTGGTGGAGGTCAAACCTGTGCTCAAGGTCAAACACTCTCATGTTGCCAATCTGTCACTACTGGAGGTGATGGTATTTTGGGCAATCTATTGGGATTGAACTGTATGTTCTATTTTATTAACCCGTTGGAGTTCACCAATCTATAAATATTGTCTCGTCTGGTCCAGAAGTCCTTGCTAATGACAATAACAGGCGCCGAAATCCCAATTCCGATCCTTGGTGTCGTTCTCGGAGGCAAATGCAACTCCGCACCCGTCTGCTGTAATTCGAACGGTGGCGATACCAGCGTAAGTCTTCTCTATTCTTTATTACATTTCTTTATCTTACATGGCTAGCCCGATTGCGATGACGATTCTAACAGTGGTGGTACACAGGGTGGAATCAATGTTCTCACCAACAGCTGCGTTGCCATTCCAATCGTTCTTTAGATGGTCAAAAAGCCTCGAATCCTCCACGAAAAGGAGTATTGCTGATCAATCGATCATCACCCCTTTCCTTACCTCCCACCTACCCGTCATCTCAGCAACAAGAAATATATCTTTTGACTTCTTCGACGTAAATCAGCAATATACGCTTCGAAGCGTTAAGCATGGATTTCAACTGGGTGGCCGTCATTGCGCATATGTTTGTTCTCTTTCGGCACTAGGACTCGGTATTGACTTTGCGAGTGTGCGATTCTCTCTTCATTTTCAGATGATGTCCCAATTCAACATTGGACACTTCTCTTCATTCTTTCATCGTGCATGGAATCTCGTTTATACATGGGTATTGATATGGTTGTTCAAATGGTTCGGTTTGAAAGAATTATATATTGCCAGGCAGTTACTTTTCTCTTCTAACCGGAGAGATATGATTAGTATGTATGCAATACAGAGACTCTTCATGATACTGCAATTTTTTCTTGGTGAATACGTGGCATTCGTAATGGTAACGCAAATGTTTTGCATTGCATTGATGGGTAAAGCAGGTCATTTGTACAATGTCTCATCGGGTGTACGACTCGGTAATCTAGGTATCTTATATCGAGGCTGGATGTGGTATGTGGTACGGCAGGAAATAACTTGCTCATGATTTCATACGCACGCCACGGAGATACACAACATGTATTTCGCTGTGTATTTTGGGAAGTGATGTCTGGAGGAGCTGAGATGTGGAGATGTGGAGGGGTAGAGTGGAAGTATGGGGTATTTCATTTATGTATATACGTATGTGCATGTGCATGTGCATGTAAACTTGGAGTTTTAAAGATTTTTTATTTTATTTTTTTTAAAAAAGGGGCGTAGGAGGTCGATTTTGAGTTCGAAAAAGACGATATGATGGTTGTGTACTAGAAAGAAACAAAGATACATTGATATGGTGGGGTTGTAACTTGTATTTGTATTTGTAAGAGGAGAGGGAGATGAAGATGAGGGGTATGGATTTATGTATGGATTTGTGTGTTTATGACAGTATTTATAGAAGTATGCACCTGTGTATCCATTTGATAGTGGTAGTGGTAATGGTAGTGGTAGTAATGGTGTAAATAGTGGTGTAATCATTGTTTCTACTAATGTAATGTGATGAATTGTGATGTGGCTAAAGTTTTGATGGGTGAGTATTTATCTATCTATCTAGTAAGTGATTGGCTTTTCTGATTCAGTTAATAGTGGCGAAGAAGTGATATGGTAGGGTTTGTGGTTTGAAGATTTGAAGGTGGAATTGTGAGAGGAGGAGGATGAGGAGGAGAAGCTAGGATATGTAGGGAATAGAACCGGTGGATGTTTGTAAATTGTAAATTTCGAATTAGTTATCTGATATATAACTTCTTACGTATAATGTGGTTGGAACTTGGAAGGAGCACGTATGAAACTTGGGTGTGAGGAATATGGGATTGTGTTATCTCTGTACTTCTATTTTGAGGTAATGTGAGTTTGTGATAAAATCTGAGGGCTGTGATATGCCGTTTGAAATTGGACAGTTTCTTAATGCTGATTTTAATGTCGATGATTGAGCATCTGGTGATCCTGAGGTGTGCGAGGGGAGTTTGACTAGGTAGGTATACAAGTAGACACAATACTGGAGGGGTTTTTACTGTTGACCTTTGACTCTTATTTTGATATGTGTGAGATATTTGGATAGCAAATGAAGCAGTCAGTGATTTTAGGAGGTCGAGAGAATTGAAAATCAAAATCATATAAGTATTCTAGGTACTATAATCGCTTCTGTCTATCATTATCATGCCAAAACGCCCGCTCGAGAAAATACTACAAAGGAGCTTAATTCCCTCCGAGTCGTCGTTGAATTCCCAAACAAAATTAAGGATGACAAAAAAAGTATGCTCCAATTCCGTGCATCAAAAAACACCCAGCATCCGTTCCAGTCCCATAACCCTATACACTCAACTTCCCTCTCCTAATGACTTATGTACTGGAATACTGCACTAACATCCTCATCTCCACACTCCTGTCTTAACAACAAATCCTGTATTGTTCCCAACCCTGCATTAACAAAATGATTCCATGTACTTGTATCACCATACATCATAGCCTGGGCCTTTAAGAACTGTTTCCCATCCGGCTTACAACGTTTACATTTGAACGTATCATGAGTATCACTCGTCGTGTCTTTCCTATATTGAAACAATTCTCTCAAAGAATCCAGACTAAAATGTCTTTCGACATCTTCGGCAGAATCAACAACACAGGATGAAAGCGATTGTTTATGGGATTGACGTTGGAAGATCTTTTCTTCAATGGTACCAGTGGCGATGAAGCGATATACGAAACAATCCTTCTTTTGGCCATCACGCCACACTCGAGCGAGAGCTTGTTGATCAGCAGCTGGGTTCCAATCGGGATCGAAAAGGACAAGTCGATTGGCTCCGATGAGATTGAGACCGCATCCTCCGGCTTTACTACTTAGCAAAAAGACAAATTCCTGACCATTCGGATCGTTGAATTTGTCAACTAGCTTTTGACGCTTCGTTACATTCATGGTACCGTCGAGACGTAGAGATCCATAGCCGCGGCTTCGACATAATTTATCAAACATGTCAAGGGTTTGTGTGTAATTGGAGATTAGCACGATTTTATCATTGGTATCTTGACGGATGCGTGCAAGCATGCGGTCGAGAACTTGCATCTTTCCTGAATACCAAGGTTTGATATCACGATCGCGACCGCGGCCATCTTTTGGAACGTAGTCTTCGGGCCAGTATTGTTCACATCCGGGAAGGTCTTCGGAAAGATTCAGAAGATCAGGATGATTGCAGAGCTTCTTGAGCATGCCGATGGCTTTGAGAGGTTGACTTCCTTTTCCTCTCAGAAGAGCTTTGATGTCTGGACTAGTGATGAAATGATTATATAAATCGAGTTGAAAGGGTGCGAGACCGCAGAAAACGACGTGTTCATATTTGACCGGTAGATATTTGGAAAGAATATCGTTTGTTCGGCGAATAATAAATTTGTTGACGACGTTGAGAAGTTCTTTGATGCATTCGTCTCCCTTTTGTCGATCTTTATCGCTACCAGCCGCATCTCGACCACGTTGAATTGGTAATTCATATTTTTTACGGAATTCCATTCGAGTTCCCAAAAGACCTGGATTGGCAAAGCTGACCAGGGAGAAATATTCTGTCAAGTCATTCTGTATTGGTGTTCCAGATAAAATAACTCTCCTAGTAACATTGAGACTATTCAATGCTACAAATGTCTGGCTGTCTCCATTCTTCAAACGATGACCTTCGTCACATAACATCAGTCCGATTTGAGTATGCTTGAGTTCATCAACATAAAGTCGTAAAGTCTCATAAGAAACAATGATAACTGGCCTTGTAATGGATCGACCACTAGCTATAGCCCATTGTCGTAATTGCTGGATAAGTTCCTCCTTTGAAGCTTTGCCATCAATCGCAAATGGTTGGATGGCATCCGGACCTAGCCACTTGACCAATTCATTCGCCCAATTCTTGACTAAACTCGACGGACAAGCAATGATTGCCTTGTTGATAGTAGGTTTCCCGGCATCGGTAGATTGCTTCAACATTGTCCACATAAGAGTAATGCATTGTAGAGTCTTTCCCAGACCCATCTCATCTGCCATGATGCATCCATTCGCCCTATCATCCACCATACCAGTGACGCATCTATACATGAACTTGACACCTTCAATTTGATGAGGTCGCAAAACTTTTGCGAGTCGGGGATCAATAACAACCGGAACCTTAGGCCGTTCACCTTCCACAACCTTTTTTATCCCCAGTATCTCCGCCAGACTTTTATGTGCCAATGGGGCGTCCAATTTCAGTACCGGTTTCTCGGGTTCGCCATCCTTCTTCTCGGTCTCATTCTTCGCATCTTCTTCCTCTTTTTTGGCTTGTTCTATACTCCTGGGCTTCTCATCAATCGTAGGGTCATAAAGAACAATCGCAAACTCGCCACTAGGGTCGTGTAAAGGTTTCGCAACAAACACCGCTCCCTGTCTCAGTCCAAGTGTTGGTGGCGGTCGATTAGGATTATACCCTCCTTCATCTTTGTTTATCAATGGTACCGAAAATCGTTTCCTAAACATAGTATCCTTATCCTTGACTTGGAAAACAGGAAACTTATTTGATTCTCTATTCGCAAGAGCTAGTCGATCCTCATTTGTCCAAGGTTTATCTCCATCTTCCGTCTCGCCATCTGCACCTCCATAATCAACCTTTCGCCGCTTTCGAGCGGGCTTTACAGAAGCTCGAGTTATCGTCGCTGAACCAGGACATCGGAATGGTTTTACTAATTTATCGACGGATTGAGGAGTTCCGCCATATAATCGTCCTCTCTGTGTCGAAGGAGGAGCATTCTCCTTATCTTCGCCCGATGTGACATGAAAAGCTTGTTTGAGCCGATCCGTTGATTGAGGAGTACCTGCAAGTCCAATCCTCTTTTTCCCTGCGAGAGGAATTGAGGTTCGCGCCTCTGCTTGCGCGTTAACAGTCTCATTTTCACTCGGTGGCGTTATCATTATGTCGTCGATTAAACAGGTCCTATGTCCTGAACGCACTGCTGTGACACTTTAAACACCCAAATTATTGTTTTAATCAAATTGTGGTCGCGGATTTGCAATTTGATGTTATTAGATTTCTTGATGTGGCGTGGCGATAGAGAGAGAGGGTTGAATGTTGAACGCGTCTAAACTTCGCGAAAGCACGTGACTGCACCCAAATACAGCACTAGTATTGTTGGTTCCTTCCGTATCATCCTTTCGAATTTCATTCGCTGTGCTGAATCCAAAACCATCTTGACTTCCTGTATCGTTGTCAATTGCAAAGCAACGTTTCATAATATCTCACAGGTAAACATTTGTGATTACTTCGCTTGGGGTGAAAGATATCATTGATTGGTAGTTTCCCCTCAACAGTCACCACCTGCGATACTGCTTTGCCCCTTTCAACTCTTTTGCTTTCCTTCTATTTGGCATTGCATTCATTACATTGAAAATATTCGTAATTATTCGGGAAGTAGTCCACTTCATATCTATCATGGTTCGATAGCTGTTTTGCTGATTGAAAGTTCTTTCTATAGATATTCATGAAAGTGCATCCACCATTGAGGAGCAGCGATTGTATAGGTATCATTAATTGAAAGCCAGCACATACCATTATCGTTCACAATCTAGTGCTTGTAGGATATTTTGGTCACTTTCACGATGTTTGCAGAATTTGTAGTGATGAGCCACGAAAGGCTCGAAGTTACAATTGCAATCTTACGCGGCTGTTAGTGTGAGCACTTGAGTGCTCTTATGTGGCCGTGGATACCGACAATTTCCAACATATATTAGGCCAATCGATTAAACAATCACACAGTTGTTCACTCAGTTCTTTCGAAATGAACTTTTGGGTCGCCACCGTCAAACCTACTGCCAAAATTTGGCCCCAAGAATTTCAAACACCGCCAGACCCGCCCCCATCTCCCGCCCGAACCAACTTCGTAATTTCACCGCTGCTAATGAATCTATTCCGTAACTTTCCACCCGATTCCTCAACTCAATATCATCTTCTGGTATGCCTAAAATCTTTGATAAACTCGAGCGTAAAGCAATAGCTACTAGAAGCCCGGCCTCCGCAATTGTGAGACAAGCGGCAAGGATGTTCTTATAATTTGGACCCGCTTCGTTTGCATCTTGAGATACTTTGCTGAGTGCATTCATTTGGTGCAAGGGGAGGAACATTGGCTCGTAAAGATAGGAAGGAACTGTTTTACCTTCTGCAATAATTTGGGAAAGAATTCCTAGGCCAGTGATGACTTGGCTGTGTATTGGCGATTGAAATCGCAATATCACGTCACAGTAGAGGTCGAAGAGTGCGAAAAGCTTTTCTAGATCAAGCGGTAGAATTGACCCAATTTGTTGGAGTGTCTCCCTTACGCCAGGGGTTTCGGTTACAAAACCCGCACCCAGTACAACACCCAGGTCAATAGCGGTCGCTTTCTCACCATTGGATAGACGGAATTGTGCGAGGGCGTCTTGGTAGGTGTTTCCCGCTGCGTAATTGGACTGACCCACATGTCCGATAATTCCAACAGTTGATAAAAGGAGGATGAAGAAATACATCTCTTGGGGCAGAACAGTATGTAGATTTCATGATCCTGAAACCTTGGGGTTGACGCAATGCTCCCATTCTTGAAATTTCATATTGACGAAGCGAGTATCCTGCATATTGTTAGTTTTTACTAAGCTTGAAGCGATTAAAATTTGTTACATACCTTGAGTACCATTGCGGCTTGAAAGCAGCCTGTAATTGTGGCATCTTTGATGCGCATTCATCAATCATGCTTTGTGATGACGCCAGATCTGTTATATCGCACTGTGGGATCTCGACCCGAACCCCCTGGCTTTTAAGCTCGATCAGTAATTTTTGTGCCTCGTCTTTTTGAGGCCCTGATCTTGATACCAGAATAAAATTTTGTGCGCCGCTGGCTACCAACCAGTAAGCGATACTACGACCTAAACCACCCAGCCCACCAGTCACCAAGTATGTTGCATTCGGGTCCATCGCGTAACTTGGTCTAGATTTCAACGACGTCTACTCAAAAATTAGCCTCGCATTTCTCATATACAAAAAGAAGATAATGCATACCAGAACTTTCGCTTTCTTTCGAACTCAACGACCATCTTTCCAATATGCTTACCGCCTTGCAATGCTCTAAGAACCTTCCTCAGGTCCGAGATCGATAAAACCTCTAGAGAATTGAAAGGTCGCAGCTTGTTTTCTGCTATCAACTCCATGATCTTGCGACAGGGATTCGACATTATCAGAGGTCTTTGCGCTGCCATATCATCGAGATTCACGGCTGCAAACATGGTATTCCTTGCAGAAGAATACATGTCAAGTTTCCCACGCGAAAAAAATGTCTCCCATCCGATCTCTATCATTCTACCAAATGGTGCTATGCATTCCCAAGTTACTGCAAGTTTCTCTCCAAAAACAGAATTGACAACAATGTCTACCCCTTTGCCCTGTGTCATTGTCATAATTCCATCTGCGAAAGCGTCATCTCGACTGAAGAAAATATGGTCTTCTCGAATATCGTACATCTTCATCAGGTGTCGTTTCTTCTTTGCACTGCTGACTGTTACAAACACTTCAGAGCCCAATAGCTGAGCAAATTGGATAAGTACTTGTCCAGTTCCACCAGCACCAGAATTGATCAAGATATTTTCTCCCGGCTGCAGTGAACTGATCTCATTTAAACTATACCAAGCGGTTGTGAATGCTACTAGAATAGATGCAGCTTGCGAAAATGTCAGACTTGTAGCAATCTTCATCGCAAGAGTCCAGTGACATCTCGCGTATTA
This sequence comes from Botrytis fragariae, assembly GCF_013461495.1. Taxonomy (NCBI): domain Eukaryota; kingdom Fungi; phylum Ascomycota; class Leotiomycetes; order Helotiales; family Sclerotiniaceae; genus Botrytis; species Botrytis fragariae. The sequence goes on along the minus strand of NW_023500989.1, from coordinate 2,765,749 downwards.
TCTAAAGACATTTCGGCCGATCATCGTCACACGATCCTCTGCGCAAAACTGTGTGCAGTTTTCTCCAACCCGAGCACCTGCCCTTTCACAACCATAGACATCACTAGCTACCTTTCCATTGATCTGGAGAAGATCTCTGAGGTTAACGCCTGCTGCGTGGACTTCTATCTCAACCTCGTCTGCGCCCAACGGTTCGGATATTTGTCGGTCTTCAATAAATTCAATAGAGCCGATAAGTCCTGGGGTTTTGACATTAAGTTGTAATGGTTGTCCTTCTCTGAATTCTTGAGTCTTCTCCACGCAGTTTGTTCTCTCAAAAGTGTGATTATTGACAATTGTGGCTTCTGAAACGCGGTTGATACCAAGAAATCCGTCCATGTATTCTGGTTCCAACTTACTTGTGCTTTTTGATATGAGATTGAAAGTTCTAGCTATATTTGTGGTATGCCGCTCTATCCGCTCCTCTGTTGAATCCTCCAACGCCAATGCGGTAAAGGGAACTCCGAGAATTTCTTGCCGCAGCATGCGTGCAAGTCCCAGAATCGGACTGTAGTCGGAATTTATAATGTTGCTACCTCCTGATGTGACGCAAAGAATTTTACTTGCGGAAGAAAACAGGGTTTGGATCGCTTCAAATTCTTTTGCGGAAATGTTTCGGATCACCGGGCGATCGAGTTCGATCAAGACAATTTATGTTTTCTTAAAAATTGGGTAATGATGCCAAATCTATCAAAATAGACAACTCGCCGAGCAATTCTCCCGATTTTTTCACATGTTGCTCGAGCTTCTGCGCAACCTCGGTCTGAAGTCCGGATTTATTGTCCAAAACAAGCTTCCATCCTAGGCTTTGAGAAGAAATCAATGCCCCTGTAGCTGTTGTCATCAAGTTGTTTCATAACTTCAATGGCCATCGCAAGGACACCAGCTGCAGGATACAAGATGATACCGTTGATTCTATGATCTTTTGCCCAAGACATATCGTTCAAGTTAATTTTTTTGATGTACTGCGAGTTTGTCTCGTAACAGAACCGAACTGTATGTAATTGATGTGTGAGCTTTCTTCACAGATGTCAGAATACTGCGTATAGGTCCTTGAAGTGCGGCATGAGGACCAATCTCAAGCCATGAGTTGATTGAAACTTTATTCAGATGACTTTGATCAAGCTTTTCCCTTACTTCCACAACTGTGGACTGATTATAACACCGCTGAACAGCCCCGACGAAGTCCACTTTCGAGATCATGTTTTGCACTCAGTACTACGAAGTGCAAAGTACGTCGGCAGAAATGATATCTCCCATCACAGAGGAGACCATCTGATGTTTTGCCGGACTAGTTCCTCTCTATATTGTACTAATCAAGTGCAAATATTCGGACTCAACTTGCATCATCTGAGGAGAGTTAAAACCAACGCTAACTTGTAGCTTCCGGGTGAATATTTGCCGGGTTTTGAGGTGTGCCACAAGAGACTCAACTTGAGTCACAGGTCCTGATATAGTTGTGCATGTTGGGCTATTGACGCAGCTTATTGTAAATACAGTAGCCACAACAGAATCAAGTTCTTCCTTCCAAAAATATCGCCGAGCTTCGCCCAGATCATGACAAGACCTATTCACCACTTAAAATTTGAAACTAGCATGATAGGTTTTTGGTCAAGTACCAGCGTATGTGAGAATATTAGAAGTAAAGAACCATGAAGCTTCATCGAATCCTTTTAACTCATTGGTGATGGAGACGGTAGAAGGAAGTACTGAAGAGCGATGACTCCATCTGAGCCGAAAAAATGCTCATACTCAAACTACAATAGATAATAATTAGATAGGGTTAGTAGACACCCTTTTCGATAGCAGACAAAGCATGGTGGGCATACGCTAAAGTGATTAGATGCAGCCTCCATCCAGAGGTATATTCACCCTCGGACACAGCTTTGTTGTGATGAAGATATCTGCTCACAGAAGTCGTTCTAAGCTCAACTACTGAGCCAACTCTGCCGATTCTTTCGCTCGACTTGATATATTCGAGCTCTGTCATTGGTAATGGTAATAATGTCAACAGCAAGTACACTGATTTTAGAGTGGGCTGCAAGTGAAAATACTGTAAGGGAGTCGGATTGAATCTACATATGTGCCTGGTAAGCTGTAAAACGAGCGGCAGCATACAACATAATGTTTATGATCTCTGTACGTATATTTTATGGCTCCCAAGGTTATGGCACCTCTTCCGTGTACTCCTCCCTCGGAGTTGAAATGTTGTGGTACTGTACTACAACCCAATGCAAGTTTTCAAATGATCGCCAATATGCGGTGCAACGTGGCTGCCACTGTTAAACCAAAATTGCACGAATTGATTAGAGTTTCACAATTATGTAGTGGAAGACGATAATATAATTTGTACGAAGCAAAGCCTGTAAGATCTGCCAATAAACTACTTGCTGGACTTAGAGCTCAGAACCGGTGTACTGAATTCGCAGCGGAAGCATAGTCAATCCAATCGAGAAGCCACATGGTTTCAGCCAAAAACATCCTGTTAAAGGATTGCATCCCATGACCTATGTACGCACTTCTTCTCTTCCCCTGTCTTCTATCATTCGCAGCCGCACCGTTCCCTGTGTACCATATGCCTCTCAACTTCTTAAAGGCCTCCACCACAAGATCTCAGAAATTATCGGTTTTCCTGCCGATCCTCATGTCTGACCCTTCTACTGACATACGTTTCGGGGGTACAGCCTTTCTATGTCATATAGGGGCTTCAATCAACACTATAGTTTGTGTTTGAGGTTTGCATAATGTGACTGGGTCTGAACTTTGAACTGAGTCACCATAACTTCTCCACTCCCCTCTCTTTGTGCCACCGATGAGATATGAGATGCCTATCTCAAGAGGGAAACTTCTGTTTATTTGTAGCATGGAATGCTTCTTGGCTCTCCATATTTGTATAGTGACATCGCTGATCCAATGTTGGTCAATATTAGTTCCTCTTGAGATGGAGCCTGAACGAGTGATCACGAAAATATGTAAGTTACGTAATTACAACGCTTCGTGTTGACATTGCACACGACTTTTAGACTTCCAAAGCAAGATTCTGTCCCTCATAGGGGAGAAGGGGTTTGGTTTCAAGCATTTCTGTATTACTTTCTGTCCAAGATTTAGTGCGAAGCCATTCTAGGTATTTGTCGGTGTCGTCTAAATTTGTGGACCTCTCTGTATGTAAACAGAGCCCTGAGGCCTTCTAGTGATAGGATTGCAATTCGTGTGAAGCAAGGGCCTCCAATTCCCAAATGGGACAAAAGACGCCAGCCCCTGAGTTGCTACCCTGTTCATTTTAATCTATTAGAATCAAACATCATAGGAGGTCTAGCAGGATTTAGTTGATTGCCGTTGTGTATCGAGTAGAGTTTCTTGGGTGGATACTCCAGCTACACGCTGATTGATCCCTTCATCTCTGTCTGTTTGGTTTGGTTCGGATATTCATTATTCCGTTCCAGAGAGCTAGTGCTTTGCCAAGGAATATACCCCGCCAACTTATATTTCCCGATTCTCTGTTTGAATGTCTCGGGTTCCAGCAAAAACGAGCGAATGGATTCACATTATTGAGAGTCTAAGTCAGTACCGGTGGATATCTTATACTGAAGTGCAAAGGCGTCTCCCTCACTTAGTGCCAACTATGATAGCTAGCTTTCTATCATAGACAAAGCTGGAATTGAGCGAAGGAACAGAACAGTTGTTTACTGTATATATAGTGAAGCAAGCGACACACGGCTTTCAGAGAAAGTACTGGGTGTCTTAAAGCGGGAACCAATTTACAGCCTATCGGCAATTTATCCCTCAGACTTCAGTCGACATACGATCCGTTGATCCGAGACATGATCCCACGATAAAGACAATTGCCAATACCCCTTTATTATCCACAAAGATCGGACAATGTCCGCAGATTTCTGGGCTGGTTACATTAGTGGTGCCATCAGTATTATAATCGGCAATCCTCTTGATCTCCTCAAGGTCCGTCTCCAAGCCTCGAGCTCATCACGTGCCAATGGTCTCTCTCCGATTCTCACCCCGCTCACTTCTACTCCGCCTACTACCGCTTTCTCAACCCCTAGCTCCCTTATCCGTGGAACTGCCGCACCCATTCTCTCAACAGGTGCTCTCAACGCCCTTCTCTTTGTAACTTATAACAGAACACTCTCGTTGCTCCACCCTACTTACACCCCCAACCGTCCGGAATCCGTATCCCTATTCTCGACCTTTCTTGCAGGCACTATTGGTGGTCTCTGTTCCTCTATTGTTTCTACCCCAACAGAATTGATAAAATGTCGCGCTCAGCTCTCTAACCCTCCCGTCTCTTCCCTTGCGATAGCTCGCTCTATTGTATCTACAACCGGAATCCGGGGTCTGTATTTCGGAGGTGTAGTTACCGCGTTGAGAGATAGTATAGGTTACGGGTTTTATTTTTGGAGCTATGAGTTATCATCGCGTCTTTACACTTCTTACGTTCTCTCATCATCGCCAGGAATGGAGGATACTACCAGTTCTAGGGACGAAGCAATCAAAATTCTTCTCTGCGGTGGCGTAGCCGGTGTGGTGACATGGGCTAGTGTTTTCCCCCTTGACGTTGTAAAAACAAGACTGCAAACTCAAATTCTCTCTCCTGCATCGGTTACGGAAACCACACCCCTTCTTATCGGATCTCCACCATGTAATCCCAGAGGAGCCTTAGAAATAGCAAGACTAGCATACCACAATGAAGGCATGGGTGTGTTTTTCAGGGGACTTGGTGTATGTAGTTTTAGGGCTTTCATTGTGAATGCAGCACAGTGGACAGCATATGAGTGGATTATGAGGGAGCTGGGGGCCAAAGGTGGGATCGATACTGGCGTCAAGGACAGAGGCAAGAGTGAGATTCTGATTTAGAAAGGGATGATTCGACTTGAAGTTTTATTTTGAAGATGAAACTTTTGAAGATGCTGTAAACATAGAGGAAGAGGAAGAGGTGGGAAGTCGGACAAAGGCCATGACAAAAGAATAGAGATAGGATACTTGGATAGATGTTATAGATTCGGACTGAGAATTAGGTGTACAAATTAAAGCCAGACAAGGTGCTCTGGTGGTACCACCGTCAAGATAGCGGTTAGCTCAGTTATATGAAATCCAGTCAAATTTCAAGATTATCTTGTCTGCCACTTGGTAATTACTCAACGTTAAAGTTTCAGCCAACACGAATTAACTTGTATTCTAGATAAATGTCGACATTTACACGATACTAAACATTTTAAGTGCTAAAACATTGACCGCCGTTGGCGCTGACAACACTACCGGTCATCCATGCACTCTCTGGGCTACAAACCATACCAACAACGCTAGCAATTTCTTCGACATATGCTGGACGACCACCCCATTTCTTGCCAACTGCCTTGACCTCTTCGGTATCCCACTCACGTACACCTGACAATGGGATCAACGGACTCCATTGTGCTTGAGCTGCAAGCACATCGTCGCTACATTGACGGAACATATCTGTGAGTACCGAACCAGGGTTGATAGTGTTGACGGTGGCATTTTCAGCCAATTCTCTTGACCAAGTTCTTGTCATAGCCTCAAGTGCACCCTTCGTTCCATTGTAAAGCGTCAAGTATGGAGTGCCGACCTTTTGTCCGATACTTGAGACGTTCACAATTCTTCCGGATCGATCTGTTGGTAGGTATGGTTTGCATGCTCCTGTAAGCAAGATAGGAGCTAGCACATTGGTCTCATACGACTTGATAAAATCCGCGTGCGTAACTGATTCAAGAGGACCAATGCCAATCATAATAGCAGCACAGTTGATCAGGATATCAATTTGTAGCTTGTTGGTTTTGGCATTTGGAGGCATCTTTGAGTTACATGCCTCAATGATGGCTGCGCAGCCTTCAGGTGTAGAAATGTCAGATCGACATGGTACGGCAACAACTCCATGGTTCTTAGTAAGCTCTTCTGCGAGCTCAGCAGCAGAGCTGTCAGAACCTTCGGTTAGATAGCTGATTAAGATGTTGGCACCCTTAGATGCGAGGTTTCTAGCAATACCAGCACCAATGCCTAGAAACAAAATCAGCTAAGACATTGGGAAACGGGTAATCTATCAATCCTTACTTCGTGCTGAACCTGTTACAATCGCAACCTTGCCTTCATGCACTCGACCGGTGTTGTTAGAAGCCATGTTGAATATTGGATCACTAAAAAATCTTTGGTACTGAAAATCTAGTGCGGGTTAAAGGTAAAACGTTAATTTTCCAGAGTAAGTGACGGGAGGAAGAAAAGAAGAGACTATCAACCCCCCACGTTTGCATACCAATGTATGAGACCCATACCATGGGTAACATGCCCATGACACATGATGGTGGAGCAAAAGGTTACCGAAGGGGCAATGAATGGCAACTTTAATCAATCCCATGCTGCATTCGTGAGATTTTAGGAATCGTCTCCGCCCGGGGACAGAAAAGCCCAAGGCCCCCTATGCAAAACCTCTCTTCACTGTGGGGTCATTGGTGGTGACCGTTGGGAATTAATATCCAAGATCTTGCATTGTACAGATAGTACACCGTACAGAGCCTGTCAACTTGTCAATTGACTGGGGACTTGATCATTCCGTCCACATGGATCTCACGGCAAAAAACCTTTTACATCTGCAAACTATCTAGTAGGTAAGAATTAGAGGAATCCTTAGAAAATTTCACGTTGCACGCAAAATTCTGCAACGAAGCAGTTGCCAAGCCTACTAATCGAAATGAGTACGTGGTCGTCATTAGCGAATCAACGATTGTGCCATGTTTTTGTCATCTAGAACCTTCATTTCATGTATAATATCGAAAATATACCTCTATTAAAGTTCACTAGTGACAAACGGGTAATCCATGGCTCATCTCAGAGTTTCAATACCTGGCAATATTGTAAAAATACAGAACCAATCCATCAAACTCAGAATTCTCACACTAGCCTAAGGAGGAAGTCAGTCGTTTAACGACGACAACTAAAAAGTGGAACAAGCCCTGTCAAATTTCATAGAGCAGTTCTCTATAAGGCTTTTGGACATTCAAGATTGGTCAAGGTGCAATCATTCCACTCCACCGCGATCCGGCCCACCCATTTTGTAGTGGATAATGTGGGGCCAAATATGAAAGGGGTGGAAAGTGGGATCATTTTCACCGCAATAGAAAACGAAAACTCTGGAATCCCACGAAAAGGCTCGTCCTCTCGGAAGCAAGTGTGCGAGTCCCAGATCCGGAATAAACGAGGGACATCAGTGGATAGTGTATAGAATATCTTGTTTCCGGAACCCTGGGGAAAATGTCTATGCATCGGATCCTTGTTCATAATATAGACTCCTTCAGACTATAGAGTATGAAGAAGTACATCATGTCGTTGTCTCCAGATATGATGATACGATTCTTCACAAACACACACCACGCTTCTCTTTGAACCAGAATCGACTCGACGCGCAAATGGCCGATGTCGATGCTACAATACTTCCCCTCGAAGGTTTCCCTTTGGCAATCTTCGCCGTGTCTCTTGTCTGCCTTTGTATTTCGACGATTACCATAGTCGTAAGGACATATGTCAGAATTAATGACAATGCATTCGGCTGGGACGATAAATTGATAGTCCTGGGACTGGTAAAGTCACTCCAGCTTTTCAATTCTCAACTTGAAACTAACTTTTACTAGATCGTTTACATCGCCGATGTCGCTTTGGCTTGTCATGGTGCTCGAGTTGGCCTTGGTTCACATAATAGCAGGCTAAATACCTTCTTCTCGGTACAAGGCACAAAGTACCTCATGCTATGGATGATGCTATATATTTTAGGTCTGGCAATCATCAAAAGCTCGATTTGTGTGACTCTCTTGCGTATAGCTAGCGCGCACAAGACGTACCGATTTTTCGTCTTGAGCTTGCTCGGTCTCACCATCGCGACATTCTTGGTGACTTTCATTGGAATTCTGTTTCTATGCAGACCTGTGGCTGCAAATTGGGATACGTCGTTGATAACAGAAGGAAAAGGGACATGTTCGGGCATGGGCACAATGATCGCATTGAGCTATACCTCGACAGCTTGTACCATTGTGACAGATTTGGCTTGCGCAGTGTTCCCTGGTGTAATGCTGTATAGGACGCAGATGCCATTGGGAAGGAAGATACAAGTGGGCTTGCTTTTGTCATTCGCTTCTGTGTAAGACAATTCCTCAAATCCTTACTGCCTAAGCGTTCGGTGTAACTAACCAGAGTCTTTCAATTAGTGCTTCAATATCGACAATGATTCGAGCACCGTACATTGAAAACTACCGCACTCCCACAGATAACCTGCTCTGTAAGTTATTCAACAGTGTTCTCTAATGACAATAATGCTTATAGATCTCTAGACTATACCGGTTTCATCGTTCTCCTATCCAACATAGAAACAGCCATTGGTTGTGTAGCAAGCTCGATTCCTACAGTCGGTCGCTTTTTCATGCGCAACAGCGCCACAAAAAAATCAACATCCGAACCAGATGGCCCAAAAGATCTCGTCACTTTTGGTAGCGCACCGATAAGTGCCCGACACAATACCAAAGGTCGAGTCTTTCGCAATCCTACCGACACCGGTACAACATTCGCTACAGTGCACGCACACGGAGATGGAGATTGGAGTAGACTGCACGATGGAGATTCCGATCACAACCCGGAACTAGATGCTCAGCAGGGGATTCGCGCAGATTATACTTATCAAGTAGAGCTGTCTAAGTCGCCGAAACACAACCAGTCAGAATCCGTCAGGGAGTTAGCCCATGATGGATCTTCGTGTTAGACAAAGGGAAAACCTCTCTCTCATTCTTCTATTTTGTTATTTATACCCAGATCATTAAGGCGCAAATGGCGGGGCATCTTTTAGTTGCGAAAAGTTAGACACTTATTGCATTGTATGATTAAAGAAATATTGACGGCTTTCACTATGTTATAAGAATCTATCGTATTTGCTCCCATGTTTTCCTAAAATCTTCAGAAATACATAAGTGGGGGTAGCCAGACTCAAGATAAGCGAAAGATTATGGCGAAGTATATCCTTCATTGACAAAACTCAAAACTGTGGACCACAGAGCAAGTGCTATTTAAGCGGCCATACCTTTATTCCAAGTAGAAGGTCACAAAAACAGATCGGCACGTACAATCAGTGGCAAAACCTGTGTCTATCGATTATTCTATGGAGCCTCATGACATTGAAGATACTGGTGGCGATCAAATACGGAGTGAACATGCGGTTAAAGTTAAGCCTTGCACTTGATCGCCGTGAAGATATTTTTACTTGAAAGCGAGAATTGAAATGACACAAATACCAAAAAGCCACTAGAGTTGATCCCACACCTTCACTCTATAAATCGCCCTCTTCATGCATCTTTTCCCAATGCATTATATAGACGGAGCGCTCCAGCCATCTGACAAGCAACGCTCAGATCAACATTGAAAATTATCCGCCTTATGTATTGAAAACTATCGTTATCCACCACCCCGAAACTTTTTATCAAATTTGGCCAACCTTGTGCCAATTCAAAATCCTGCCGCGGCGACGGTGACCAGCTTAGTACGGCCTATGCGTAGGTTCCCGCACGTGTAAGGATATAGAACTGGACTCTCATCGTCGGCCAGATAGCGGCGTATGCTCTTTCTCCATGGTGGAGAAAGGTGGGTCAATGAGTGGGCGGAAGATGAGAAACGAAGTGATTGAGACGAGTGGATTCTTTCCACTGCAAAGAGGGGATGTCGGGTCACCACTACTGTGTAGGCAGAGGGATTCAGTACAGGAATTGAAGGAAGACGAAGACATGTGAAGCATGGCACATGAAAAATCTACCATACTTGAAAACCGAGAGGAATTCATATCAAAAACAAAGACGAAGCCATGGGATAACAGACCGGTCTGCGACTATAAGCGTGGTACCCCACTGAAACAACAAAAAGATTTTTCTCGACGTTCCATATCAAATTATATAAATGGTGAGATGGCCAGACAGAACGGAAAAGCATAAACTAACTTGAACGTGGCAGAGTCATCCAAAGCCATATCGAAGTTCTTGTTGGTACTTGAATTGATGGTTATGAGTTATTGGAAAGGCTTGTGCGTCAATAATTCTGAACTGACGGATAGGCAAATAGGTAATTGAAACTTTAACGCCGAGCTTCAAAAGCTGAGTTGAATGCACGTGCAGAAAAACAGAATGCAGAAAAAAGACAGATTTGAGAAGTCGAGAAATCTCGGTTTTATTACAGATTTGGATATACGGCTGCAAAAGCTGGAGCGAGCTTCTAATCGTTAAATTTGAAGCGACTTGCTGACGGGCGTGTCGTATATCGTATTCTTCCCATTCTGTATATATAAGAGGGGAAGATATTGTTCCTCGCCTCATTCCTCCCTAAAAAATCAAGTCTGTGGCCATAATCTCAAAACTACCAATATACTCTACGTAGTACGAATGTCATTTATCGCTTAATCGACTGACACTCTTATACCAGTCTCTTAGAAGGAAACGTTGCCGCATACTTTAGTTTGCATGAGGCGCCATCCGGAAGGTATATACAGAATAATCCTTGCTCCTTACTGGTGGTATACTCGAGCTATTTTCACCTTATACCAAGTTAAGAAAAGACGGACACGAGTTGCGAGTTACACACTGTATCGGCTTTGGTCTTGAGTGCAACATTAGGCGTAATTCGCGTAAGCAACTGCGGGTGGCTCGGAAATTTTTTACTTCTTGACTTTGCGAGGCGCATATCAAAAGAACCACACCCAGCCTCGTCTTTCAGACTACGCTTCAGCATCTTTTGCCTTTCTTTGAATCTTACATTTGTTACCAAACTTCGATCGAACTGTAAACAAAATGTTCAAGTAAACGCTGAAGCATCATAAATTAATTCGGGCAGCCAAAAATTGCAGCACGAAGAATACTTGGCCACGCTCACGACTCCTCCGTCCCCATACCATGGTTATAAAGGTACGGTACGTAGAAAAGTCAAAGATATAACATGCAGGTACAGGGGAGGTTTTGTCTAATCAGGAAGTACCGGGTAAAGGGTAGCAGAACCTGGTAGAATACAGCATGCAGGACAACTGCTGAAGTGTTTGGATATGGGCCGAGCCTCGGGAGGTGTGTTGGACCGAATCTCGGGAGACCCACCACTACCCATTTATGTCCTGGATGAGTACACTTGCCTCGGACAGTTTGGTTTTGGGTGGGAAAATAGGGTGAATTGAAACGATCTGACGGTTATATTGAGGGAACAACATGGCAAGACGCAGTGATAGAATCAATGGGGACACTGAGGAACGAGAAATACTTTCTCCGTGATCTATTCTGTTCTTATGGCACTCGATTTGGCATGTGATATTTTTCTGCATGCGTGAATCATTTTGTGGGTGGAGATGCGAGCCGACCGATCAGAGGTTGAAGATGCAGCAAAGCACACAATGGGCTGGTTGCAGTATAAATACAATCAATCCAATCTGATTCCCAAGTCAGATGCTGTCACTTGGCATAGTTTACTGAAAATGTCACATCAAACTGCATAGCCTCGTCGTATTTTGAACCGAGTGACGATCAGTGATGGAGTAATGAAATGGTCAATGTTCGGCAGAGGAGTATGAACCTGTGGATCAGTAGTCAACAGCTCTGCAGGCACAAAACGTAATAGTGACGTGCAGTGGTTACTTTGTCGAACCTCGACATTTCATTTCAAATCAGTGCAACGGTAAGCCAATGGAGTCACTAGTCATATTCAGACCGTTCCTCTCAAGCGTTCAAATATCGTCAGCCACAAGATCTTCACTTTGCAAACACCAAAATGAACAAACCATCCATGCCTTCGATTTGAGAGTTCATTCCACACGAGAGAATATGCTATGAGAAAGGCCAATGCTCGATATAGTTTGAGCTCGCCACATAATAACACCGACTTTTATCGCATTTCTCGTTGCGCATTGATTGGAATGCATAATGGGATGCTGGTAATGGCAGTTAACGGATTGTGGATAAGTGGTTGAGAGGGACCAAATGAAAGGCGAGAGGGGGAAAAAGTCATAGTCTAATTTCCAAATAGCCATGTAGAAGTCAAAAGGGTGAAATTCGTTTTGCTGCAGTTATCAAACGTATTTCATTCTTATAGTTCACTGCATGGCAACTGGGAAGAATACGTACAAATTTCAATGGACATCACAAGAAGCTTCCTCCTCTAGTGACCGAATTTGAGTGAGTACCTTTGGAAAAGTCGTCACAGCTATTACTTCTTCTTAAAGCTGAAATAAGTCAAAAGCTGAATTTTCGTTTGATGCTTTCGATTCTGTGATTTTATCTGTAGCTGTCTCGTGATTTCAATTGATCAATAATATCAAAACACGCAAATCCGAAGACTTATTTCGCTGCCTTAAAGACTTTGTTGACATCTTCCAGTAGGACGGAAAAACGAAGCATTCCCAAAAAAATATATACTCTTTTAAATATTCAATAATAAATCTTGTAATCATCAATTTAAATCAAAAACAAAATGAGTTATTCGAAAATCTTTCGATTTACCATGAGAATTATTTTCAATATTGTTCGATATCAATTGATTTGACTATAAGATATTAAGCTATGAGTGTTCTCAATGTATGATTCTATTTGAGTGATTTGGAGCCCGTTCAACGACTACCTCACACAAATCCTGATCTTTCTGTTGGCTTACGAATTGACTGACCTGTTTGAGAAAATCTAAGCATATGTATAGATTTTGGTTTGATACTCAAATCATAAATCGTCCGAAAAAAGCCAATCTGATGATCACCTTGATAATTGAGGGTGTTACGTTTGACGACCGGATGATAATTCGAACGTTGATTCCAAATTTGAAGGAAATGAAGCTGTTCGCTTATCAATCTCGAATGAAGGAGTTCTATAGGTTTGAATTTGAATATTCGATAAAATCGCTGTTTCCATTCAGAATTCAACAAAAATGATTTCATTTGAAAGCTAGCAATTGAATATTTCTGAGTACCAAGCTTTATAAGATGATAACATTGAATGATTGAAAGAAATCCAAGTGAAGTTAAAAAGCTTGAAACCCTTTCATTTGGCTTCGAGATTCGAATTGATCTAAGCCACAAGAATATGAACCACCCTTCAAAACAGTCTCTCCAGCTTGATCTTAATTTCGAAAATTTGATATTGATTAAAAATAATAGTGATTTGTATGCCTACTCACAAAATTAATATCTGAATAGACTCACTTTTTATAATCTGGTCCCCAAACAGTGATTTCAGAAGCAGAATCAAATGCGACGCTAATTTGATCCACAATCAAAATCAGATTCCGGAGACCGTTTTTTCCACTCACACATGAACACATCATTTCTTTTGTTAAAATATATATCCAAATAATCACGTGTCTTTCATCAAACAAACACACTCAAGCGGCTTTAGCTCACTTGGGAGAGCGCCAGACTGAAGTACACTTCAGTTCATTAATCTGGAGGCACTGTGTTCGATCCACAGAAGCCGCATTCTGCGAGTTGAGGTAAACCTCGACCACTAAACTTTTTTGTCTTTTTAGCTTTTTCTATTCTGGAACTGTGAGGTAGGTGGTTGTTCGCTCTTTCTGTTTTGGAAATTTGATGGTTTTTTGGGGTTGTGTAACATCGGGTAGTTGTTCCGAGGTTACCCCATATTTATTTGGTACGCTTGATTTCTCAGGTAGCTTCTACAACTTCATTGAAAACATTCAGATGTTAAATTTCGAATACTCAGCTTAGAGAAGTTTCTTCGATTCTTTTATTTCAAAAAAGCTCTATAATTCGATAGTACTCTTGATTATATCTAACTTGTCTATAATTCTGTATATAATAAATAGACTCATTAAAGCATTTCAAAATCAATACAAGAATTCTCTCTTTCAATTAAAAACAAGCACACACACTACTACTACTCACTCGCTCAAAAAGATATTCAATCCTAACTCAAAACCGTAAAGTTGAAGTTTTATCATAACTATCTATCTGCCTACCTATCTACCTACCTTCAGCAAAAATTCAATGACATTACAAAATCGCGTTTTGAAAGCTAGTCAAGAAATCAAAAATATCGGGATATAACATAGGGGTTTGATTCGATAGACGTTTACATACAACGTCTCTGAATCACAGGGACTTACTTTTTGAATAACAAATGCATAAATTCATTCACAACCAATCATTGATGCCCTTCACATCTTTCTTCCTGTAACGAGTATGCCGCGTCTTTTCTTGTTCCTGATAATACAGTGTTTGTTGATGTCAGCTATCCTGAGGATTTATCAAGTTCACAATCGATGAATGTACAGGGTACGATGAGGAGAATTAATGGGCCGACTGATATATCATTGGTAGGTTCTTTTACAAGTAAATATAGAATATGTATAAAGGCGCAAAAGGTGTTTCAAAAAGTGTGATTAAACTCATTAATTCATACATATGAGAGACCGCTCATGTTAGAACCTCATGCATCGTCCAGTATAATATCCTTCGACGAGTTGTACCTCATGAGCTAGCCATGGCCATACTGCTCCAGACTATGCTTATCCGGTTGACTTGCTTAACCTTCCATTTCCAGACCCCTCTTCAGTATCACCTCTGTCATATCTCATAATTTGCATCCAGTTCTTCAATCCCATGGAATATCCAGCAATACACCTCAGATAGTCCATAAGCAAGCAGCGAAACCATAAACTCAGGCTCATAAACCCAACCCAACCCAACCCCCGCAATGCTTCCAGCCTTAACTCCGACCAAAGCACCGTAAACATACTCATGCATTGAAAAGCAAAATGACAGACATGCCTACCACTAATCAAAATAGCGCAAGACTTCCATCACGAATCTTCCTCTCGAAGGCCACCTCTCCATAATTTGAGGACAATACATCTGTACATTGAGTACCAACCATCACAAAATGATGATTCACACTATTGTAACCCCTATCGATCATAACCTTATTCACCCATTTCAACCAAGTCCTAGCATACCCGATGTCTACCCACTTTCTCTTTTGTCTTGCCGAGAGATGCCGAAACTTGATTTCATTATCCCGGTCGATGATTGCTGAGTCTCTGATTTCGTTTATGACGACGTAGATGTTTTTCAAAGAGGGAATCTTTTCTCGAATATATTCGGATGCTTCAACCTGGGTGAAAGCATTTTGAGGGTTATCGGTAAGAAATGTTCGACGCAATGCCAAATTTTGAACCTTTTTCATGTGAGGACAAGAGAGAAGAGTCTCGTAAAGAATTTTGGATGCCTCAACTTGTTTGGTCAAGTACAAAATGTCGGTATGAAAGTTGACGTATGTTCCGAATGCCCAGGTATTGTGCGTTCGCGAAAGATACCATTCTCGGGATTCCTTGCAGACTTGTACGATATTCGAGAACGAGAGATGTGATGTGATTGAGTCGGTGATCTTTCCAGTATTGCGGTCTGTGTTATTTAGATGATGGACTTTTGGGAGGAGATCTTCCGCGAATGCGTATTCCCAAATATCAAGTCGAAGTTCGGCTGGCAGTTTCTTGAAGGAAGGAAAAGTGCGGTCACCAAGTTGTGTATTCGGACTCGATTCGATTTGTGGATACCGAATATTACGATATTCCGAGAGGTTTCTGCAAGTCAAGCCTTTCAATAAAAATGATCTAAGCTCCCATAGATCCAATTCATGAAAAAGCTCTATTACACCATTGTAATCCTTATGGTTGTGATGTTTTCCCAATATGATATTAAACCATTGACTTGGCCACTTGGAAACCATGTCTAGTTTGTCAGCCATTTGAAGATCAAGCAGATTTTTGAGAGACTGTTTTCCAACATCTATTTCTCTTTTCGTTTGCGGGCCAACAACCTTCATGATTGCTGATTTGAAAGATATAGAGAAAAGTTAAGTGGCTGCTGGAATGCGTTGTATGTTTGAGAGATCATAAACCAAAGAGAGTACAGTGGGAGCAGTGAAGATAATAAATCTATACACTTTGTAAAGATATAATAAGTACCTTGATGATATTGAACCCAACAAGGTTGCTGAGCGTGAACGTCCAAAGAATACTGTGAATCATAATATAATGGACTTTGTTTACGGTTTGATCATTTAACCAGCAAGGTACTTTTCTTGGCTTTGCATGATTGCGCCATCGTAGCTTCCACAACCACAATTGTAACTGCAAAGTGTACACACCCAACATCCGTGGATATAGCAATTGTTTGTCAGGTGATTGATTGAAAGGGAAAATTGACCAAAGAGCAACTCTGCTCTGTCCATTGAAGAAAGACCACATTCTTGTATGTTATTTACATACTGTCCTACCAAGCATTGGCAACATCGTATTACAAATCTTCCTACATCTTGTCATAAGCACCTGACTATTTGCGATGTTATCACCGTATGTAATATCACCACGTATTTTATCAAAGAATCTGGCATTGTTGATGGGCGCAAATGATACGAAGTATCATCGCATAGAACTTTGGTTATCAAATGATAATCGAATCCAACGGAAGACAAAGTCTGGTCACATGAGCAGTTGCATGAAAATCATGACAAAGTTGTTGTGGGTCATGGGAAGATCACCAAATTATAATCATCAAGGTGATTTCGAAGATTCAGCGATATTCTTGGTGTGCATCATAAGTTTGAAGTTCAAGATACTTCATCTTATGTGAAAGTAGAACACGACCAAACATGAACGAGTGAGAACTACTCCAGAGGTCTTTTCATCAACAGATAAGTTTCAATGTTCTCGACCACCTGAGCCCCTTTTCGTTCGCTTCCACGTGATTAGCCACACAATCTCGTATCCATTTACTAGGTGATTATCCTTGCCGCCAATCTCCGCCATTAACGGCTCCTTGTCGGTACTTGGTGGAGACAAGCTTTTTTCAAGCTTCATCAAGAAAAAACGGAGGATTACTCTCTTGACTTGGACCATACTAAGCATCGCAATCCAAGACAATTATGGCTTGGCTTCTATCATCGTTCGTTATTGCTTTTTGCTAGTTTTATATCAAGATCAAAAGTGGCACGTTTGCAAGATTCGATACTCGATTCACGACGGTGAGATATCAGGAAATTTTGGGTGTCTCTAGGAGATGAGGGCCGCCAGGGAATCAATTAAACGTGAACCAAACAAGGATGACGTACCCACCGCGTAAGCCAATGCGTGTCCATTATTCATTTTGTTATGAACCAGGCATCACTCTTTCAGCCCATAGGTTTTCAAATCTCTCTGAGTCTTTAGTTTCTCTCCCAGGGAGAAACGCTGGTGGGTCTAAAAGATTCTGAAAATAGTGTTTTAAAATCCACTGGGATGTGGCTGACACGCAAGGTCTATTAAAAGGAAGAAACCAAAGAAGACTTGCCGTGGGCCGTATGTCAAAAACAGAACAGTGGACCAGGAGTTTTGTTATTACGGAACTAGAGGTAAGTGTAGTAGGAAGTATGTCTCTCCTCACTTTGAATTCTGGTGAATAGTCTTCGTTTCTTTTCGACTTGATGGTAAGATAGTACGCTTTTCTTCTTATACATCAGCGATCCGGCATATTTTATCTTATACTCTCGTTTGGCCGAATCGTTTGCAAATCTGGAATTGATCGGACCCCCCCGTTTTGGTATTGTGATTGGTGAAGAAGTGTTATATACAGTATCTATACTCTAGTTTGAATCACGGAAGAGGAGCAAGATGAGGGTCAGTGGAGGAAAAGTCTTGGCATATACTGCTGCCATTTGCTCAACATGTAGTAGTTTGGTTAGTGCAATCACTCTTGATTTGAGCTCTGATGGTATGTTGTCTCTCTATGTTGCTTCCTGTTGAGTGAAGAGCAATATACTGATTGAAAAACTATGATCAGAAAGCATCAAAACCGCCGCATCCGATGTCGCCTACGATATGATGAAATACTATACAGGAAATAATACCGGAGATGTCGCTGGTAACTTACCTGACCCCTATTATTGGTGGGAGGCAGGAGCTATGTTTGGTATAATGGTCGACTATTGGTATTATACTGGAGATACTACCTATAATGCTGAAGTAAAACAAGCTCTCCTGCATCAAGCTGGCGACGATTACGATTTCATGCCTCTCAATCAGACAAAGACAGAAGGAAACGATGACCAGGGATTCTGGGGAATGGCTGCTATGTCCGCTGCAGAGGCTAATTTCGACAATCCGGATAGTGGAACACCTGGTTGGTTAGCAATGGCGCAAGCAGTTTTCAACGATATGGCAACTAGATGGGATGAATCAACTTGTGGAGGTGGGTTGAGATGGCAAATCTTTACATTCAACTCCGGATACGACTATAAGAATAGTATTGCGAATGGTTGTTTCTTCAATTTAGGAGCAAGGTTGGCAAGATACACTGGAAATTCATCATATGCCGATTGGGCCGAAAAGATATTCACGTGGGAACAATCTGTTGGATTGATCGGTGATGCTTGGGAGGTGTATGATGGTACATCCGACACAACGAACTGCAGTTCTCTCGATCATGTACAATGGACATATAACGCTGGTATCTATCTTTTCGGAGCCGCCATGATGTACAATTACGTTCGTTCCCCCTTTTCTTCTAATCACCTCCCGGACAAGTCATATAGTTCTACTAACACCTGCCTCATAGACCAACGGATCATCCACATGGGAAAATCGAACAGCAGGACTTTTGAATGCCAGTAGTGTATTCTTTAAAGATAATGTTATGTATGAAGCAGCATGCGAAACTACCACCGTCGGTTGCGACACCGATGAACAATCATTTAAAGCCTACCTTTCTCGTTGGATGGCAGGAACAACTAAGCTCGCCCCATTTACTGAACCAACAATCATGACCTACATTAACGCATCTGCTCAAGCCGCAGCAGAACAATGCGATGGAGGAACCAGCGGAAGGGCATGTGGAGAACATTGGACTGCAGGAAGTACTTACGATGGAAAATATGGAGTCGGAGAACAAATGAGCGCTTTAAGTATCATTCAAGCAACACTTATTGGGCAAGCAGCCGATCTTGTTACAAACAACACGGGCGGAACAAGCGTAGGAAATGCAGCAGGTGGAAGTGGAAGTAGTACCGCTAGCGATGGAACAGTCGAAACACCCATCACCAGTGGAGATAGAGCCGGAGCAGGAATCTTAACGGCGCTTATAATAACCGGTGTTATCGGAGGTGTGGGATTTATGGTTCTGGGTTGAGATGAGGAGGGTGAATGGGGCATTGAGAGGGAAAGATGGTTGTATGTTTACATGGAATAAGTTGGGCGTTTGGGGGTTCAAATCATGTGTGCATCTACATTTTTGGGGTATATCACCAGCATTTTGCATTAGGGAGGGAGTATATTATCTTACAATCTGGAATTCGATACCGGGGCATCCATTTATCAACTTTTTAGTATTTACCCGATACAATTTGTACATTTACATTTATCTAGATAAAACAGAATAAGTCAAGGACTAAAAAATTAAGAAACCTATGAATATCTAATTTTATCATTTGAGAATCCCTTACCTGCTAGTCTCGTATCAATCATTTCATGCACCACATCACATCGTATCGTCCACCCAATCACACAATCCTTCTTCCCCACTATGGTACAAGACTCAGAAAAAATTCTTTATCTTCTCATTTTCCTTCTCCACTTTTACTCCCCTGAAAATATATACGCAAACAAGCAGCACATCTCCAACGAATCATGAATAATGATTTCACAGGACAGATGGCCGAGTGGTTATGGCGTGTGACTCAAGCTTCCTAGCTTAATTGGTGTAAAATCAATTAGCATTCTCATGGGCTTAGCCCGCGGGGGTTCGAATCCCCCTCTGTTCAATACTTTTTGTGTTTTGGGGCTTGGGAGGAAGAAGAGGAAGTTTTTGGACGGCGGAAGTGGAAGGGTTGTGTACAGAGAGAGAGAGAGAGAGAGAGAGATGGGCGGGGTAGAGGAGATGAATTTTTAATATGTAAATTGATGAACTCTTGGTGTTATGGATGAGAGGTTTATTTATTAAGTTTTTCGCTATACTTATTCTTATTCGTATCTTCTGAAATATAATAAATCAGAACAATTCTTTACCTATTTACTTACTTATGCGCAGTGGTTATTTGCAAGCGCACACAGTGGAAATTATTCTCTTTCTTACTAATACAAGGGCCCAGTATCTGGAAATCGGATTCCGCATGTGTGATGGAATGCAAATGGCATAATCGGAGATTCCCATGAAAAATTGGATGCTTGATTTTCATATACTGGGTAGATAGATGGTAGGTATTATCACTTATTTACTTACACACTTTACTCTACCGTGTACTTGTTTACTTGTAGGTGGATACTAGATATGTATATAAAATGACATTTACCTACGTACTTGTTTTATTTTATTGATCACGTAATTGTATTCAACACACAATATATGACAATATGTACTAGCTAGCTATCTAGATACACATATGAATTCCACTCACATCACATCACATCACATCAGATCTCTGATCTTGAATCTCGAATCTCAAATCAAGAATGAGGTAATGGCACTTAGGTATCTATCTATCTCTCGATATCGGTGGAAAAGAGGGGTAAATCACCTAGCTAGTAGCTAGAAGTAGACCTCTAACGATGTACGATGCGGTGGAACGAAAGTGACGTCATTGTGACGGAAGGAAGCTCCTTCCTACCTTTCCAATAGCTTGCTTGGAGCTACCTCCCTACCTACTTTGATGGAAGGAGTGGAATGGTATTTATATATTGATTTCTTACCTTTTGTATATATATTCTTTTTCGTACCAACAAACAAACAAATAATCTATCTACGAAATCTCCAATTCCAATCTCAAAACACGACAACAACGACGAATTAATCAAATCAAGCAAACCAAACAAACAACCACACACCCCATTCAAAATGCAATCCATAACCCGCACCCTCTCCCGCCAATCCCATCTCCTCAACCCCCAACTACGCCTCCAAGCCACCCGTCCCTTCTCCTCAACCTTCATCTCTCGCAAATCCGCTACCGAAACCGTCAAGGAAACAGTTCATAAAGTCGACAAAGCCGTTGCGAGCAAGATCGTAGATGGTATTGAAGTTGGTCGTATGTCACCCTCTCCCTCTCTCCCTCCCCCTTCTCCCCCCTCCACACCACACCACACACACCACAAACACAACAGCAGATAACTAACCCCCTCCCTCCCCTCTAGAAACCGCAACCCAAAAAGCCAAAGCCGCTGCCGGCCTCTCCGCCTCTGAAGCCAAAACCGCCGCTTCCAACGCAGCCTCTGAAGCACAAGGCGCCACCTCTTCCGCAACCGGTTCTGCATCTGGTACCGCGTCGGAACTTTCTGGAAAAGCGTCGGAGTTAGCTGGACAAGCGAAGGGAAAGGCGGCAGAGTTGAAGGGAGGGGCGAAGGGAAAGGCGGCGGAGTTGAAGGGAGAAGCGAAAGGGAAGTTGTAGAGGAGAGTTGGATAGGTGGCGAGGTGTGGAGAGGATGAAGATGAGATTTGTATTATAGGTTGCTGATGGATTTGGCGGAGAGAAAAATGGCTTGACAGGACAGGACACGAAAGGGCAAAACACAGCAGAAACGGTTGTGATAATATGGGAGTCAGTCAATAATTGATGAATGCCACGAAATTCAAAGAAAGAAAGAAAATTATAATTTGCTTCACAAACATACACGTACCCACTTACTTATTTCGATTGTGAACATGTGAGATCTAAAACCCGATGATTCTGGAAATATTATCATTAAGTAATCCGTATCTATATACAGTACATACATACAAAACCTATCACCTCCAACCTCTCCAACGCTCCTTTTTATTTGTCTCGTCTCATCTCATCTCATTTGGCCTATGGAAAACCAATCATATATACAAAAGAGCCCGTCAATCACTCATCCACATCCACATTCATTCCACGTAATTTCTAATGCCCACCCCTCCGAGCCATATACCCATTTCCTCTCCTCAAATTTCCATTTCCCTTGGCCAAACTGGCCACACCACCATTTAACCACCCAGCACTGCCTCTTCTCCTATCCTTTCCCTCATCAGAATTAGTCGTCAATGCATACCACATATCCATAATACCCGCTCGACGAGCTGGTAACATGCTGTACTGAAGCGAATAGAGATTTTTGCGATGTATAGGCGGAACGAATTTGCCGGTCGCGAGACAGAGCAGCACTCGAGGTGAAGCGTAATGTTTACGGATACGATGACCGAGTTGAAAATATTGGTGGAACATGGCGCGGAAAGTGAGGGGAACGGACTGTAGGTTTCTGTTAGTAATGTGAGAACAAATTAGTAGGAAGAGAACCATCATACTTTGAGATATATATAGGATGTTGGTGGAGGAGATGGGGTATTAGGTATTTGGCTTGCTAGTTGTTGGGTATCTCGAAGTTCAAATCGTATGCCACCTTTGTATGTTAGTGTGATGTAGTCTGGAAAATTTATGTGAGAACATACCTGGCAATCGTTGCGAATCTTTAAGTCGTAACATCAATGCAAAAAGGGGGAAATGATTCAAGCATGCAAGTAAAGCATCTAAAATAGCTTTCAATGAGATGATTGCCATTCGTGCACATGCAAATGCCAAGTAGAATACAACTACTGTAGGCAGGAGAAAGAAGAGTAGTGTGAATAAAATCGTGCCTAGCAATAATTGATCGAGATCGTAATCGCATGAATCGATACGTTTTCGAAGAACGTTATGCTTCTTGCCCCGAAACAGTTGAAACAGAGAGAGGAGGATCGTATACTGCCAATTGAATATACGTGCAGAAGCCATGTAAAACGAATAGATGTGAAGTGTCAGGATTGTGAGTAGATCAGAGAAAAGGGCGATTGGCATGCTGGCTCCAGCAAAACTGGAAAAACCAACAACCCATATAACATGAGGCAATACTGGATGCAAAGCTTCAATACAGCCTGTGACAGTCAGTTAATGCATTGTTTGTTGGAGAAGACGATAAACATACTTGACCAATGTTCGATGACCCATAAGAACAAATCACCAAGGAAAGCAGCCAGTTCGGTATTGAGTTTCAAGCCAGCTGGCCAATCCATCAGCCAATTTATCGTCCTTTGTAGAGCAGCTATAGAATAAGTGCTTAGGATATCACTGATAGTCTCTGCTACCCAGGCGGAGTTGTCAATAATATAAGACCCCAATGCAATTCCAATGATCACGTCATTAGCAACTAGCCAAAGGCTATTATAAAACCTTATGTAGTCCGGATGACTTGTTGTCACACTACCCCAGTCTCTTTTACTTCTTCGAAGTGTGACATATTGCATAGGCCAATAGCAGAATTGTTGTAAGCGTATCTCCACTTGCTGTGCAGTTGCGGAGATATCTTTCAAGGCTGCATAATCTGGCTTAGCTCTCCACTCTAGAATCAGTAGTAAAGCTTCAGCAGCAAATCTATGACAAACGAGACCAACAACAAATCCACGTCTGATGATAGGATATATGTAAAGAGTGATGAGTTGCCATATTGTCAAAAGAACGAAATCACGCATCGTGGTTGCTGACTCCACTACCCTTTCCGACACGCTCAGACTTCTCCTTGACCGAGCTCCAACTAGCGAAATGTTTTTCTGTAATAATTGATGGACCTCCCAAGCACAATTGATTTGATTGACTATCCTTGGCAAGGCGAGTTCTTTTTGTGATGGTGGATGTTTAACGACGGAGTGGTACTTCAACTTTTCGACTAGTTCCTGAGTCCTTTTCCTCTGTCTTATTTCTTCTCGTTCTTCCTCCGCATCAACACTTCCTGGTGCATGAAATGTCATTTCAGCCTTGTCATCCAATGCCAATGATATTGGCTTCAGAGATATGTATTGCATCCTATTAGGCTGAGGTCGATCAAACACGACTATTTGATTCGTTGATGCTCGAGCACAGGATATCTGAGGTAATTTGTATGCCGACCCTGTAGTTGCGCGGATTTGAAGAGTATCGACATCTGCTTTTGGTGAATTTGTCAAGCCCAATACCTGTAGAGACGACTGTCCACATAATTCATATATTCGCTCGATGGGATGACTGGCATTTCGGAACAGAGTTCCGACCTTCAATGCATTCTCTACATTGCGCGCCTGCAATTACGTCAGTCGGTTCCAATTTCACATAGCCTTATCGCTGCTCACGTCAACATCCTCCAATATCGCAACCACAAAAATATCAAGGCCAGAATTCCTCCAGCCAACAATTACTCCAGGTGAATCGCTCCTTGGGATATCTCTCGGCCAGAAGATCCTCATCAATCCATCATGATCGGGCATGACAAATGCTCACTTGTCATAAACTCTCTTCCTTCAAAAAGAACCCCGACGTCGCAATTGTTCTCGTGCAGATATGCCGACGCTGCCAGATCGCGGATGCTATTGGGTTATTAGCTAGGCTTATGATTGTAGATGTAATGCTTCTTTACTAGTGTCGTCTCCCTCGACGCGAGCCTTTCTACGGGTATAATGAATAAAAAGAAGAAGAGGGAAAGAATCGCGAATCCTTTCAAAGTTCGTGCCTATGCGCCAAATGATATTAGTGACATGTATCGAGTTGATTCAGGGGAAATCAAAGCTAACCACTACTCCGTGATCCCATGCGAATATTGCAAGCTCATAAAGTCTAGTAACCAGATCCCACCTCGCAGTGATGTAGCCGGCTACGAAAATCGCAAGTGTGAGAATAGAGAAGGGGTGCATGAATTGTTTCCTATTGCTGGCGCATCACTGTAATATTTTGCTGTAGGAAATTCGAGACGGGTTTACTGGCTTCTGCAGCTCACGGTACTCGGCGGAAGAGTTGGTGGTAGGAGGAGTGAGAGTAGAGAGGGGAGGGATAAAAGAGAATGAAAGATATTGGTAGTACCTAGGTAGGATGAGAGTATATAAAGGTGTTTTCACAAGTATGAGGTTCTCGAATCCCACATAATTGTTTAAAGTCAGGGTCCAGATTTCGGGTGGGATTCTTTTTTCTGGATCTCCCTTCATATAAACCAATCCCAGTACAGGAATTTAAACTTATCTGGAGAAACGAAGATAGAAAGGCTGAAAGCAATTTGTTCTTTTGCAGGGGTAGATGAAATTAAGCTTTATAGGCTAAGAATTATAATCACGTGCTAGTGTGAAGTTTGGAAGTTGGTGAACATTTGATGGGAAAGGGATGAAGATGGAGAGGGGGGAAGAGGAGATGAAGATAAAGATGTTTTAAGCTATGTAATTCGATATATCATACACATGATTGATGCTGTACTATATTGATGAAATGGATAGACGTAGAGAATTTGCACTTTCAATAAGCCATGTTCCTTCAACGGAATCTCCATCTTAACTTTGGTAGCTCTCAAAGGCCTTCGCGCTATGTCGTTGTATTGCTTATGATATAGAATGTTACTGTTTTTTGAACATCATACAAAGTTGAGATAGTTTTTATATCCCCAATAACAGTGGAATCTTGATCTGCAAGACCATCCTAACGCCTTTCCCATGCATAGGTAGTAGTGTTGTTTGTACAGTCTGATGTTATGCATGCATTTCATTCTACTCAACAATCAGCCATCATATCCCCTCCCCGGAAAAGAATGCGAATAACTCACAAGGCCGTCGCAGATTTACGGCATCATGCTCCTTATGATCCTCTCGTGCCTCTTCAAGCATTTTGTCAATACCACGCTCTTTCAAAGCACCCTATATTAGTTAGATTGGGAATCGTTCAGAACTACTGAAGGATTTTCCAAACTTACTGTTAAGCATTTCCGGTAGTCTTTGAATAAAGATTCACACTCATCAGTTGTACCTTTACCTCGAAGGTATTCTAGTCATCTTGTTAGTCCATGTCTATACTTCCAATAACGAACCTTACTTACTTTCGCTATACCATTTCAAGAAGCACGAATCATATCGTCTTTGGAAATGTTCAGCATATTAAAAACTGGTTCAGAAACGAATAGAATATAGCAGACATTACATACTCCTTGACTTCATTGCATTCAGGTGCAAGTGAAGCCGACATGATGAGAAGATTGTGGTGCAAGATTATATGACAGTAAGTTGTGTTCTTGGATTGTGCCTTATGACTACCAAACTCGTGTGGCGATAGATGGGATCCTTTGTCATGTGAAGTCGTGAAGTCGTGGGTAAGTGAAAGAATTTAGAATTCCGGCTGAAATGAAACTGATGAAAATGCGGAGGACCCAACCTGCAACAAGGTTTAGAAACATACGCTAGTGTAGGCAGTTCCACCCACCGTTTGAAATAATGACAAGGGTAGGAAAGTTGAACTTTTGAATATTTTTTGACCAAATCAAATCGCAGAATTTAACTCAATCTTTTCCGACGCAACAACAAATTGATTTTGTCAATTATGGCAGAAGATACACAGGATTTCAAGTCCTTACAAGATGAAGTTCAAGCTGCTCTCGTAACAACCGTCAAAACTGCCGGTCATATAGCATCAGAAGATCTCGGCTTTCATCGATCATTAAATCCTGAAGTGGGAAGTGCTCTCGACGAACAGAATGCGCGCTTGCTCGCACTTGCCAATCAGTTGCTCAAGTCTGCAGCTTCTGTCTCAGGTATCCAGGTACCAATTTTAGAAGATGTCGACGACGTTGATAACAATTGGCGCGGTGTTGTGGATGTTGTGGATTCCTTACTCGAAAAAACGGATACTTGCCTTGACGAATATACTGGAATTATCAAAAGGAAACAAGTGGAAGAGGTGATTATTGAATCGCATAAACTATCGAATTGCATACTGATATCTGCCAGACTTCTGCGACAATGAAATCCCAGAAACGACCTCTCGACAATTCGCTCCGTACACAAAACCTTGTGAAGCCACAACTCGCATTCGAGGTCAAACCTGACAATGAGAATACATCGCCATGGCTGCCTCTACTTAAGACCAAACCGCACGCGAAAGTGTCATTAGAGGATAGTCTTGGAATGATTACAAACGAATACGACCAAAAACAGTATGACTACTTTAATTTTATTCCCCTCGCATTACTCCCAGATTCCCCGCGTGAAGGAAAGAAGCTGGAAGACTTAAGCAAGTCGGCCAGGGCCAGTCGCTCCAAAGCAAAACGGGAAAAACTAAGAAGGCATCAGGAAATGGGTTCCACTATAAGATTTACTAACAAGCAATTCAGGTATAAACACCCTTATGAAACGGAAATCTTACAATTACAATACCCGAGCGCTATGTACGAGAAGGCGGAACCAATAAAATATCTACCCGTTGAAAGTACGTCTGCGAAATTTGTTGATACCTACGAGGGCGTTCTGGAGATGTTGGAAGAGCTCAAAGGTGCTACGGAAATCGCAGTCGACCTGGAACATCATGATACTCGTTCATATGTTGGACTCGTGTCTTTAATGCAAATCAGTACTCGCGAAAAGGATTGGATTGTCGATACTCTCAAGCCATGGAGACAACAGCTTCAAGTACTCAATGAAGTTTTCGCCGATCCAAATATAATCAAGGTATGTTCAATACTTTTCAAAATTCCTCAATGTCAGCTAACGATTTAGGTCTTCCACGGTGCGTATATGGATATTGTATGGCTCCAACGCGACCTCGGCCTATATGTAGTTGGCTTGTTCGATACACATTATGCATGCAGAAGGTTGGGATTTGCTGGAGGAAGCTTAGCCTTCTTATTAAAGAAGTACATTGATTTTGACGCCGACAAGAAATACCAATTAGCAGATTGGCGAATTAGGCAAGCTGATAGTATGAGACTTTATATCATTAAACTAACTATTCTCCAGGCCACTTCCCGAAGAGATGTTCTTTTACGCTAGAGCTGACACGCATTTCCTTCTTTACATCTTTGACAATTTGCGAAATGAGCTACTTGACGCACCTGATGTTGAAACGCCTGATGCAGAGGAACCCGTAGTAACTTCGATGGATATAGTCTTACAAAAGTCTAAAGAGACTTCGTTACTTCGATATGAGCGGCAGCTATACAATGCAGAATCTGGAAAAGGGCCAGGAGGATGGTTTTCACTAATTTACAAAACGCCTGCTCTGTTAAGTAGTGAGCAATTCTCAGTATTCAAAGCTGTGCACGCCTGGAGAGATCAGATAGCAAGAAAGGATGATGACAGCATTAATTTCGTCATGTCAAATTCAGTTGTTGTCAATCTAGCCAAATTCATGCCCATGGATATGATAGCCTTACTCAGTATCATTCGACCAATATCTCACAGCGTAAAATCGCGTACTGGGGAACTCTTGGAAGTTATCAAGGCGGCAAAGGAAAACGGAAAAGATGGTCCAAAGTCGATAGACGTCCTCAGAAAATCACCGGATTCTGCCGCAACCCCGAAATCCAACACTGGAGCGAAATCCACATCGCAAAAGCTATCCAAACTTGATGTTACACCGGTAGACAAAACCGAACTTACAACGGAGACATCCTCTTTCTGGGGAGGTGCATTTGGAAGCAGTATATGGGAGCCCTCAACCACAACTCCGGATCAAGATAGCATGAGACTCGCAATACCCTTACCTCAATTATCGGAAGAAGTTTTCGCCGAAACAAGTACACCTCTTACCGATCGATCCCGTATGGTCATGCCCGAAGCACAGACGCCTGTTGCAACACCCACACCTAGTAAAGTAAAAGACGAACCATTTGTTCTCAAGCGAGGCTCAAAGAGAAAGAGCGAGACCATCACAGATCCCGATGAAGACCAGAAGGCTACCGGGGACTACGACATTTCTCTTGACTATACCTCCTCCGCCGAAGCCGAAAGACGTCGAGCTAAATTTGCAAAAATGGAGGAGAAACGATTGAGAAAACAACAGAAGAAAGAAGCAGCTCAGGAACTCAAGGCAGCGGCACAAGAACGTAAAGCAGAAGAAGAGGAATCCGATAATCAAGAAGGAGAAGAAGACGTAGAGAAATCGGAAGCAGAACAAGCGGACGAAGAACAAGGACAAGAAGATGAGGAAGAGGATTTCGATTACAGTAAAGCGGATTCGGTACTTAATTCCAAAAAGGATAAGAAAGACAAAGGTGGAAAGGGTGGAAAGGGAAAGAAAGAAAAGAAACCGTTTGACCCATATCAGAAGAGTAGTAATGCGGAGAAGGGAATGAGAAGAGTGCAAAATGGGGAGAGGGGTGGACGAAGTGCGACTTTCAAGAAGTGAGGGGTATTCTAAAGGGAGCAATATTACTCAGGTTTAGAGATCATGAATATAGGGATGATGAACATGAAGTGGAGGATTCGAGAATTGAAGTTTAAGAATTAGATCGAGCGGATATGTAGCATGTGAGCAAAGCACGAATGGAGAGATGCAGAGGCGGATATAAGGAAGCAAATGACGAAGAGGTGAAAATGAGAGAGGATAGGCGAGGTGATGATCTTGGTGCATATGATGTATATGATAATACCTACCTACTTACCTACCTACACTACTATAATCTAATATAGTGATTTGCGGTACCCATAGAGTTCTTTGAATATGAATTGATATCGTAGGATGTGATGTGATGGGATAAGATAGGATAGGATATGGTGGGATGTATTGTGAAGAGATGTGGGGTGAAGTGTGATGAGCAAAGATATTGACAATTTTTGCTTTTTTGCTATGAAGAGAAAGGAGAAGAGAGAAGAGAGGGGAGGGGAGTCTGATTTGAATCTTTGGAAATGAGAAATAGACTTATCATCATTTACAATTCGCTTTACACGGATTCACAGTAGCATCAGTATAGTACACATGAAATCTTGCATGCGTGCACGTATTCATTCACTCATTCATCCATTCATGAATCAATCAATTTCATTCATCATAAAATATCGCATCATCTTACGCAGCATACCTATCATAAGAAGAAGCCTACCCAACCACCCGGTAATCTTCCCAGAACCCCCCTCCCCCATTGTCCCCAACCCGTCCGCTATCAGACCAGCCCAGCCTAGCCCAGCCCAAATCACAGGTACCCATACACAGAAAGTGAAAGAAAAAAAGAAAAAAAGAAGGGTAACACGTCAACGCCCGCCAATATTGAACGATCCAGACTTTGGAAAATTCGATGCACTCTGTCCCACACACATCCCAGAATTCTTAATAGCAACTTTTGTTAAAAAGACATCTTACTTCTTTTCCTCGAAATAGAACTTGCCAAGACCAGCTTGATCGGGACTACCAAGAGGTGGTCTACTCGCCGCAGAAGGACTATCCTCAATTCTCTCTTTCAGGATTTTTTCAGCAGCTTCGGCACCTACTCCCGTACCCAATCCCGAACCGGTCGAATTGCGATTCCCGGCGATTCCTACCCCTTGACCCCGCGCAGCCGTGTCTACATACCCACTCGTGTTATCATCTGTGATGCCATCCAGCATTCTCGCATCGCGTTTCTGTTGCTCGGTGGTGGTGGATGTCGATGCGCTGACGGGGGTTCCGGGATTGCTGCTTGAGACTTCTTTTGCTAGGCCGCTTTTTCCCACGGTGAGGGGACTCGCGAGGAGATTACTCCGGCTGTATATTGGTCCGCTGACGGTACTTCCGGCTCCTTCGCCAAAACCGACTAAACTCGTATCGTCGCTCATTCCATCCTCGTTGCCTTCTTCATCCATCGCAGATGCGGAAAATCGATCCCGATCATCAATTTCCCGGAAGTTATTATCCATGCTCATTTCATCATCATCGGCTTCCGTTTGTCCTTTCGCGCTATTAGATGCCCATGTAGTTGTTCGACCGGTGAGAGATCCGGTTGCTGATGCAGAACCGACGGTAGACATGCGGGTTGTGTAGACGGGGTTTCCGGCTTGGTCGAAATAACCTGGGATCTGACCAGTTGTGGGGACAGAGGTGTTACCGCTGGGATTTTGAGGGGTCGCGGTGGTGACTCGTTCGAGTCCTGCGAGACGGGAAATTCGATCAGCGCGTTGTGCTTCGAGAGTGTTGCTAGAGAGGGTGTGTTGGTGGTGAGAACTTGCGGTTGGGTGGGCTGAGCCGCGATGACCATCTTTGATGGCGGTTGTGGAGAGGGCGGAAAGGGATGTGGTGGTTGAGTTGGGAGTTCCTCTGGAGAGAATTTAGATTAGTGATTTGTAAGAGAGTGGTAATGGAGGGGGCAGCTACGTACGGTGCATCGGTTGGAGTATCAACAGTTGATGGCGGTTCGGGCATACCGATTAATGTAGGTGTAGATGACATTTTGATGTTGAACCTTGGATTACGAGATAATTTTTAGTTATTTATCGTGTGTTTAGGTTGAGTAAGAACGTAGGTATGTTTGGTGGGACTGGAAGCTTCTTGGCTCGTTTGGTTTGTTTGGCTCTTAAGGTGGGTTGATTAGCTCGATAGTCTCTGGAGCTGTAAGGCTGGACTAAAGATTTACACCTAGTAATAAGATTAGGCTCTCGAATTCCGTTGGTTGAAAGAATCTTGATATGATTTCTTTTTTATGTACTTTGTAAACAAAATAGTATGATATCAATCGTATTGCTTGCTTGCTATGAAAGTCCTTGTCACTCCAATTCTTGAGAGAAAGATCAAAATTGAATTATCTATCTGGGTATTTAATAGATGAAGGAGAAAAGCAGCTTAAGCTTCAAAAGCTGCAGGATCGTCTAATGACGCAGTTCCCAAGACGCTAGAGCTTATCGGTCGAGCCCCACATTGCAGAAACATACTATTCCTGTTTTGTTGCTAGTGAGAAGTTAATTTCCCCTGTCTTTCATTCTTCCAACAACATGATCTCTCCACTCATACTCATTTCAACATACCAACAGGCCATCTTACAAGGCAAGATGGTGAAGTGTGATTTGAGAAGGGGACCAAGTTACTTCTAGGATTGTGATTCGCTGAGTTCGGTCCGCGGTTCGCGTGCTACTTGCCAACATTTTGGAGATACAATCACCCATTGTGAAGCATGGCGGTCAGCAATACGCTACCCGCCTCGTGGCTTGAGTTCAAGTGAAACTTTATGGCATCTGCTGGATGATTGATACTAAAATCGCTTTTCGAGTTGAAAAGAGACGAATGCAGATCGAATGAACATTACTGATTCCAAAGCTTCGTCTTCCAACTTGTCGTTGACTTGTGTCTCCTTTTCGTCGTAGATTAGGACGAGAAATTTTCATCAGGTCCATGTCAAGGTCAGCAGTTCCGAAAATCATAGAGCGCCAGCTTGTCCTATTGAATATCCTGAAGTCTGGGATATCGATTTACTTCACCCTTTTCATAAGAGTACACTTAACGCCATGTTGAAGGCTTACCTGTCTTAACTACTTGAGTTGTATAGAGGATGGTACATGAAATTATCATCAATACCCTCCGATGATTTCTTGTCTTCATGAACGATTGGGGGCATACCGTACACTTAATATGGTAGAACTCATCAGACACGTTCACCATTCCTTCATGACCACAAAGTTGGCTGATCCTTCTCTACGTAGCCTTCATACAAGTGCACAAGTGCCTCTTGATTGAAACAAAACTCACGACTATGCGTATATAATTCTCACTGTTATCTCAGAATCACTATGTATAGAAACTTCATTGAAGATGTCACCGAACTAGTGATAAATTTTCCATTCTTGTTAAGTTATCGGATCATCCTAAAGGCCTCTCTTGTAACCATCCAACTTTGCCAAGCCCACTTGAACCTTCGAGTGATGTGTCAAGCCTCTCATTTACGATAGAATATTGCATCAAACTGCTGCAACTTCCCGCTCATTGTATGTACAGCAGTCGAACTTCTGTCGAGGTTGCCGTCGGCAGGAATAGTAGGCAAGATGTATGGCACGGGAGAGTTGTTGTCGGCAAGGTAGCGTTGAACACGACGTGTAGAGAGGTGCTCAGCTTCAGTGGAGGAAGTAGCATTCGAAGGGTTATGCGAGGTATTACTTGGGCTAAATGAAAGAAGGTACATTAAAAAGAATTCTTTGGAAGCGGTCACAGTTGAGAGGGAGGAATGAAAGAGCTCTTGATTAAAGACAAAGTATTGCATTGCATATTAGTAGTTTTTGGGTATGGATAACCTCATAGCAGGTGAAACCAGGATGTGCAAAGATGGACAGAGAGGACGGGTTGCAAGATACTCATCCAATGAAGACACTGCTGAAAGAGAATCTTAAAGTCCAATAGGCTAGAGGATAGAAAGAAAAAAGTTATGGAGGAACATTATGGTATGTTGCGAACTGTGAAAGATATCCCGTATGGTATTGTTGAATGCAGGAAACAAAGATAACTTACTCGGAGGTTATAGAGACTTGCACAGCAATGCAGGAGCTCTTACTAGTGTTCGACATGGTTACTTTGGGATTTGAGAGACATAGATGTTTCGTTCGGGATTGGCGAGAGGAAGTTGGCAATTGAACTACGAAAATCTGAGCAAGAAGAATCTCTTGTATAAAGGAAGAAAATAGTGAAAAACTTGGGAAATAAAGTGTTTATATACTGAAGTGTAAAGGACTGAAGAAAACTCATGAGCAATCATTCCGGTCATCAATTTCTGAAGGTTACATGCAACGAGCAAAAAGTAGTGAAGAGCCCCAGTGCCATATCAGTCTTCCCATCTTGACACTAACCTTCTACATTTTAGCCAAACCCTTGTCCAGTGCGGTTCCAACAATATCGCGCTACCGCATCTTTCTTCCACATCTTCTTCCAACCCTTGTTCGGTCGCGGTTGTACTTCCCCCAAAAAAGGTCTTTGGATGTGTATAGTTTGTAAATCCCTGGTAAGGGTAAGGTAGGGGCCGATGGAAATCATTGGATATCATCACTCCAGGCGAGAAATTTCAAACGGATTATCCAATGAACTCACAGTTATCTCTGTTTCGATAACACGGCATATGCACATAACACGTAGCTTTGCCAGAGGTGCGTCAATATAATGTGGACCGATGAGCATGGCGATGAAGCAGACGTATCATGCTAATCCTTTTCTCTACTTGACTCGTTTAGGCTAATCATCTTTGTGTATGATCCCTGTGCGCTGTGTATGGTATGCTAGTAAGATTTTCAGTTTCTCAGCCAGTCGATTGAGGGGTAAGGCCCAGCAGGGGCATTTTTTTTCGTGAACCACATTTTAGCAATTTGATTGGAATTTGAAGGTTTACCGAGGCTGGAAGAAGATTGAACGTAGTAATGCAACGAGGCTGGAGATGGTTACGGCGAGGCAAAGATGGGATGGCAAAAATGATGTTTTCTTCAAGAACCACAACCTTTGATAATTTTGATTAAGATTTGAAAGCAATTCCATATTGGGAGCCTAAAACCATGTGAACTACTTTAAATTCATAATGTTTGCCATTCTTGGTTAGGATTTGAGATCGGTTCGAGGCTAGGGCTCCAAAATGATTTTGACCAACAAGGCTGCGTGAGAGAAGGCAAATTGTGATTTTGCGAACTACTTAAGGACCGAATTGCAAACCACGATCTTTCGTGTTGTCGGTCGTGATCTGAAAGCAATTAGAGGCTGATAGGAACAAAACAGTGCGTATGCGTCCCGGAAATGTTGGGAAGAAATTTATCAACCGCATTGTTCCGAGGTAGAATAGCTTCGAGCCAAACGATACTAAGTCATTTTCGCTGATACAAAAGATTTGCCACCCAGCCTGGCGTTTTAAAGTAGCTATACCGACCTCATTCAGTCAGGAATACAACCCAGATATATACAAACATATAATCGTTTTGATTGCAATACGCTTACATCTTCTTTCAGAAGTTAAGGTTTTTGAGACATGCCTATTTCGTATACGTTAACCTGTGACTTATTTCCCATAAGCTTCATGTTCATAGAGCTCCGTAGCTGTACACTTTGAATTTGTTGCCTCGATGCGCAAAGAGTAAGTCTTGTTTAATATTCACCTGCATATCAAACCGGAGATTAGTAAGACCGATATACAGATAATCTGCTTGATGTAAAGACCACTGTACTAAACATATAACTAGCTGTCGCATACAACATTCTTCCAGAACATGAGAACTCAACGTTAGCGGAACACATTATTGATGACGTACACACTTAGACAAAAGGTTGGTTATGTGGTACGGAGTATGCCTTGGGGGATAACACTGCGTGAAGAAGCCTTGGGAATTGTAAGTTTAGTTCTCCAAATGTAGTTGTTTGATACTGGAAGCCAAGCTTTTCATTCATGAGCTATATCGTGCCGAACCATTTCGGGTGTCGGCCACAAGGAATGACCCGAGTCGGAATATTGTTCGGGTTCTAGTTGGATTGGGAATTGTTTCATCGCGAGTCACATCACACCGTAAGCCGCAATTCAATTCTATAAGGCTCCCCACTGTAGTGTCATTTTTTGGGCAAGTTTATCGCGCTACTGTTTGGCTACGATTTGGTTTATAAGATTTGGATTTCGCCTCTCGGTTATTCTTTCTAATTGAAGAATACCACTTGAGGTGTTAAATAAACAAAATCACTGGGTCAAATCATATCGTCAGCCCCTGAACTGAACATGTTAATTTCGCTTGCAGTGGCAATCTACTTTCCTCCTCCATGTCGGTCTAGGAGCTATCACTCCATGTTGTGTACGGTATCGGACTTGGTAAATGCAATGAACTTTTCTTGTAACAAATCTTTTCGTTTGTACATCAGTCTATCTTTCATACTCATCGGCTAGCAGCAAGTGTCGCTACATTCACACATCTCAGAATAGTAATTCTCATGCGTTACACATTTGAATTTTGCGCACGGAATTTTTTTTTGGAACTTCTTGTCTTTAAATTCTTTCTTGCATACTCTGAAAGGTAGTTAATGTTTGAACTAACGTAGGAGAGTACAAAGTTTTTATCCCTCGACGCGAACCGCCCCACTTCCTAGATCAATCCCAATTCTACAGCCGAAATGGACTCGCTTCCTACATTGCACGATCTGCTAGACAAAAATTTGATGAAGCTATCAGAATTTAGTTAATAGAAGGCAGTTTGCTTTCTTCATTACTCATTCTCAGACAGAGGCTCATTCGAGCCAACCATACTCTGACTAAACCAATTCATTGAGAATAGGCCCCACTCAAAGATCCTAACAAGCTCTGAGGTCGCAGAGTATGTTCATCATTGGTGTATTCGTATACACCTACTTGATGTAGGTGTCAAAATGTCGTTACGGTGATAAGAAATTGAGTATTGAACCAAGTTGCGGAGAATACATGCTACCACTTGACAAAATGATCACTAGCCACACTTACACTTGTTGGATGGCGCACAGAGTTTAAGGCTCTAGCTCTAACGGTAATAGTAGGTTAAGAGCAGATACATTGAAGTTGCACTGACAGGAATGTTTGGATCTAAAGACGCGTACGCTTTGAATCGAAATAAAATCTGTTTGGAGTTTCTGAAGAAAGACAAGGAGCTTTTCTCTTCAACTCATCATTTACTCAATGGAACCATATTAAAGTTCTCCCGATAAGGAGAACTCGTGGTATCCCTCTCCGAGTGTATCTCTATGCTTGAACGTACATGCACCTTGCCCCCCGAGATATTGCCTTCCTCGGCCTCATGCAAGCTGGTGAACGGGTGCGTTGAGTCCGTCGAAATAGATTCTCCGAGAGTAAACTCTCCTTTTCGTTTGCGATTCTGTTTTTTGGGCCCTGATCCAATTGTCCAGATCGCTGGTCTATCTGAGGTTGGTGACGATGCATGGTTCTTTTTGCGCCTGGATATACACACCCATACGATGCGTAGGGTCGGAAGACAAGCTTTTGTCGGTTATAATCAGCATTATCCATCTAAGATTGGAAAGATAAAGATTGGGAAGTGTATCTAGGTAGGTGATCGGCATACCTGATACTATCGCAAAATTACTCTCCACCACTGCCCATATTCCCTGATTGACCCAATTCCAGCTAAAGTCCGAAACCGAATTCTGCTGCCAAACACTAATCAATCTCATGATTGATGCTATACAGACGCTGTAACAGATTGAGATTAGAATAAATGCACATCAAACATAAGTTATATGGATTTTTGAGAACTTACAATCCTCCAAGTAGGAATGTGCCCATCAAAAGTCGTTTCTGAGACCAGGCAGTGTTCAATCGCAAAACGTATGGGATTGGTAACAACAGCAGAGCAACATCCGTAAGAATATTAGGAACCGAGATACCGATCAAGAATTGTTGGCTATTGACGTTGCAAGAAGCATGTATGTCTTTATCCCAAAAGCCCTTTGGGGGCACGCAGGTGAAGATGGAGAGAAAAAGCTAAACGGATTGTGTTAGAATCTCAATAGTTGACGGGCGGACGGAACGCTTACAACTGCAATTCCCCAAGATGTGACAATCGCCGCTAGTATTACTACTGGCCATTTGATGCTGGTGCTTCGAAAAACCCGCCAGTACAAGGCCAAGATGGAATATTTGACGAAGACAATGATGACAGTGTATATCACTTCAGCCATGAAGAATCCCAAGAAGAAATTATACTCCGCTTTTGGGCCAAATGCCTCCATGTGTTTACCAAATCCATTTGGTATCCCTGGTGTTGAATGAGTGACAGTGATGGGAGTGAATAAGTATAGAAAACTTGAACTTACACCAACAAAAATTGATCATCATCGCAACACCACCAACCTGGACAGAATTAATCCCAATTTCTTCTTCAAAAGTGGACACGTACCAGTGCTATGCAAATAAAGAGATCATCCAACCACAAGCCAGCACCAGCAACTCGCCGCGACCAGATGCGAAGTCCCACGGCCACTACAGCAGCGAAAAATGTGACGATATCTGCTGCGTACAAATTGGCTTGCCTGCTGGCAGACAGATCGATTGAATCATCCATAGCAGACGTAAATTTGCAGTAAGAATAGAACAAAGTGAAGATAGGTATGAAGAAAGCTCCAAGTCAGCAATTCGTGGGATGCCGGTCCGGAGGTCAGCAGCAAGTATAATATAACATGGTAAATTCTGATGTTACACATATGCCGCTTCCTTTCATGCAGTCATCTTCGGATTCTTGATCTCATATTACATGGTTTTGGCTTATTGTAGAATCATACGCATGTATGCTCAAGGAATGGCCATCAGCTCGGAGTTGGCCGTACATTGGATTTGATGCTGTGTTCAGGCGGTTCAATCATCCATCATTGATTCGACAAACAAAAGTCAGGATTTGAAGCTATAAAATGCAACAAAAACTTAGAGGCCTTGAACCGATAGGATATCGAAATTCGAGAAGGCTAATCAATCATCTTAGTGAATCTCGCTAGATATCGGCATAGTGGAGAAATCGAACACGGTTTTGATACCCGGGTACCTATTGCTATATGCCTGTTAATCTATCTTTAGGGGTATTTTGTAATTCTTGTTACAGGCCTCGGAGTATCTCCATGGTAGAACAGGGGTCATTGGTAGGGGTAATGCATTAGGAGAAGACGCAAGCCCCGCACTGTGTAACGTTGGCGAGGGATTTTTAATTAATACCCGCTGACTGCCGATCATTTCCACCCGTTTGGTTCTCAAACAAGTTAGACCCAACATTGCTGATACATGCGGCGTGATATTTATCCACACATATATGGGCTGATCTACCGTGAAATATTTCTGTTTCAGCAATTTTTGAATAACACTCAAATTTTCTTAGAGATTTAATATCACGAAATGAGTTCTCCTCGTCCAACTCTGGTATTCTTTGCGGGTGCGTTTGCTGATCCCTCTTGCTTCGATCGTGTTGTACCTTTGTTTAGAAAGGCCGGATATCCATCTGTCTATGTTCGCATTCCTTCTTGCAATCCAGACCCGTCCAATTTGGGCTCAATATCTTCTTCCAACGACGTTTCAGAGGCTCGCAAGAATGTTCTATTGCCTCTCATCGAGGGGCAACACAAAGATGTAATCGTTATTACTCATTCTTATGGAGGAGTCGTCGGAGGAGCTGCTGCAGCTGGTTTAAGTAAAGCTGCTCGCAGCTCTCGCGGCGAAGCTGGTGGTGTCTTGGGTCTGGTATACTGGGTTGGCAATATTGTCTCTGAAGGTGAAAGCTTATTTGAAGCTGTCGGTGGTGCATACCCTCCTTTCATCAAAGCTGGAACGGTGAGTTTGAACCCAAGTCAACCCGAATTTGCAATGCTGTTCAATGCTAATGAATACTTTGGCTTTGCCATAGCCATCTCCGGGTCTTGCAGTTATTGACCCTGTAATGCCAATACTCTACGCTGATTGTGATGCATCTTTAGCACCGACTCTCGAAGCTGCTATGATTCCTCATGCTCTAGCCGCCTTCGAAACCCCGGCTCCAGCTCCAGCTTGGGCGGAGCCATCGTTTGATGGACGTCGCGCCTACATTCGTACTGCGGAAGACCAATGCAATCCATTGTTTTTACAAGATATCTGGATTGAAAAGAGCAAAGTCTCGTGGGATATCGCAGATCTCAAGACATCTCATTGTCCATTCATCAGCTGTCCGGAGGAAGTTGTTGAGAAAACCCTTACTTTCATCGAGAAATGGACTTAGCTTGAGAATCGGGAAAGAATGCAGCGTTTCATGCTAGAATTATGGGCTGTAATAAGTGAAGCTCTATCGATTGTGAGGCAGTAGATTTTGACCAGGAGCTCATGCAAGGTGATATATAATGTGGGAACACTTTAATGTATACTTGTCTATCTTGGTATATCATCATCGCTATCATAGGCCATATGACTCGGATTTGGGATGCAAACAGATTCGAACGCATAATCACTATACTATAGCGCCTATAATCTAATTCAGACCAGGACCAATGAGGAGTTCTTAACTAGATCAT
This sequence comes from Botrytis fragariae, assembly GCF_013461495.1. Taxonomy (NCBI): domain Eukaryota; kingdom Fungi; phylum Ascomycota; class Leotiomycetes; order Helotiales; family Sclerotiniaceae; genus Botrytis; species Botrytis fragariae. The sequence goes on along the minus strand of NW_023500989.1, from coordinate 2,725,967 downwards.
TGTATAGTCCTAATGTGCTTGACCGCTACCTTTCTTCGACATAATACAGCCTAGGTCTTATAATAGGCTAGGCAAGACAAATCGATGACATGATTCTCGGTGTCATCTCCGTTGATTACTGGACCGATTTCGTTATAGCGAGTCTCCTCACTAAAATCAATTCAAACGTAATCTGTGTTAGAACCCAATAGCTTTTCATTCGTCTTGTTGGGAAATTCGAAATTCGAAATGTGCTGAAATACTGAGGTTCTTTCAGAAAATCAACACCCTATTTCAAAGCTCTACTTTATCTTTGATTTTTCAGAAAACCATGTCGTCCTTTCAAAATCCTGTAAAACCTTTGACCTAGCTGCTTACTCAGCCCGGCATTCATTCAGAGCGACGCTGAGCAGACAAGAGGAGCCCAAGACAATGCAAGGTCCCAGAGTGGTTGACACTATTCACTGCGGGAACATGGTCTACTCTAATGCCCGCACCCATTCCGCTGGGGTAATACCCATCCTTTCGTATTATTTGAACAGAAATCTCATCATAACTCTCGAGATTTGAGACGTTATCCTCAAAGCACAATCTCATGAATCAATTTGACTATCTAAAAAGACGACGAGTAAAGCGAAGATTTGTTTTTGTCAAAATTTTGACACTGAAGAGAGGCACATCCATGATTATGTTTTGCATGTCGGGAATGTTTTCTATGCCAGGGCTTTGACGTAAGGGACTTTGAGACGTTAACTGTGCCCCAGGCTGAACTTGAACTAGCATGCCAGGGGGATGGACAATATGTGAAGATGACACTTCAACTTGCTTGCGTAACCTTTTTTGAAGGGGTTCCAACCAATTGTTGCTCCCCCTAGCCACTATCTGACGTGGGAATAGGAATAAGATTTGATCAATATCCATCTACGTAATCCATTCAAGCAAATCAAAGGGGAAATCCGTATACGAACATCGCACTGCAGAATTATTGTAGACCGGATCGTCCCTTTGATTGATCCCCGGATACTTTTGGGCTCAAGGAAACGACCAAGCTTACCGGAACCTCACCAGTAACTGTCAAATCAATCACACGATGAGTAATAAGTGCCGTTTCTCACTGTCCAGCTTATGCTCATGTGTTGCATTCTAGGTTCGGCATTGAGTCAATGGTATGTCACTGTAGCTCTTTTGCCGCAACGATACATTGTTTATTGCAGAGACTGTGTCGTCGGCTGTGTTTATCCCACATGTTTGAGATAGGGGTTATGGGATTCCAGGCGGACAATAGTATCGATGATGTTGGCAGATTCCTACTGGCAGGATCTTGCAGAACAGAAAGTTTCACAAAAGAGACAAAAGAGGCCATGCTATATTATCAATGCTGATGGAGTAGTATTGAATACCTTGGAAGTCATGATGGGACAATTATACCAGGCATACATGAAAGTTAGGTTGCAATTACTTGTTATCTAGTTTGTTGTTCTCATTTTCTATTGGTGCTCTGTCTAGGATTGCTATTACATGGCCAATATCTTGGCGATCCAAGTCTTTCAAGTGAAAGACGTCGAATCTTTTGTCCGCTTCTATTTATGACTCTTCATACGGAAATCAGAATGCTTATCATTGTCCATGAAGTACAACAGCTGAGGATCAAGTGAAGACTCAGTATGCGAACTCTTGCAACATAATGTCATCTCCCTTTTAGAACGATTGATTAGTATCAATTGGACAGAAGGCACTACTGACTGCAGACGATGCGCATTTGACATAAGAATAGAATTCAGTACTTCGCCACACATGCTTTCAGGCATTTCCAGTTGCAAGGAGTAAGCACTGCTTATAAAGAAGGCTTCAGACCTCAGAATTCTCTCCATTCATCAACATTTCAATGCACTTCTTCTTTCTACCACCTCAAAATTCTTCAAAATTCTTCAATTAGATAGCAATGGCCCCCTTTATGGCTTCAAGTCCACAGTCGGTCGATACTTATGAGTCTATTCCCAAAGGTGTTTATGCCCTGAAGCGTGATTTCAACGCGAGTACTAGGTAAACGCTTGCATCCATTCGTGTTTTAATTTGCTAACAAGAATTGCAACAATAGGCTTACCGCCCAGCACTACTTGTGGAAAGATGCCCTTAGATTCAACATTCATCCAGACATACCTACAGATAACAGCCAGATAAGGATTGCAGATGTTGCCACAGGGAACGGGTTTGTCGAGACGCTGTCCATTTCCTAGTCAAATGCTGATCTATAACCCTAGTATCTGGCTTTTGGATGTGGCACGCGAAATCTCTCCATCGGCAAGACTAGACGGGTTCGATATCAGTCTTGATCAATGTCCTCCATCCCCATGGCTACCGGCCAATACTCATCTTCACACCTGGGACGTCTATAAAGAGCCACCAAAACAATTTCAGGAGATGTTTGATATTGTTCATGTGAGGTTGATTACAGTTGCCATCAAGAACAATGATCCACGACCTGTCTTGGCTAATCTGCGTAAATTGCTTAGTAAGCTTATCATACGCTCAAGTCCATCGTGTTCATGGAACTGACATATCAAATCTAGAACCTGGTGGTTTCCTTCAATGGGATGAGGCTGATAGTGTTGATTGGGCTGTCAAAACTATTGACTCATCTGTGGCTACTGACGCCGTGAAGCGCTTATTTCAGCAGCTATGTGGTTCTCATGAGTGAGTGGAGACTTGACAAATTTCAATCCCAAATTGCTAACAGACCCCAGTTGGAAGCGCTATATGGTAGACATACTCAATGAAGACGGATTTGAGGATGTCCGACTCCACAAAGTGAAATATGACCTGACCATGGCAAGGTATTGGAATGACGTGTAAGAGAATATACCATAGCGCTTTTGAGAGTCTACAGCTTGCTAACACTTTATAGTTATATGAGCACTTGGGATGAGTTCGCAAAGATGATTGTACGGAAACCTGAAGAATCACTGCAACTCAACCGGGAAGCCATGGATCAAGTTCGTGATGGTTGTGCTATATCTTGCCCTAAGCTTGTCTGGATTGCCCAGAAGGCTTGGTAGTTGACGGATATATTTCTGGAAATGATAGAGTGCAATAAGCTTCCGAAATTCTATTCCAATATAAATGTAAACCATCTTATCTTTTTTGTTCATGGCAGCTATAAGGTGAAGCAAAGTCTGTCGGTGAAAGTATTACTTAGTCATTAACAGTTACAGAATGAACGCCTATAAATCTATCAACAACCCAAACAACATGTAATCTCTACTCTAACTAATCACTTTCACTGTTTTCCATAATCCCCCCGCCTACTTTTCAAATCATTATAATCCTCCTCCTCCTCCACCCCCAACCTCTTATTAACCATTCTCTCCACTCTCCTAATCAATCTATCTTCCTCCGCTTCCGTTCCATCCCAAGCTCCTTGCCCCATTACCCCGGGATCCTTCACACTAAAGAGATCTTCAGGCTTATCCTCAACCACTTTATGAAACCCTGTATAAATCGCTTTTGTAAATTTCTCAGCATCAGCCTTTCCGCGTTCATCATCATCTCGAGTTCGGACGATGCGACGTTTGCGATCGCGAGAAACCTGATTTAGACGTGCATAAGCCCAATCGTCAGGAGAATCGATATAAAATTCTTTAGGAAGCCAGAGACGGAGCCAATTTACGAATTTTACGAAAGCGGAGTCTTTAGTACTTGTCTTGCAATCATCGGGGATTTCCTAAGGGCGTACTGTGAGACTTTTGTTCTAGTGGAAAGCGAGCGACAAAAACTTACAATTGATTCGACTTTGCTGAGTTCAAAGCCGAGAATCGTGTATACGCTCCACTACACAGTTGTTAGTCCTGCTTCGGAGAGATTCATTTAGACAAAGAAAGGCACCAACCAAAGCCGCATGTCGATAAATCATATCAATAGCTTGACGAGGTGGCATATGGATCATACCAATAAGTCCGTGCGACTTTGCAGTTCTGAAGAGAATACCACTTCTATTGTGAGCTCTACCATTTTGGTCGAACCACATAGCTGGACAATTGACTGTTCCATCTTTGAGCCTGACGCCTGCCTCTCTGTCATAGGCAACAAGTGCTAGTCGTTCATCGTGATCTTTCTTTTCGTCAAGTCGATAGAAATGTAACTCGATCAGGTGTGGAAGTTCGTGAAGGTGGGCTGACATCTTGAGGATTAACTATTTGACGACAGCTGTGCTAGGAAAGCAAATAGAAGCTCTGCGAAAGGGAATTCCACATAAATAGATGGTGATTTGTGGCCGTGATAAAGTGGTGGCGCAGAATGTAGGCTTCTTGGCAGGCTTTCAGGGTCTGTTATAAGGCCTTGAGAATTTTCCTAAGTATCTTGTTGGGCAGCAAGCTTCCTGCGGATTGATAAGGTATTACAACTCTAATCGAAAAGTCATGAGATTTCATTCGTCAGATTGATTGATTTCCGGCGGTGGATGATAAAGATTCTCGGCAAACATGATGATCATGCCAGTCCAGACACAATAGCGAGCATGAGGTGCCTACGGGCGAGTCATCGAGGGTCACGATCAATATACCCGACTTATCTTGCCGAAGCATTGTCATGAGGATGAATTACCACGAACCTAAACGTTGATTCAAAAACTTTTCTGTGTGAACGCCAGGTCATGTGCTAATATGGCAGTAATTAGTGTTCATCGATGGCCCAGAACGAGATCATTTCCACAAATTTGTGATTGTTCCGATTATATATGCCTATCTAGACAGTGTATTGGATGAAGACCCTTTGAATCTTGTTCCATTATTTAAGTTTCTGTTATCAATGACTTAAAATATTGAACGAGTAATCTTTGGAATCCATTTTGAGAATTTCGCAAGGTCAATTCAATATTAGTACTGGGAGCTCTCCAAGCTGACTGAGAGCGGGACTCCCTTGTACAAATGGACCTAGAATCTAGTTTTAGCATGGCAATATTCGAGTGGGGATTTTTGCTCAGTAAAAGAGAGTTGGAATACGCAATTCAAGGCAGTTTTCGAGACCCAATGGTCTTCTAGTGAGCCTGGAATTCCAACAATGATAGTCCAGATTTCGTAAACTTTTGCCTCCATCAAACTCACAGTTTTATTGATTTGCTTGGCATTGCCTATGTATTCCAAAAACGTGTCGTAGAAATCCCGATTATTAAGAAGTAAAGATCAAGCCACAATTAGAGAGAAAGCAAATATTTCCGAGTGGCATGGCGGCCACACATAAGGACACCAGTGATAACAGTAAGAGACCAGCAAGAGACCAGCTGACTATACCAATCAACATGTTTGTCTTACTGACACAGAGCTAGAGTTTCAATTGAATCTCATCGTAAGTTCGGGTTTGGCAAACAAATACACATCCGAGTTCTTTTTAGCCAAGCTACTGGAACCGAACTATAGGGCTAATGCAGTACAACTCGGCACGACAATGGTCGCATGTTAAAGTCGTGATCTCTACATTTGAGTGAGACCGGAGAATTTTGGTATTTTGGTACAGATATTCATTGATTTTTCTTGTAAGGCTGAGGCTTGATTGATGGAACAAGGTGTTGTGATGGCACTATTCCACGTGGAGATTGGTACTATCACTTTAACTTTAAAAGGTCCAGTTTTGTGTAGAGCTTAGAAATTAATTTCTTGATTTTAAATTCAATACTTATATCATAATCTCAAATATTTAATCAAAATTGGGTTCGACAATCAATTCTATGAGAAAAACGTTGTTGGTCTTGGATTTGTGAGAGCAAATTGGCGACCGAGATACTAAAATTTCCGGTGGTGCATTCATTCATCCATCGCTAATTGTACCCTACACCTTGAGCCGAAGATGAGCCGTGAATACTAACGCTGCTAGACCAACATTATGCAGATGTTATGATAGGTATGAAGACTAACTTTAGCAAAGTTGTATTAATGAAGGGTCTAATTTGGTAACATTAGTTTCGGAAAATTGATCGGTTGCGAGATCACTCTAACGGGGGTTTTCTGGCCCCGATTTTAATCGCACAGGGCTGTAACAAAAGGAGAAGAAATACTTTTTCAGCTTGTGAGATGGAGCCAAGTGCTGGTGAGGCTCACTTCATAGTCCGCTTCATAGTAACAGCGAATGTGTTCCCGAGAGGAAGCCGTCTCAGCCGATGATCGGGATTTCGCCCGATAAATTGTAACCACACCTACATTGATTATTATTATCTCGTTTTTAGATGTAACCAACGTAGTCCCAGAGCCACGTTAGAAAACCGAGAAAGCTCTTCTAACACACCTAAGAGATATTCCTGATGCGCAATACCGAGGTGGGATTATGACGTGATAAGGGAAAATCATTATCTTTGGAGACAACACACTGCCTGTCATATCGTTAGCTCGTACTAGAAAGGCACAAGGCCTTTGCGCAAAAAACAAGCAAAGCCGCCTTACAAGTGACTTTTATTGAATTTCTCATATGAGGCCAAGACATTGCGCTACTAGGAATCCATAATATCTAACCGGAATCACAAAAAATGTGAAATATCTAAACTCTTCAGATGCTGTACCACAGTAGCATAGAATTATTGCGATCATACATGACACCAATCTCTGCCAAGCGTTGTCGTGTTGTGCCTATCCATCTCCATTAGATTAGAGGACCGATTAGAGGCGCGGTGGAACGATGAGATGCGATTTCTTTGAAATATGACAGTACCCAAAATTTTTGTCAATATTGCACGATCTTGCAATGCTCAGAGCGACTGAGAATTCTTTCAACAGGTTGTTGCCACTCGGCTAGTGGTTGTCGAATCTATCAATCAAATATTCTCCGGATATGCAGGTGCAAACGCCACTTGCACATGGATTATCGGGAATGCCTGCCCGGACTTCGATGAGTTGGTCTGGACCATCGTTGGGAATTTCTGGAATTTATTTGGTGGATGCAAAGCTTCCACCTGATGACTATCTCACCAAGTGCATACGGGTTCGTTCCGTTCCGAGCATAGTTCGGCAGGTATAGCAGCCACCCGTTATTATCCTAGTTCAAGCTTGCCTATTCAACGGCTTGGATATGAGTATTTGCATTTTTTAAGGCCTCGATTTTAGGTATACCTGATCCTGCATCTGCAAGTAATGTAAGTTTCTAGACCTTTGGCACACCTGTCACTTCTTGATATTTCCCTTTTAGGTAAGCCTTTGTTTCACTAATCTTTTTGTTACTGATAATACCTAGAAAGTACCTTATATTTGAATATGACTCTAATAGTGCTAGTGTAACATTCTATGAGATCTCCCTACCGTCCTTCTTGTTGCAGATACTTCATTGATATACCAATAAATTGAGTTATCATTTTTATGTTTAATAGTACTGACTTTTACGTATTGATTATATACCCTTGAATCTTGGCAAGTACTTGAAAAACTTACGTATCTGCGACCAAAAACAACAGTATTGTTGGACGAGTGTAAAACAATAGATATATTGAAAGAGAAAAGAGCAGTCTAGATAAGCTTAGAATAGACATTTTTGGTGCGGGGCATACCCTTCGATATTGTGTGATGTGATCTAACACCACAGCTCGGCAATAGGCATAGTGCATGATAAATGATGCATTAATTTCGTGGCTCCAGTTCATGGTGAAAAACAGCCTGATCCTCAGAGCGCAACAGTCTCAATGACATGAAACCTGCTATCTATAGCTTGGCGGCTTTCCCAATTTTCAGTTCATTATATAAAGCCCCTTCTCTTTAAGTATGGCCCTACATTCTATCGATCCTTCCCTCATGAATAAACTCCCCTTGTTATCATCGACTCACGAGACTTTCGTGAATTGCCCGATCGAAAACTCCCACAATTACTATTGTCATGTCTAACTTGAGTCAATACTCCGATTTGGCGGTCCAAGGCTCCGAAGTGGCAGGGTCAGTATTCTTTCTATACCTGTTACCCTTCTATAAGTGGTACGTTTCACTTCTATATCATATCTCCCAAGCTTTTCACTCGGTGGGGGGCTTAAAGCTTCAATGAAGACTCATTTTTTTCTGCCGCTTTGATGTCTTGCTCTGTTACTTGCTGGATACTAGCTATGGTGAAGTATCTTCCTTCTCAGTTTTCATCACTTGATCCATCGCTTTAGAGCTCAAAACAATCAGAACTGCCAACTATGCACTTGATATCGCCATTAACATTCTTGTCCATCTTCATATGTTGATCGTTTACTTAATCTTTCCTCCCAGCCTCAAAGTACAAAGTAGAAAGTCTGACTAACACTCTTGTATCTAACTAGAACGAATGAGAATTCTACCTCACCGAACTGTTCCAGTTCCATCCCCGCCTCTACCGAAACTATCAGTTCGTCATCACTCTATGCTTACCGCATGGATCGCTACCTTGCTGATTCAGATCATTCTGTTCCTTACACCTCGCCTTCTATTATCGACGACGAGTTGCCCAGTCCAAGACACACAGAGCTTCGCAAGGAAGCAATCGCAGCGGACCTCAGAAGATGCATTACTGAGTTTCGTGATTAGCTATGACACATGAAAGAACTTTTGCTTGATAGTAACCTACCTTTCAGGAAGCTTGCTTTGCGGGAGGGATCAGGATGGGCATATCGATGGCAGAATCGAGTAAGCATAAAGTTTGGACTCGATGCATGGCTATGTAAAGGAACTTTCTAGACTGGTTGTGGATTAAAAATTGTTCCTATAGTTCGGGCCACTGATTTCGAGGCAGAAATTAGTTCTTTGGGAAATCCAGACACTAGTTTCTTTTGGAATTGGTTCAGCTTACCGAGTATCTGGGCGTTAATTTTCCGACACACTTGTGTAGCTCTATATGCCAGATATATCTCCATGATCTCTTCCTTATCCCAATTCGAGATCCATGGATGCGCTATTATTTCCTTGTTGACATTTGGGTCAAATCAGTCGTCGTATTGCAGCTCATTCAGTTCATTTTTGGTGAGATCCCAATGTGTTTCTCTCTTTTGATCCTTGATTCATCAATTAGTGGTCGCAAAGGAAGTAGCCTTAGTATGATGCGCGCAAAATAAATGCTCTAAAGGCCTGATGTTAGTCAAGATTCTTTGTTGATTAGGATATCTTTGAGCCCGAGGCCCATTTTAAAGCGTTCATAAGCGTCGCCGCTACCAGAATACCTTTTCATTCACTTAAAAAGAACTTTTTATGTCGGGAGAGTATTATCCTGTCGTATATCAATGAAGGAAATGCTGTTGATGTGTAAGAAATATTGACAGGTGTGGCTGACGATAATATACAGAGGTAACGTGTTCCGATAGCTGAGGTTACATCAGCAGCTTCTATAAATCAGAGGAAAAAATTCTAGAATGATTCTCAGTCGATGCTTTAATTGCAACCAAATGATCTAAGTTTCTACGATTCGTCGCGTAAATGAATCGACTTTCTATGAATTACAAAATCGGAAACTATCTATACGAGCTTCAACAATATGAGCAGCATAGAATGCTTTCGTTGTTAGCGCTTCTGCAAGTTTAGGCTCGAATAAAAGTTGACAAGCAAAGAAAATAAATGAACACAAAATGAATATATTATGATATCTTCAAGCTTTCTGCTCATGGATAAGTAACTGGTAATTATGATGTGGGTATATTCGAATAGCCAAGGTAATAATCAATGCCTCAGTGTTTGTGCTGGAATAGTATCAAAGATTGATGAGAACTGTAGGTCCAAGATTGACGTCTGAAAAGAAGGAATTGGCGGTCTGGTTTGCAAGGGTAGTATGAGCTTCGCTTCAAGGATTATAATGTATGATCTTCATGGTTTACAACGCCTTTATATCCTTAATAAACCACAATCTTCTGTAGGGCAAGTAAGCAGCACAGAAAATTTAAGCCAGGTTGTAACTGCCAGCTAATGATGCGCCGAATTGGTAAAACAAACAGGCTAAATTCCTCGCGTATCTAGAGTACGAGTTGGAGAAACCATCCTTGAGTATTTTCTGGGATGGTGGGGGAAGCATCTCACCGAAAACCGTGGTTTGCATTTGCCTCATTCTTTAAGACATTCATCTCAAAAAATATACTATATAACAATAAGGTAAGCCCACTCATTCAAAAACATATATAAGAACTATCATAATCCCAGAATTGTTTCCAAATGCAATATCTCTTCTTTAAATTGATTATCTTTTCTCAAACTTTGCTCTTGAGGATTAGTGATTCTAAGAAAGTCACGTGCACTGGCTCCTCGTTACTTGTACCCTCTTTCATATCACGAATTCCACCTCACTTCACATTATGCCTGGCCAAACTTCCGAGATTGTTTCGGAAGGCTCTAAAGCTCCTTAGTAAGTTAAGAGTTTACAAAATTATTATTCTATCTCTTACATATTAGTCGACTCCAAGAACATCATTTATTCTCCTTCGAGGCTCTTTTTAAAAATCTCGGTGTTTAACTCTTCGGATCCATTTAGATTTTCATACCGTTCCTAGCCAAACCTGTTCATGTTACTAGTTCATATCTCTCCGTTAGTCTAGTTTATGCTTCATTTACTCTTATATGTCAGTGCTTTCCCCAGTTCAACCATGGTTGTATATTTACCTCTTTCCTTCAAAGATCTACCTCTCAGAGTCGCCTTCTCGTATCGTCTCTTGTCCAATACTATCACATGCGCTTAATATTATAACTGATAGGCTATGACTCTATTTTTCTCCACCCACTTTGAAGTATACTAACAGCCGTCTCTCATGTCTAGCCCAAAGAATATCTCATCTCTTCGATCTTCCTCTGCCAAGTCCGCGGAATCCCAAAGAATCGCGGCCTCTCGAATTCATAGCTACCTCCAAGACCCAAATACCTCTGTTCCATATGCAATGATGGTCAAAAATCCTCAAGCTAGTGTTCATAAACAGCTTAACAGAGTAGCGGCCGTCGGATATAGAATGGGTACTATGCTGGAGGAATTCGACAAGGCTTTTGATGGCAATACCAGTGGGAGTAACAATGGATCTAATGATCGGAGCAATACTGGCTCTTAATTTTACTGCTTGGACGATGTATTAGCCCAGGGATGGCATATGGAGAAGGGCAGTTAATCAAAAATTAATGGTTGGGCTCGGACGGAGCAAAGAGATCACTTGTCGATTCCATAAAAGCCTAGTGCTATTGTGTCAAGATTCCGAAACATTTCTTGGAGTGCGGAGAGGTATAAATTTATTGAGTTGTTTGCTTTTGAGTGGAAAGTGTCTTGTTGGAAATAATACGAAACTTCCCCTTTAAATTCTCGCTTAAGCTTTTGTGAGACATCTACTCTTTAACTATCTCCAAAATTGTGGGCTCGCTCAGTATCAACTGGCAATCATGAAATATTGATAGTCATATCAAGGTAAGCTGGAGAATTTTAATGGCTAACGTAGCATCCTTACGCAATTTTGTATGTAAGCTGCAGCTGCAGCTACAGGCATCAGAATGGAAAGCGGGGTTGATCACGTGAATGATTCAATGTTGAAGAGACGCTCGTACATAGATGAACGAGATCAAACAATACAAGCGAAGGATAAAAGTGATGATGCTTACCGTCCTGCAGGGAAGCTGATCCTGAATATTTTGGATATATAAACACACAAGCCAACTTCACATGTCAATCCCAGTATCATTGGATCCGCTTGTTTACATCGTGAGAGAAGTGATAACACACAGTGTTATGTACTCTTAAACACCGAAATGCTTAATTCAGCTGATTTCGGATTTAATCCTTATATTTTATTGGAGCTGGATAGTTCTGTTTACGTCGGATTTAAATGTCGTATGTCTGTTTGGGGCGCTTGATGACTTTTTTTCTCGGATTTAATTCTTATGTTTCTATTGGAGCGAGCCAGTTCTGTTTATCTCGGACCGAGTCCTTGTGTGTCTACTGCGCCAGGGCTGCGTTCAATCACCTTCAAGATTGAAATCTCGAAATCTAATTTGTAGCGACATAATAAGTTACACTGCTGACGGAAAAAAGGCAGTGGATCAATATTCCAAGCTGTGCGACAGGCAGTTTACATTCGCCTGTTTCTTAGGAGTAAAAGAAATGAAAACGTCTTCTGCAAACTAAATGATGGCAAGGGAAGCCTGCGCAATCAAGAAGTACGATGGTCGCCATGTGCTTGATAGTACTCTGCAAAATCAATGGCGTCCAATTTGGTCCATCGACGCTTTGGGGCAAAATACATTTTCCTGTACAACCCTGATGCATAGAATAATGGTAGTTAGGAGATTTCACACTCATCACATTGTCCGCCTCATTTCTCCACCTGCACATCCGATTTTTCGCGGATCTTTTTGTTTTATCAACGCAATATAACAATATAACATTGTGAACATAGTCAGAAAGGAAAATGTCAGTTCTTGGGACCTTTCAGACCACTAGTCTCACCGAAGTAGAATTGCACATATAAATAGTCTTTTTCCCTCACGAAATTATGTTCTCTTCTCTGTCCATATCCCAGTATTTTAATCCTTGTGTCCAGAAACCACGCGCACATACATTACAAGATCATCATGTCAAACTCCACTGAGAGCTCTACTGCAGCCGTGCGAGGATCTGTGCCATCCGAGTGAGTTCTTGTCGTGTTGGAATCTATCCCCGAAACAGTTTCAAGAACTTGCTTGTCGTTCGAATTTGGCTGAATGAATGTTCACTTGTGTTCTCCTACTACCCATCGCAAACACTTAAACTTTATTGTGTTTCTGTGCATTCAGTTTCTGTTAAATTATCATTCTTGCCTCATGATCTAATAAAGCTCTCTTTTAGTAACAACGTCGCTTCCAACACTACCCGTATCGAGGACACTTACCTCTCCGCCAATCGCGTGAGTTCCTATCTCGCAGATCCCGATCTCCTGGTTCCTCACACATCAATCAACCAACAACATGTTGGTGACAAGACTGTTGACTTTGCGGTGTCTCAGATGAGAAACAAATTGCAAGAATTCGACGCAGCCTTCTACCGCAACGGCGGTAGTAACGGTGGTGCTTAGAGGTCACGACTACAACCCCCTTTGGGACTCGCCAGTTGTGATGTGAAGGAGATATTTAGTGAGGAATGTTGATTTTACTAGGGAAAAGACGAGGAGTTACCAGATGATATTGAGAGGAAGTAAATTTGCTTTGGTCGATCGGCAGGGAAAAGACAATAAGACATTTTCAATCTTTTGTATGGAAATTCAATTGCATTGATATGCCGAGAGAATCAAGGCAGAGGTCCTTAAAATTAGGATCATTCTGTACACGATGACAGACCTCCAGTTGCGGCTCAGCAGATGCACGGAAAACTTCAAAGACATGAAAAAAGAAAGAAATATGCAAAGAGACAAAGTGCAAAGCGTCTGGAAAACAGATTGACACTACAACTTTAGAGTAGTCTGTATCATGATCTTTGTATCTGAAGTTGATCCAACTCACCTGCAAAAACAACATACTTTTGTACATTTTCTACTATAAACAAGATTATGCACCTCCCCCAAAAGCTATCTTGACCTTCTATTCAAGTCATGATGAAGCGAAATTCGAGTCACCTATGTAGTATTCCCTGTGTAATATTCCCTGTCTTGTTGCGTGTTAATTTCGTGTTGTAGTTGTCATTTCACATAAGAACTGCGACAGAAAACCTCAGGGGCAATATACCGGTGTCTTTTACCGCAACTACATGATTGGTATTCGGAAAAGGCTTTTAATTTCCACATTTCGGTTTTACTTATACGATAACCTATGTCTTGGATTCGCAAGCGATAGCGCATCTTGGTAGAACCATTGTGTCCTCGGTCACACTCTTTGTTGACGATTAGATAGTAATGTTGAGGTACAGAAAGTGAGGATGTTTGTTGACTTCATCGTGGCATTAATCACATAGCTGTACACTGTAGCTCATCGATAATATTTCAGTTATATACCTAGGTAGAAATAGAGCTTTTGAGAAATTAGATATAAAACCTAAAATCGTACTAAGTATCTTGACTTCAATGGCCTATTCCTCACCTCCGTTGTTCAATTAATTGATGTGGAAATTGGGATTCCTGTATGCAAAGAGGGTGCCTCTTATATTTAAACTCCACTACGTTTTCACTGATTCTGCTTTAAGCGGATCTTATTTGAAAGAAGCAGATAGCACCTGGACAGCCTGTAACCGATTTCATCGTGACTATAATGTGCAATCGTGGCTCGGTTAAATTGAAAATAAAATTTATATCTTTATAAAATCACGTGTTGAGACCGATTTTGAGCTAGTACTAGCTTGGCATCCCAGCAATATTGGAATATCTTCAACGGTCGGGATGTCTTATTTAGAGTACCTAGAAAGGCCACATGTTGTACCTTCAGCCTCAAATGACGTTTCGACACTGGATGGATGTGCACGCGGACATATTTTACTAAGAAGGATGTTTAAAATGAATTCCTTCGATGAACTTATTGATTAAAGTATGCTCCATCCAATTTCTTGAATGGGAATATCAACTTCTAAATTGTAGAAAGTGTGTGAGGATGCCGATTACATGTCCAGAACTTGCTCATCATCATTACCCTCCTCCTCGATTACTAATTGTTTACTCCCGTCCTGTGCAGAACCAACCAGAATCCCTGATCTGTTGATCGGCAACAGCCACAAGGTTGCTCTCCAATGATTTTTCAACCTTTCTCATTCCTTCATGTACCTAGAATCTCTGTTCACTTGCGTCACAGCTCCCCTTGTTCACTCCCCTGGATTACTTCAGATAAGGCTCTGACGAGATTTATGGAAGGGCATCGGAAAAGAACAAAGGAACAGACTTGGAGGAATTATGTAGTATCACATGACATTCAAATTGAACGACTCGGCCCCTTTAGAACGTCCCATTCAACCAAAGAAAGATGGAAAGGTACATCAATGCCAAAAAAAGTCGGCATTCCTCATTACCAAACTAATCCGGGGCGAGGGATCTCGCCTACATTTCAGAGTATATAATAATTCGAAATCATTTGTTTCTTTAATTCTTTATATAATTACACACAAATGGATTCTTAAGTCTTGAAAACACAGACAATCAATATATTATGCTATACAAAAGGTTTATAAAATCCAACGCATAAGTTTCTTTTGCTAGACGCCCAAACATAGATCAAAATTTATTAGAAGTGTGGTAGCTAGCGTAGTGCAAAGCGGAGTGGGCGTGGCTGACTGCAGGAAGTTCTTTTGACATGTGTCGTAATCATAACTTAGCACCCAAGATCAAGTACCGAAACATAATTGGGACAATACATGACCCTAAAAATAGGCTAATTGGCCCTTGGCACACTCATAACAATTTTGAATTGACCCAATAACAGTAACAGAATGCCTCGTAGGCGTGCACAATTACACTTTGCATATATATACGAATGATAAAGTGTTGTGCTGGGATGTCTGCAAATTTGCGACGGAATGGAAGTAGTTGCGAACTTTTGTCGCACAATCCCTCTTCGGGAAAAAAATACATGTCCAATTGTTCTATCGGGATGCTTCATTACCACCTTTTTTTTTTTGCTTTAATAATTACACGTATGTGACACCGCCCTCGTTCTCTTCGGAGTTCGCGCACTTGCTCTCCATAAGTACTAGAGGAGAGAAAGTATAGACAATGTAAATTAAAAAAATTGCTGGAATAAAGTATTTTAATTGTAAAAATTGATCGGAATCACGAATCTACCATAAATGTGATCAAACAAGTTGAAGCACAAACAAAAGTTTATTTGTCGTCGCAAGTTAGAATTTAGGTTGAATAAAGTAAAAAGGTCGTGAACTACACATACCCAGACCCCCATCGGCTTGCTCGGACTTCTAGTGATCTTTTAGAGACCATCGGATGCCGGCAATACATTTCTCCTTATCAGTAGATCCAACAACCCATGCCCACTTGTCACCATCCATCTAACACTGATTTGGTAGCCTGCTAGGATCAATTATCGACGGAAGTGGTATCAACATCATCTCTTCTAAGTCTCCCGTAAAAGAATTAAGGATATCTAGAGCTTTCACTGCGTCATTGCAAATATCATCTTCTATGATTTTCAATCATGATTTTGTAAGGTTATCTATGCGTCGTCCAAAAGCATATAAGGGATGACATGTTGCCGGGAGAGCGAAATCTTGTGAGGACCAACAATCTTTACTGCGATTCTACTAGACTCCAAGAAGTGACAAGAACAATCCAGCTGAAAAGCTCTACTCAAACCGTAGCATCATTTTTGTGCAGCTATGTGATCAATACCGAGTCGTACGCACATCTTAGACAAGTCTTTGAGTGCTTCTCGAAGTCCAAGAACCGTTGTGTGGCAGAACTTAACACGATGAAGAAACGCCTGATCTAGGCTCAAAATCGTGGAAAGAACAAATGGTTGGTCGCGAAACCAGTGACCTCGGACAAAAGTTCTGGTATCATGTATGGTTGCTTTGGGCGAATTCGAGTATTACCCGGGGCAGTGGTAGCTAACAGCTGGAAACATTCGTAATCGCAATTATAACATGCCGTAGCCTTACAGATTTGAACGTTGAGTAAATTTAAGAACCATGATTGATGATCTAGAACCAAACCCCAATTCTTTTACAATTGTATGTGCAACTTGCACGAAAAACAATCTGCATGATCTGTGTGTGACTTTCTACATTCAAGTCAAGCCATAACGGGTCACAGAAAAACTCTGGTGGATTTGGGTAGAATTCATCATCATCAATCACGGGCTCAGTAACAGCCAATGGACCAACACAGATAAGTAAATTTTGGAATAACAAATTGTTACAGCTCGTAATACCATTTCCGCCTCCGTACTCCGATGTTGAGGATGCGCATCATGTTCATGCTGACGATGCGGTCGCACGAAGTGCAGTCAGGGTGCCCCTAGTCTATCCATTTTTGATCACAAATTGCTTGGCAAGCATACCCTGATCAACCATCAAAAGCCACAGGACCTTCGTCCATAGGGTGCACATAAACCACTTAGCAAGAGCCTCCAGGAACGGGGTTCTCAGATTTCAATAATGTTCCTGGAAATTCTGGCACGCCGCTTAAAGAATCTGTACCATCCTAGAATTTGATGTTGTGCTGTCTACCTGCTTTCATTTGATCTTAGCCATGCCAATTGGCGTCGATAAAAAAAAGAAGTCAGGGCCTACATCCCGCTTTGTAGCGAAAAATGCAACCTAAAGCGCGCCTCATGAGGGGCAAGTCTAAACCAAGTGAAATACAAGGGTTTATACCGAGGATTGAGCCAATGTAAACGATCTAATCAAAAAGAATTTTGAAATTCTAATTCAATCTCAGAATATGTGATCTTTGAGTGGTTTCGGGTCGATTTATGCGGGGACTTAATAAATACTGTACCTTGTAGAATACTCAGATTTCTTACCAAACTCTTGATTTGTTTAGATGAGTAGTTTTAATTCCTAGTGAATATTGATCAACGGTACTCATAAAAAGCCTCTAGGTATAGTTTGATAAGGTATTAAATCAACAAATATTTACTGGTCTAATTTGACAAATTCTAGGCCTGAAAGAACAATTGATCGATTTGATGATAGATATAGAAGAAAGATTGCGAGATACTGGATCGCTGCTTTATGATCGAGTCGAAAATTGGTCTTGAAAATGCAAGTATCTAATTCGTTTTCCGATCTCGCTTGACAATTGCTTGTGCACCCTCTAAGGTTATCGCCCAATTCGACAGAATCGGATTGGTCCGCCAGCAATGTCGATTTTCTGATGCAGGTGGTGGTGGGTATATAACTCCATTCTCTCGCTGCAATGATATCCTTTTTAAACTCATCTCCTCAAGCTCAACTACCTTCTACAATATCCATATCCACCTCAAGACCACCTCAAAAACACCGGGTTCTATCAAGCATCACGTTGATATCCCTTGAAACACCATCATCATGGCTAGCCAAACATTCAACACTGCCGTAAAAGGCTCAAACATCTTTGAGTGAGTTTACAACCTCTTTATTTTCCTTTCCGACTTTCATGAGTTTTTTCTCTTCGAAATTTTTGTATCATCCCTCCTATTTGATGTCACTTCTCGCTGCGCTCTCACAGTTCAGTCTTCCATACTAAAACATTGCTGTTCTTTCATACATTCGTGTCTCCCCATTCACCACTTCGTTCTCTACTTCTATCTCTTCCTGGAACCTTTTATTACTACTCAGTACACCTTTTCCTCGTGTTCTCCAGCCCATATGAGTACTACTCATTCATTATATGTTATGTGTCTGTTCCTTATTACTGTCCAAGCCTGTTCTGTCGCCTCTACATTTCCCACTGAAAGTTTGTTTACGCTCTTCCCCACCTTGCGTATCGCCTTTCTTTTCACATAAACTTTACCTTTTTTCTTCCATCACCTTTTCGAATCAACAACCACTTCACACATCTCCCATCTCCTATCCCGCACTTCCTTTCATACATCCACCAACATGCACTAACACATTCTTCCCAACACAGTGTCAACTCCACCTCCACAACCCGAACATCCCCAGCCGAACAATCCATCCTCTCAACCAACCGCATCCAAACCTACACCAACGACTCTCAACACTCTACCACCTACGCATCTCCAACCCTTGTGTACAACGGTGATCAGGCAGCAGTCACCCAGTACTACACCGCCGCCGCGAGAAACAACATCCAAAACTTTGATGCGGCATTCTACAGCAATGGTGGTGGGCAGTAGCTCTTGTACTTGTACTTGTACTAGCGCTTGCTATGCTATGCTATGCCATTTGATATATATAGAGATAGATCATGTGTACCACGTGTGATGAAAGAGATGGGATACCAGGGCTCGGAGCTTGGAGTTTAGAAACGGCAACGAAAAAAAAAGGGAAAGGATAGGATTGGAATACAGGAACGATATAACGACATTATGATACAACGTAGGAACAAGGGTGGCTCGATGGGTGCGGTTGATGGGTTAAAAATACAATGGGCTGATCAAACAATCATTCAATGAAAACTTTAATTGAACAACAGACCGCGACCCCGCATTGACCAATGACGTGATGTGTAACTGACACCCGAGCCCCTTGCAGTTTTAGCCACGGTGCTTAATTCTGCCACCACAAACCCTAAGGCGGTATAACCCAAGCTGCGGGATATTCCCCGCATCATGTTCCATTGCACGAACACAAGCCCCACGGGTTCACCACGTTCAAGCAAGAGAGATTTAATCATCAATCAACGAAGGTAAAAATCAAAGCTAATACCAAATGAATTGAGGTAGCCCTAGAGATATAACATAGCCTAACCTCATACATAACTAATACATAAAGCCACTTAAGAAAAAACATCCGTTGATCCATCGTTATACTTTCCTCATACATTGTTTCTCATATCCTTATCTTATCTTAACCCTAGTTCTACCCCAAGAAAAAAGCTTCAATCTTAACTCAAAACCAAAATCAAGATCTAAAAATAACTTAAAAGAACAAAAACAAGGAATCGCATCTCATCCTCCCCTTTCCACCACATTATCTCAATCTCCCTTCGCCAACAGCACTAGCGTACACGCCTAAAATTCAAGAATATTTCCTTACAACAAATGAAGAAGACACCCTCCTAAGCGTCAATCATCCTCAACGTCCCCATTCTTGGCGCCAACTGCGGTGCCATTTCTCTGGTGCTCAACTTCGTCTTGGTTATGACCACATCATCAACCAATACCATACCATCGCTCTCTCCTCTACACTCAGTATAAATCTGTACCTTGGCATCTGTCTTGCCAATCAAGTTCTTCTTTGGTTTGTAGATGATTGTGTTCTTCTTCCATTTACCCTTCTTGAGAGGAGTTGGAACGGAACAATAGCTATCTTTGTTAACACAGATTTGGAGCCAGCAGTCGCGGGACTTGGCGGCTTGACCCCAGGCTGTGACCGTGAGAGATTTGGTGGCGGGACAGATGGTGGTGGTCTGTTGGATAAGGGACAAGAAGTCTTGAGTCATGGTTATTTGACTAGGGAGTGAGTGTTAGTTTGGGTTTCTTGGAAGAGATGAAGCGGACAAGAAAAAAGGAAGGAAATACTTACAGGTAAGAGTTACCAGTATGGGCAACGGCAGGGTTGTTGATAACAACGTTACTCTTGGCGTTGGCAATACCATCACTTCTAGGTGCCCACGGAGACAAAGATCCGGATTCAAATCCACCATTTGTGATTGTTGCCGCTGGACAAGTGGAAGTGGTGCTCGAACTCGAACTTGAGGAAGTACGGGTAGAGAATGAAGAAGGGGCAGCAGAGGAAGTTGTTAGAATCGATGAGGATTCAGCGGAGGAGGAGAATAATGTACTGCTGGGAAGTTCAGAGGTGGTGGATGAGCTTTGGATTTCGGTGGTGGAAGCTGCTGAAGTGGAGGGGAGCACAGTACTTGGAATAGTGCTAGATTCTGAGCCAAGGAGTGAGGAAGTTTCGGAGGTAATGGAAGCGGCTGAAGTGGTAGGGGGCACAGTACTTGGGATTGTGTTGGATTCTGAAGAAATTACAGAGGAAATTTCGGAAGTCGTGCTGGCCAAAGAGGTGGTTGGTTGAGCACTGTTAGAAACAGTGCTAGATTCTGGAAGTACAGATGAAGCGACTGATGGTTGCTCAGTTGTGCTTGAGGGGGTATTTGTAGCTTGGCTAGTGGATTGTTCAACATTGCTGGAAGTTAGTGCTGACGAGCTAACAATTTCGCTGGGTGAGATCGAAGATCCTACACTACTGGTTGTTACATCACTGGTGAGAACTGGTTCAGATGTGGATATAGCACTGGATGAGACCGTTTGCTCAACAGTGCTTGGTACACCACTGGATGATACTGAAGGTTCAGTAGTACTTGGCTCAGCAGAAGAGACTGCAGAAGTGGTTTGGATAGCAGTGGAAGGAGTAGCTGAAGTCATTGGCTCAATAGTACCTTGACTAGATAAAATCATCGAAGAAACGGCAGATGAACCGGTTGGAATACTTGAAGAAGTTTCAGCAATCGAAGAAGTGCTAGCAGCTCCACTGGATGAGACGACACCACTGGAGGATGTTATAATCGAAGACGCGACATTCGAAGAGAGGGCACTTGAGGATCCGACATTTGAAGTCGTTCCAGGAACTTCTGAGGATAGAGGAATACTGGAGCTAATTATGGCGGATTGAGATGTCAAAGAAGAGGACTGCAAAATGCTGGATAAAACTCCAGAAGAGCTTGCGCTAGCAGATGCCGAAGCCGAAGCAGATTGGCTTGGAACGGTTGACGAGGCAATACTGGATACTTCGGAAGGTAAAGAAGATATTTGACTCGAGGCAATCGAAGAAGGAGCAGCCGAAGAAGTGAGACTAGCTGATGCAGATCCAGGAATCGTGCTAGAAGCAGCAGAAGATATGTCACTTCCGGAAGATTGAACCGACGAGGAAGTAGCTGGCGGTGAGCTAATCGT
Organism: Botrytis fragariae; assembly: GCF_013461495.1. Taxonomy (NCBI): domain Eukaryota; kingdom Fungi; phylum Ascomycota; class Leotiomycetes; order Helotiales; family Sclerotiniaceae; genus Botrytis; species Botrytis fragariae. Next base: position 2,704,581 of record NW_023500989.1, on the reverse strand, counting down.
AGAAGATGATACAGCAGCAGGGATAAGCTGATAAGCGACGATTGAAGGTGGACCATTACGTCTTGAGAATCTTTTGGCTGGAGAATTACCTCCACAAGATTGCGATGGATCACCTGGACATGGAAAGTTGCAAATACCTTCTGGTTGACCGAGATTGAATCCATTTGAACAATAACAATGACCTGGTTCGATACCCATGTATGTGAATGGACCCCCATTGTTCGCAGTGGAACAGAACAATGCACAGCTAGCGGGTGTTTCAGTAACTGTCGGAGAACTATTGTTATTGACAGGCATGGGAGGTGGAGTCAACGGGAAACCATCGAAGGTAGAATCCAAGAAACAACCTATTTCCTCGTATACACCAGCAGCAGTAACGACGGATGGAACCTGAGTTGGTCCAGAAACTGATGTTCCGGTAGTGGTAGCACTGGAGCTAGCTGCGGGGGTCGAGGACACAACGGCACTCGAGCTAATTGCAGCAGACGAGGAGGCAGCCCCGCTGGATACAGCAATAGTAGAAGTTGGTACAAATGAAATTATCGAACTACTAGGTGCTAAAGTAGACTCGGAGCTCAAAATGGAAGTTACTGGAAGTGAACTCAAAGTTACGGTTGGTTGTGAGCTGAATTCAATCGAAGATGGAGATCCTGGTATCGTCGAGCTGGTGGCGATGTAGGATGAAACCGAGGAAGTATTACTTTCAAAAGCTGAACTAGCGGTCGAAGATACGAATGAAGATTCTTCGGATACAGTTGAGCTAGTAGATGTCGATACTGATTCGGATGAGGTTGAGCTTGAGACGATGGGGACGCTTGAGCTGGATTCTAGACCAACTGATGAGCTAGTAATTCCAGAAGAGGAACTGGAAGTACTGCTAGATTCTACCGCGGAAGCGGAAACGAGTGGAGGGGTAGAAGTTGCAGATTCCGACGCAGAACCAGATGTTACCGAGGTACCCGAAGTTGATGCCGATTCAGATAATGTTAAGCTACTGGAAGCGGATGCCGAGTCCGTCGCGGATGCGGACATAAATGAACTTGCAGAGTTTGATGCCGATTCAGAAATAAGCGAAGACGATATCAACGAAATTGAAGAAGTGGCAACTCCAGATGAAAGACTAGATACCCCGGTTTCAACAGCTGAACTTTGCGAAATAACGGCTGAGCTGGAAATTGTTTGCACGGAAGAGCTAGCAGCTACGGATGAAGAAGACTCAATTGATATACTGGTGCTACCTGATGGCGAAGATGTCTCGAAAACAGTGGAAGTTGTAGCGTGGGATTCGGTTGGGACAAAGGTAGAAAGTGACGCAGTGCTACCTGGGAGCGAAGATGTCTCAAGAACAGTCGAAGTTTCCACTGTCGATTCTGTCGATAATGCGGTTGAAGATTGAACTGGTGAATCAGAAGAAGTAGCAACAACTGAGGAGAGAACATTTGATGAAGTTGCTGTAATTCCAGAGGAGATGGGGGTATTTGAGTTTATCACGGTCGATGAGCCACCACTAACAGGATTTGACGTGCTAGCAGCTACCGAGGAGGATCCTGGAGCGGTGGAGAGAGCATTACTGTTCGTAGGAACAGCTTCGGAGGATAGAGTACTGCTAACCGAAATATACACTGAAGATGATTGCGACTCCGAAATACTGAAAGTGGGGAGTACCGAAGAAGGAAGTATCGATGAGAGGCTTGATACAGCTGCGGAGCTCGAAAAAGTTGGAAGCACACTTTCCTGAGAAGAAACAGGGCCAATTGATGAGGAGGGGCTTCCTGAGCTACCGGGAATCGACGTAGATCCTGGAAGATTACTACCGGAAGAAGTTGGCTCTGAGGCACTGCTAGTCGCAGCAGGGTTCGATGTTAATTGGCTGGAGACGATTGGCACAGCAGTACTTGTCGATTCAGGTCCCGCACTGGATGTAGGGAAAGCAGAAGACGTTGCAACAGTAGAAGATGGCGCAGCTGAGCAAAAGCTTGGATAAACAGTGACTGTCACTGGAGGTGGACAATTTGCCTGACGAGGTGCAAGATCCAAGTGTTGAGGATTACGGCCCTCTAATTTGATGCTTGCACTTGCAACACCAAAGGTGGCAGCAAAGAATAACGAATCTCTTAACGAATGTGGTGCCATGATTGCTTTGAGCAGAAAGATTGATGCTTAAAGGATGGCGTTGACGAACCTCCAGAAAGATGGAGGGTTTAAATGCAAAAAGAAGGACAATTAATGATGAGAATGAAGGAGAAATAAGAAATGGACTTAGGCAGAGAGTATTGAAATACTAAATAATTGAAAGCTCAGGCAAATTCTTAAAGCCACCAAGGGGTGAGGAGAAATCCAAATGTCTCTTGCAAAAGATACAGGTAAATAAAGTTGACTCACACCAGCTTCGAGCATATGGCTGAAAGCTATCAACCATGGAGGGAAGGCGCAAACAAGAATAGCGTGATGCAGACTTTTGAGGAAGGAACACAGGAGTTGATAGTAAGACATACAGGATAGTCTATAAGCAGGTCTCGAAAGAACGATTTGGGTAGAGGATTTGTTTTTTCTCCTTGGCGCCACCAATAAAATAATACTTGGAACATCCGAATACATGTAAGGGCAGAAAGATAAGATTTCTTTGCCCGCAAGACAGCTTTCAGCCCATGATTGCCGTGAGATACATTGAGAATATATTCTAAGATCGAAATACGTATGCAGATTGTGGCATCCAATGTAATAATAGGCATTCTCGACATGAAGGGATGAAGGCGTTCGAAGTATCAATGGGAAGCGACATTTCAATATGAACGTTAAGTCAAGTTTTGAATGTATGGAATTTGAATCAATCACAATTGACATTTGAATGTTCAAATCTATCTCGAACAATAGAACGGGCAATTAATTTTCCAAATTTTGAAATGGCATAATTGAAGGAACGACCAACTCAATTCTGAATATCATCTGACCGAAGATAAGATCTCGTGACCTCGTGTTTTCAGTGATACTTCATCTAGAAATTGACAATTTAAGATCGCGTTTTTTTTTTTTCAATCTGCGAGCGCGACAACAATCCCACCTCACCTGCATGAGATAATTTCTTTTGTTATTATCAAGGTTTCAAAGTGATAAGAGAGACAACCAACGTGTTGGTTTCTTTTCTCCCTCACTACGTATCGCAATTATCCATATTTTACTAGTCTTCATTCATTAAATTCAATTGACTTTGGGTCAAAAGTTTTATCGTGCGCATCGTCTGTTTCTAATCGCTCGTTTGTTCAATTTATCCCAAATTTTGAACGAGTGTAAAACCCTTATTAGAATATCTACGAAACGTCCTTTTGTCATCCTTCGTTCTTCTTCTTAAGGACTTAATTCATGTACAAATCATCCTTCGACTTCGAATTTGTCCTTTGATTCATCACATTTTGTTGTCGATCTTTCGACTTGTCACATCGGGTGGAAATTAAAGATCTGTATTGAGCCGCAATGGGTGACCTTGATATTAAATTTCTGTTACAACAGAAGAAGGCTGAAAAACTCAAAGCTTTGGAAGCAGCTAGAACCACGGTACCGCCGGCTTGGGACGCAAAATATATCACAACCAAGGAAGGGCATGATGGCGAATTCGAATCAAACGCCAATTTTGATTCAGACAATGAGACTTCCGCCAATACAGCCTCGCCTCAACAGCTATTTGGATTCAACTATGAACCCCAAAGTCTATCGTCGACCAATCCAAAACCTTTGAGGAAGGACGAGCTTTCAAAATCATCTACTATACTCACATCAATCGAACCCGACAAGCGACGATTCTTTCGCCCCCTAGCAGACGCCATCACATCATCTAGTGGTGACCAGCTCGGCAAAATACTTCTGCGTTTATGTGTCGAGTATCCCGACGCTAGAGCAGTGGTTGAATCTTTGCTTGCGGATACTATCGATGATATCTTCATCGAAAATCCACATCCATTACTTCGCATTAGCTCAAACTCGAGAATCGAGCAGTCCTCACAAAAGATTTCACCCATCAAGAAAGCCTTGGAAAATCCGTTGTTGCCAATTGCGTTAAACAATAAAAATCAGAAAGAGGAACAAAGGCCACTTATCGCGAAGTCTGCTAGAGATGACCCAAAATCGCCTCCAGCCGTACTTGCTATCGTGAAGCCTATCAGAAAATTGCCATCAGTACCTCAACCCCCCATTTCTCCATGTAACTCAGTGGTCAGCGAAAAGCGCAAACGGGAGGAACTTGCAGATGCTTTGATTGTCTCTCCGCCACAGAAAAAATCAAAACCATACGTAAGTGCTTCTTCAGATGAAAGGTCTATATACTAATAGAGATAGTTTGTCATTCCTAAGCATTCAAAGAAGGATATTCCATTGTACGAAAATAAAGATACAATTCCACAATCAAAGTTGCTGTCGTCAAACTCTCTAAGCACCTCCGAACGCTTCAAACCACCCAAGTCTATCGAAGCTTTGCAACCTCTTTCTGATTTCGGTAACAAAATGGATGTTGGAGGAGAACAGTCTGATAAATATACTTGTTCAGTCTGTCATCAAGAATTTGGTATGAAGAAAAGCTTGGAGCGGCATCTGAGAGGTGTACATAAAACAGAAGGGGAGCCATTCGGATGTTCTATTTGCACCAAAAAGTATGCTCTTCGGGACTATCTTTATCGCCATCTGACCTCTTTTCATACAACTGGTTCGAAATGTAATGCTTGTGGACTCTCATATCCAGATGGCGACATTTTGAGTACACACATGAGATCTGTACATGGCGTACAGGCAGTCGAAGACAAAAAGGCCAAGGAACCTTCAACTGCACTAAATCCTGCTAAGAAGCAGGTCCGTTTCCAAGAGGATTCGATGAAAGAGCGGAAGTCCTGAATCTACGCCAAAACATTGAACAATCATTTGATTCGAAATACCTATACAACACCATTTCATCTGAACTCTACGTTTACGCCCACCACCTATACACCAATGACACGTATGCCCGTGGTGGCCAAATTCTGTGGCCAAGCCCGGTGGTTTGAATGTCATATATGTTCGTGTACATTAATCTGTTTTGAGAATTTTAATAAGGTCGATCAAAATGCAGAAGCGCAATACGCGATCCCAGTAATAGCCGCTCACATCCACCGCAGCTCTCTTTAAGTCAAACAATAGTCCGTGTATTATTTCCTCTTTCGATCACGATCACAATCCGTCATCATGATCAACCACCACTGCAGACTCATTCCAGTGCACGCGTTTCCGATAATCAATCATATGCGGTGTGTCAGAGTGCAGAAAGATGCTCGAGATATGCAGGGTTCATGATGTGCGGCTGCGGCTGCGGTCACCGAAACTGCCAATAATAAGCACGATCGTGTGATAATTGGGATTTCATGTGGTGAGCATATGTGGTGTGTGTCGCAACCGCGCTTGATAGTGTAACCGCTGCTTATCACCGGAATGGTGGTGACTAATTAATGACAAGCTAACAGTGCATAATATTGAGGGTGTGCATACGAATTTCATTGCTTGTGAATGGTGATATGTGAATGATTGTTTGTCTTCTTTTCTGACATTGACAGATTGGATTAGTATGTGCAATTTACTGGTGTCACGGATTTGAATTTCATTCGGTGATAATCCTTTTGGATGAAAACCGGCGGTAAAAATTTCTCTTTTTGTCATTGCGGTGGGCAAACCTCATTTTGGTTGCTTCTCATACCTGATGAGTAGCGTATGCGTATGCAAATTGCTGTTGTCAGATGAATGGGATAAGACAACGGGGTATGAGAAGCTCATATAAACAGGTATTTGGCATTGTATTTCTCGCTTTTCTTCTCTGTTTTTATGTTCAAGTTTTCTGTTCCCTATCTACCACTGAGCATCTCTATCTCCAATTCTCTTTCTTTTTCTTTCGCCTTCTCACCAAGCTCTTCTCTCTTAGTGCTCTCCTTCCCTCCATAATCTCTTCGGGTTTTCACTACCTGCCTCTAACTCCACTTTCTACTCTTTTCTTACCCCTCACATATTCTCTTCCCGCCGCCGAATTTGCTGTCTTACAGCACGCAAGAACAGAGTGGTTTTTGATCATCAATCTATACCAACACTCTGTCTTCACTCTCCTATTCAGGGACCCTGAGATATCAAACCCTCTCAAACATGCCAGGAAGTGTTTACTCGAAAAATTGGTTCACAAAGGTCATGGATAGTAGCGCGGCTGAGTATGTACTTTCTCTTTCCCATTCTCTCCTTCCAAGACTCTAATGCCTACTACTTCCTGTGACGCAATTCATCACCTGATTTTCTGTCAACAAAACTAATGCAAGAACTAGATCGCGTAAAGAGCAAAAAGATGCGTCAAGAAGCGCAAAAAAAGAAGAGGCGCTGAGGGAACAGAGATTGAGGGATTTTTGCTCTGAAAGTAAGAGAGAGGCACCCTGGAGTTCGGTTAATAGCAGGGGGTCTGCTGGTGGCGAGGGGAACAAGGAGAGCGCGGAGACTCGATGGAGGTGACGGGCTTGCTTTTTGTGGAGGGGAGTCGAGTTGAGTTGGGATGCTTTAGGTTCTGGATTCTACAGAAGAATGGAAAGGATGTATGACTGCCAAGATATCGAGATTGATAGGCTATAGTATCGTTTCATTTTGCTTTTGTTTGGTTCTGATAATCCTGTTTCCTCTTCTTGTATGCTTTTCAGGCGAGCCTGTCTCATATCTTGTTTTATTTGGTTTAATGGAATCGGTTCATCCTTCTATGGAACAGTACTATCTGGGAGGGAGCCATATTGCAGATAAACATGGCTCATCAAAAACTGAGCGTTTCCGATTTGTACCAGCATCAGTATGGCGTTTTGCTTTGCTCTCAGTTCTCCATCTCGATTAACACGTCTTCTTATCTGTCTGTTTCCTATGTATCTTTTCACTCAGTCTCTCTTCTCTTTCATTCATTTATATCTTTCTTCAGACACTGCTAATCTGGTGGATCCTAGATGTTGAAGAATATCTGAATATCTAGATCGCCTAATAAATGGGGCTATTGATGTGCCGATAATAATTGGCGTAGGTCGATTCTAGGTATGCGAAGGTGAAATCAATGATAGGAAACCAGGTGTAACATAGAAGAGATGTGAGATATTGGTATCGCTTCTAGAATGAGCGGCTACTCACGTGATAGGCGAAGAAATTTGAGCACTTAATAAAATGCTAACAATCGACAAGTCTAGATAATACAGGTAAGCTTGAGTCTTGAAGGATTGATTAAGCTTAAATATCAGTGGGACATCAAGGATTCTTGATTTTCGAATTCGAATTGGGATATTGAAGAGTGGGTGGTGTAAGGTTTAGGTGTATTTGTCTGGTGAATGATCACATGGGAATCGTGATCCTTTCCATCACATGCCACCATGTCTTCAAATCGTTGTAGTAATCTAAGAGTTAGCTGCAACCTTGGGCTCTATACTCACATAAAACCACCTTGATGATCATGTGTAAACAATAAACTTTTCATTAAATTGAAGTGACGTGAGTACAACCCAACGCCATGATCAAATACTAATCAGACATCAAACATCAAACATTACACAGAGAAAAGCCAGAATACTCCCAGAGTATAGCCTCCAATATTCATAAGTAAAGACACAAAGTCTAGAAAGTAGCAGCCGCAAGATTGTTTGCGAAGACAGATGGAATGAAAGGAACATTCGCAGAGCCGAAATCAGTCGTCTCAAGAGCAGTTTGAGCAACAGTAGGTAAAGATTCCCAAGCAATCATGGGTTGTTGTCCACCAACAGTGCTAGTGAGACCCATTGAATGATCGATAGGCCAGATACTCTCGTACTTGATGAGGGGGCTGGTACCAGAAAGGGAATAGCCATCGGTAGAACAATCCCAGTCTCCATGGGCAGAAGGACAGACGGCTACGATGTTGTCGGCAGTTGTAGCGGTTGAGCTGGAAAGCCAGACGATTACACCTTCCCAATCGTGACGGTGACCAATACCGGTTGAGGGTTCATCTTTTGGCATGTACCTGAGATTTTATTAGTTTGGATCTGTAAGGAGGTGATTAGAGAGAACTTACCAGGAGTACATGATACCGTAGTATGATCCGCTTTGTGCTCCTCGGACGTATATTTGACCGGTACTACTGCTGCAACCACCGTTGCTACTGCCAGTTGGTTCCAAACCACCACTAAAATATTTTAGACTCAATAGAAATCATGTGAATAAAAATGTAAGGACATACCCTGTGTTACCCGATGCATCGACGGCAGGGAATGGTACGCATCCATTGACTACATAAAGATATGGTTGATATGCCTCATAAACTGTTCCTACTGTCCCGCTGGGAACGGTTTCGGGAAATCCTACAACGGCATCGGAATCGATAACGGCCCGAGATTCAAGCTGCGATGGTGTAGGAATAGCAACGACTGTAGATGCCAAAACCGAAAGGGAAAGCTGTAATGATCTTGAGAAGGTAACCATGATGAAATATGTCTGGATATCCCTTGCAATTGAGAAGAAAGAGAATGATCGACGAATGCAAGAATGATTTCTGCAGTCAACAGGAAAGAATATCGAGGATTCTTATAACTACATTTTTAATCTTCGGTATCTATACCCTAGATTGATTTAGTGAGACCAATTAAGAACACAGACTAAGACGCCCACTATTCAAAGTTCATGATCATCCGGATTCCATATTCATGATGAATAACCGCTTGGATATATCCCCAATCGGAAAAACTTCTCTGGGCACGTTTCCATTGGCCGTCAAAGATTGGCATTTATCACTCGTGATATGTATTCCCATGTATTACCTACTACATTCTACAAGAGGAAACACAAGACCGAGAAAAAACGTGGTGATTCTTCACGTTGTAGAAGTACCGTGTGGATAATACATCTCGGAGACAATAGATTGTAAGCGGGTCCCAAATCGGCTTGAATGTAATAGGAAGGAGAAGCGAAGGTGATATATCGGCTTGGTTATTCAACACCCTTGGTTTTACCGGATGAGGATACACTTCCGGCGGCCGGTTGAAGGATGGGGTATGGGGGGTTTCTTCTGTACATGAAAGTAGGAAAGCTTGTGTTTGATTCAGCCAGTTGGCGGATTGTATCTTTCCACGGTGTAGTGAGTACCGACGGGGTTGCAGATCGCTTACCCCTTACAGTAGGTCACACCCTTATTATCAAATGAAATGATTGGGGAATGAAGCCATTTCTTTTGAAAGTGAATCGTGTACGGATATGCAAGAAGCGGTATACCGGCTTTTTTTGGAACAAAGTGATAAATCAAAGCTTGATATCCATTACAAATTGTTGAAGCTCTTAGAGGGTAATGTCTGGGTAATATTTGGTGTCGGTGCTCTGTAGGTGTGTTTGTACGCGTGCATGTGAAGTGACATGCAAAAGTGGATTGAGTGGGGCAAGACTCATCGTGCACGGATCATACTTACCGTATCACGTGATGATATCACTTCCCCTCTATTCCACTTCGTCCAAGTTTATCATAACCATCACGCTTAATTTTCCAGGTTGAAATCCATTTTAAACTCATCATCACTTGCTGGAATGTCATGGTGATTCCATTACTACTAAGATATTAGCCCTTTTTATCACAGTATTCCATCTGATTAACGTGGCTACGGAGCCTATTCTGAGACTTTACGACACTTTCTTGCGACTCGGCATTCTTGAATGATTCAGACGACATGGGCGATTCTTATGAGTGGGCTAGAAAAATTGTATTCAAAACTAACAAATACCAAAAAGTTGTTTTTTTAGGAAACTTCTCCTGTCTAAACAGCGATTGGCACTATCGTCCTGCTCGGAGCAGCCCCGAGTGTCTTTGTCCCGTCAAGAGTTCTTTTATTGTACGAATACTTCACTTTAGGTATTGTTGCTCTATAATGTCGGTTTGTTTCGCCCGCTTAAAAAAGCTCAGCAGCCCAAAAATAAGGGTTACCCAAGGTGAGAGATTAATCTCGTCACCTGCAGACACATCGTGATGATCAGGACACTCAATAGTCTGGGCTGCAGTCTAACTTAGAAATTCCAATATTTTAACGGTCTTGAATATCTTGGATCATATTCAATATCCCAAGTACTTTCGAGGTCCAGCAATCGCGTTTGGATCTCTTCGCTCCGGCATTACAACCTACGAACATTGAGTCCTCGATTGTTCTAGCGAAGGTGCCGCGCTTAAATACTTTTGCTCTGTCGTTTCAAATGAGTGGTGTAGTTCTGCCTAACGGTGATGCTTCTGCAAATATCAATGAATTTTGTCAGACAATTCAATGATACGTGTTCAGGATACTGCATTTCTGGTCTGATTGATTCCCAACTCAGTGGTACAAACCTCTCTGAAGCCGGGCTTTCTACGCCTCCTAACAGATACCATACTGTTGTACCAGAGAAGTCTTCGCAATGAGGTAATGAATATCGGCAACAGTTGTTAGAGTATATCTCATAATCCCTTTTCGCTGCCTTGAAGGACATCGAAAAGGAGAGCTTGATCAGTTCACACCAAAATTCAACTTCGGAGTTTGGCAATCTAGCTCTGGTTGATGGTGTCATTTAAGATAAACTCTTTAGCGTTGATCAAGTCAGAAGGCTATTGGCTCTGTAATATGACGAATGTCGCATTTATCTCAATTGTCAGTGTTGGCTTCACTTATGTTTGCGAAGGTAACATTTTGCGGAAATATTTCAAATCAGGGGCGTCTTTGAGGTCTAAGAAAGGGAGATTAGATAGACAGTAATCAAATCTCTCGGGCCCAAATCAAAAGATAAGTAACATTGAAATTCCTGTGGGTGTTCCCAATATTGTCTCAATTTTTGGAAAATGGAGGGGGGCTGTCGTTTCTCTCGGTATATCTTCGACGTCTTGAAGTTCTCGGTAGTTAAACACACATTCTGCGACTAGCAGTTAGAAATTATCTCCTTTATGGTGTTTGTTTCCTTAACTCACTGCTATATGTGGAGTTCCTTCCAAGACTTTGCTAAAAACGAGAAATTCCGTCGAATTTAAGATTTGGCGTTGGTGAGCATTTACGAAGATTACATCTTCATCGTGCTCCTCAAAACTTATTTCGTAGTTTGTATTCAGACCTATCTCCTTTACTCAGCTAGTATTTTCAGAGATCATGGGACTCTTAAATATTCATGGGGATTCATTAATCCAAGACGTGAGTACTGTCTAAACCCACAACTCACATCATTCGTTACCAAAATTGGTAGATGGGCAAGTAAACCTAATGAAACTGTCACAACTTTCTCTCTCTACCACGTCGACTGGAGCATCCAAAGTCGTATTTGTCTGAAAATGACAGCCCGTCTAAATTCTCAGTCAAATATTGCCATAAGTGACCGCGTTATTAGAACACGCTTGAAGTCTTAGCAAGCAAGATGTCACATAACCGCGAAAGATAAACTGCCTATCATCTTTTATCAACAAACTGAGAGACGCTTCAGAAATTGTGGAAAATCGTATGTGAACGAGCTGGCACTCCACTAAATATCCAGACCTTATTTTCCTATCATAGCGGGATTGCTTATATGGTTTCTAGTACGGGTGACATACCCGGAATTATATACTTCAATTCTATGGTAAGTTTAACGACAAGCTATGGCCCGTTTCAATAGAAAGCGCAATCTCGGTCTTGCAGGATCAAAGCAATCAAAATTGTATCTGTTAAATACAGACGAGAAGCTTTTAATAGTAGAGCAGTTGAGTTTTGCAGGTTTGAGGAGAGGTATACCGATTAGTATAGTGTTTGAATTCGAGAATTTAAAGTGCTCGTTTTCCTCATAATTCTGTCTGCAAGAAAGTGTTGGTATCATTTTAATCAGTGACTCAAAAGAATCATTTTCTTTGAGAGATCCAATGAACTATATGGATTTTTTCAGCAAGTAAAATGTTCATGCCCTCCACTTTCTTCTCCTTTCCCGAAATCAGAACCTCTTTATTGTCTGCTAGAAGCTCCCTGCTCCTTGTCGCCTATCATGTTCAGGGGAGGGACCCCATCGCTTCTTCGTCGCCTTCTATCTCTTTTCCTCTCTTTATTCCTCAGTTTCTAAGCTCTGTGTCTAACCTCAACTATTAACGGATAAAATTGTGATGCTAGGATGTTAAGAAATGAGTAGAAACTAGTAGCATACATCAATTTGAGAGGCAGGATGGACTACGAAAAGAGAAACAATTCTAAGACGTGCTCCAAGAGTTATAGTTTCTCGCGGACTGAATGATACCGCGTTTCAATCTTCGAATACCTTGCACCAAAATACAAATACCTACAGACTAGGTCTGCAATATAAAAAAGGGGACAACTACCCATTATCGCACTCTAAGTCGTGTAGTTGCACAACAAATTATTAGATCAGTCTATAAATCCGATCTACAGGACAACGATTTTCACTCTAGCCATCGATTCAAATTGGTTACTTTAATCCCATCGAATATTTACCAATCATTCTGGCTATCAATTGCATTCCAATTAATGTTGTGTCTCCACCACTTGTCGTCAATGTTGTGTCTCCAGTGCTTGACATCAACAGATGTACCGTTGTACCAGATAACTACTGGATCCGTCGGGTACTGCTACAACCATGATTCCATAAGTACCACTTCATACGTCGTAGTTCTCGCTTTCATTGACTACCTCCCCATTCCCCCGCATCAAAGTATGCTTTTTAATCTATCCTTCTTGTTTCTCAGTTGCACGGAGTATGCATCTCGGATGCGATGCGTTAGATACATAGCTAGTGTAGTGAAATTGAAGAGGAGTGGAAGTTTATAAATTGATCCTGTTTTCCTGTCAATTGAGAATGAAGATATCGAAATTACTTTTTTTTCATCTTTGTACAGTCATCAACTTCTTCCCCAACGCAACAAACGTAGAAAACTCAACAATTCACCAGTAGACTTCACCAAAAAATCATGAGTCTCTCCCTCCTCACCCTTATTTTCACAACCCTCTCTCTCATCTCCCCCCTCAACGGCCTCACCATCCCCTCCGAAAACGAACCCCCCAGCCCCACCCCCCTCTTCCCCAACCTCACCGTCCTCATCCAAACCTCCCCCGGAATCTTCTCCCCGCAACCCCACCGCATCCCCTCAATCCGCGCTCAAATCGCTTCCGGCACTCACGATCTTTCCCCCCGCGCCTACGCCAACATCCGCTACTGTTCGGATATCCAATGCACCTCGTGTAGTTCCTGGAGCGGAAGCTACAATGTGAATTTTTGTCTCGCGACGCAGGGGACTGATTGCATCATCGTGTATGATCTTGAACAGGCGCAGATTCACTATTGGAATCATGTGGGGTGTAATGGGGCAATTACCGGGTATGCGAAGTGTGGGGTGCAGGGCACGTTATTGAGCGCGCCGGGAACGAATTCGATTGGGATTCAGACGGGGAATTGTTAAGTTTGGAAGGCGGGATTGGGGAGATTTGGGTATGCGGTTGATCATTGGAAAGGGATTGAAATGCTTTTACAACGCTGGACTATGTGCCTTGTATTCGTGAGACTACATCTTGTAGTCTAATCTCTGTTCTTGTCTACAATGACCGGTAAATCTATAGGACTACATAAATGATAGATCCCCTCTTGTATCGAGAACTACCCTGAAGAAAACGCTGCAAAATATTCTCCTTTACCTTTACCCTGAGAACGGCCTCCAAACAATTCTGATTCCACATCAAATAAAAGCAACTCTTCCCCCTAATCATCATACAACAAAACTATAGATCCCAACTATACAGTAGAGAGAAACACATCTCATTAAAACTCACCCTACTCCACACTTACCAAAATCCAACTACCATCCCATCACCAACCCATGCACACCAACAAATCTCACCCTTTTACCACCTCACCAAATCCTCAATCCAAGCGAATCCAAAATGAAATATCCCTATCCATTAACTATCTCCCAACTTGCTCAACAACATCCATCATAGATGAAAACAATACCAAACACCTAACTATATACAAAACCCCATTCTACAACCAGATATCCCGTTGCTATAATATCACCATACCCAGTATTCCCATTTCCATTCTCATTCCCATTCTTATCTATCCCTATAGAATCTCAAAAATGAATACAATAATAAAGTAAAATCGAAAAGCCTGAAGAGAAGAGGATTTGTTCAATTCGCGTTAGGAGAGATATGGATAAATGCATAGAATTGAATGGCATCAAGATATCTATCTATCTATCTATCCATCTATCCATCTATCTTATTCATCTCCAACCATTTTGATATAACCATATACTCGATATGGTTATCAAGATCGAAAGAAACCTAAGTTTAACGGTATAGATCTGGGTTTATACATAGATAAATATTCTCCTCTTCCCTCTTCACCTTTCTCCTTTCCACAATAGAATAGAGTAATCGTCGTCGTCGAAAGAAAGAAAGAAAGAAAGAAAGAAAGAAAGAAAGAAAGAAACAATTAGGATCTCTCTAGCAAGCACTAACTCAGACTCTCAATACAATACAATACCACACTATAGAATTCTCTTGGATCAAGATACCTTTGTGTACCTCTCACTTTCACTTCTACATTTATCCTGAACCCGTGACTCTCGTAACGTACCCCGTGACATCTCTCCTCCTTTTTTCTTTTCATCAATATCGTCGTAATGAAGATTATACAGCAATAACCCCATATAGCAACATTCCATGTATTGACACCTCAACTAGCATGTGAAAAATCGCTTAGTGTTACACATGCTAGTTGAAGTTGTTTTAGTCAAAAATCTGACATTTGAGGTATGAATAACTTATGTGGAATGTTGCTATTCGGGGATACTACTGAAGATTATTCTCCTCGTCATTCCACTTCCATTTCGCGAATAACATTCTTCCATTCATCATCTCCCCATATCATCATCCATCTATCCCCTTCGACCCAATCACAACACCCCATTAAAACTTACAGAAATCGAATCGAACCGAACCAAATCAATCACAAACTCAAACTCCCTTACCTACCTTCAAAACCCCATTCCCACATTCAAAAATCTAGGATTCGGAAAAAAAAAAAATACCTACTCTTCCCCACACTCCCCACACACTCCTCCAATCCTACATCTACCTACCTCCCACCTCCCGGATGTACTCATCCTACTCTCTCATCCCAAACCGAACCATACCAAATTAGATCAAATCAACCCGTCATTTATGCAGGTACCCCTCCCACTCCCTCATTAACCGGATAAAAAGCACCAGCTGAATGAACAGAACGAGTGAGCGAGTGAGTGTATTGCATATGATTGCGCGTCCTGGGCTTACTTGCTTGCTTATACTGGCTAGGTATTTATATATATTTTGTTGATGGATGAGTAGGTAGATAGGTCGGTAAGTAGGTAGGGGATAAGCTTCATATCGATCAAAAGACCGAGAAGGAAAAGAAAGAAGTAAGATGAAATGAAATGAGATAAAATAGAATCGATAAGGAGGTAGGTATATACAGACAAACAAGAATCTCACACAGGGTTAGATCATTTAATTCCGCACTTTTTAACCTTCCTGTCTTCATATCATCCCATCATGAAATTGAAAAGAACTAGTAAAATCGGATATATTGAATTGAATGTAAAATTACCTAGGTGTGAAAGAGATTATGTTACTTGTGTTTTTTAGGGTTGGGATTTATAATGATATAATGATATAATGATATAATGTATTGGGATATAATGGGATATACGAGTACTTATTAAATAGATAGTTGATGGATATCAATCACGAGATACCTAGATACCTCAAGCTCTCGGGACCGAGAGTACGAGATTAAAAGGCTTGGTAGGGCGAATGAAGTTAGTTATTTGGGCGGATACGATGGATCGACGGTGTGTATACGGATCTTCCAGGAATATTGCGTACGAGTACGAAAGATTGGGTTTGGAGATGGTAGAAGAGAGGGACGACATAGATGGATATATGGTGAGTGAGTAATTGGAAGACATAGGTATATAACTTACCATCGTACAAAATACCTAGGTAGGTATACAATGCGCATTTACCTAGGGAGAGATTGAAGATTTGAGTTACGTACGAGGACCTAGGTACGAAGTATACATGGACATATGGACATATGTGTCTAAATATAACTAACTACACGACTTGATCATACACGATTAATGCATTCTCGAATCTTCGCAGAGACTAAGGAATTGAGAAGAAAGAAGTTGGTTCAGAGTTTATTGTTAAGGTTGATGATAAGGTTACTTCGATATATATTACTAACAATCGTGTATCGTAAAATGTAAAATGCATGTGGGGTAATGTGGATAAATCAGTTTACGAGGATCAAGAAAGAATTCAGGGGTTTGATTGCTGTGTTACGTAACATGGGTAGATGAAGTTATTACAGAGTTTGTAAATTGTGTGTGAGTGGTGGATGGATGTGTGGATGGATGGAATAGGGTTTCTCGAATTATGCACAAGGAGCAGGGTCTTGGTTGTATGGGAATGGTTCTTGGTATTTGGATAGGGGTTTATGGTTTGGAGAGAGGTTTGAGGTTGGGATTTGGGATGAACGGGAGTTGGGGTTGATTGATTGATCGATTGATGGATGGGAAGGGAGAGAGGGAGGTATGAGATGAAGTGGAAAATATAATCTATACTTTGTACATCAACACAAATGTATTTATGTACTACATTTCAACCCTAATGATTAACCCCACACATATACGTATTACACATATACATATTACACACTCACACTCACTCTCACTCTCACTCTCACTCTCACTCTCACCCTCACTCTCCCACGTGACACCAAAACTAAAAACAAACTTCAATCATAAGAAATAAAAGTGGAGGATATTCTGGACACTAACCCCCCTTCAAGTATAGTATCCTGCACTCCCCTACTTTAATCACGTTTGACAGCGGACGGCTCGTACGTCCCCTACCGTATCTCTTCTTTTTCATCGTTTCTTTTAGTTCGGGCCCGGAAGAGAATCTTCCCTTCGTTAGATCGCACCCTGATTAAATTCATCATCATGATTATCTAGATCTCGAATTCGAATCTGAGAAACTCAAAGGATCCAGCATCGGTACTCGTATTTTGAGTCGACATGTAGTCAGATAGTTGAGCCAGGGTTACGTAATGCATGAATTAATGTTTCGGAAGGGTAACGTGTTGTCTAGAATTAGAATTAGAATTACACTAGAATTAGACTCGAATTAGAATTCAAACTACAATATCCAAGCGCGATGCTATCATGGACTAAGTTTCAAGAGGAAAAATAAAGAAGAAAGTGAAACGTTCCAAAGAATCTTCCAATACTGAGATGAGTGAGTGGATGAGAGGTACCGCTTGGTGCAAGACTCGAGAGATACCAAGAGACTGAGAAATTAAAGAATCCACACTTTTGGCTTGGACTGCGAATCAAGAATTTCCAAGTCGGATGTCGGAATCGATTGTCGCTTTTTACTAGCGAGGTTGTAGAGTACATACCCATCCATGTATGTGTTGACCACCAATCTTTTCATCGGTATGGGATATGATAATCGCCATCTTCGTACTACCCAGGTATTTTGGTGTAGAGGAGTGTGGAGCATACGACGAGCTGGTAGGTATTCCAATTCCTATGGAGATTTTCATATTCGATATTGTATTCATACTTTATTCATACTTTATTCACATCTCTTATATTCATGCTTCACTCACATCTCCTCTTATATCCCCTTTGGTACAATTCTCTCATATCGTGTCATACCCACTCGATACCCCTATATAACTCAAGATCTACCAAATATCCATCTACTACAACTCAATTCAATTGTCTACATCCCAATAGATCTTCCATCACATCCATCCAGCTTCCAATGACGTGATGCATTAAAGAGATAGCGACGCCTCGAGGACATACGTAAACCCTAGTCACCCCAGGAGAAAATAAAAGACCCCGGCATTCATCTACCAGATACCAAGACTCTAGCTGTCCAACCGAGCCAGCTAACCAGCTACCTCCCTACCTAGGTAAATCTTCATGGTACACCTGCAGCACGAGCTTTCGGTCTTTAGATCCTAATCCGATTTTACCTATCATCCATCTCCATCAAATCTGTTCATGCAACTTACCTTACCTTTTATGCTTGTTATCCGATGCGATGCGTGCGTGTTACATGTTTTTCCGTGCAGTATTTTGCTTGATTTTCGCATTGAGTTTGATTTGATTTGATTGATGTGAATGATAGATTGATTGGAATTAATTACCTAGTAGGTAGACGAGGGAGATGTGCATATCCTTACCAAATCAATCACCAAATACCTTGAAGGCTATACCCATCCATACATACATACCCCATACATACAAACATACATACATTCATGTTTGAAGGTCTGCCTACAATTGTACACACTCCGTTCATCTCATATTGTGTGGGAGTACATGCAGATCCGCTTTTCCTTCTTGACCTTCTTTTCATTTCTCCATGTGTTACCGGTACATATAATCAGTGCCTAGATATTTGATTTTGATTTTGATTAGATGTGATTGAAACCAAGACTTCTTTTCATTTGATCTTCCATTTGATTTCGTTTTGCTTTGATCTCTCTTCTCACGTTTCTTCATCTCCATCAATTGATTAAATACTTAAGATCAAGACATCTTTTCCACACTCATTCAAAGAAGAAATCTTTCTGCAAAGAATCATCTCTACACACTTGGCGAAGATACCTGCCTCATTTGCAGCAAACGGTTGGGGGATAGATAAACAGGATAAGAAAGAGTGACGGGCTTCTTCTTTCATATCTATATCTATAAACCCAGGTACCTACCCGGGTATCTATCTGCATGGTCTTTGGATCTCCTTCTTGACCAACTTTTCTTTCCTCTCTTTCTTCATTCATATATTTTCTTCGAAGAATTCTTTTTCTCATTGTCGAATCCGAATTTGAATGCATCTCCGGTCGGTGAAGGTGGAGTTTGAGAAATTATAAAGTTTACAAGGTTACTCTTGTCTACCATCAAATCATCGTCAAATCCTCATCATCGTCATAATCATGTCGGTCAAAACGGAAAATGTTAAATGGGTTGATGTAAGTTTTATTCATATTTAATTCCTTCATACTGATCTCAATTGATCTATCACATCAATTACATCAGCCCATGTCAATCCATCAAATCTAACCACAAGAAAATAAAATAGGGTCTTCGAGGAATAGCATCCCTCCTCGTAGTAGCAACCCATATCGCACGAGCCTTCGATCCCGATCTCTTCCTCCCCAGTTCCGGCGAAGGACTCCGTCCACGTCTCCTCCAACTCCCCATCCTTCGCATTCTCCCTCAAGGACGCATTGGCGTCACGATTTTCTCCCTCGTGACGGGTTACGTCTGCGCTCTGAAACCCATCCGACAATGTCGCGCGGGTAATCAAACGGCTTGCTTCAATACGATTTCTCGCTCGGCGTTTCGACGGGTTCCGCGTCTGGTTTTGCCGACGACAATCGCAACGACGATTATTTGGTTCCTGTGTCAGTTTGGCATTTACAAGGTGGCCAAGAGATCGGACAGTTGGTGGATTGAAGCGACGAGTCCGGATATCACGCCGTATTTTGGTGATGCGGTCAAGAGTTTGTTGTATCACTTGATCACGACGTGGACGAGAGGTTGGAATATTTATGATGGGAATCAGTGGACTTTGTTGCCGTTGTTGAAGGGAGCGATGATGGTTTATGTGTTTATGTTGGGGACGGCGGGCATGAAGTCGAGATATAGAATGATGTCTAGTATGGCATTATTTGTTTATTTCTATGTCGCGAATGATTGTAAGTTTGTTTTCTTTTTCTTTTTCAGTTTGGGATTGGATTGGATTGGATTGGACCGAATTGGATTTTTCCATGATTTCCTCTTTTTTTCTCCCCCCATGAAAATCGTTCACATACTAATCATCCCCAGCTGCATTCGGAATGCAATTCTTCTTTGGAACATTTCTCTCCGATCTCTCTCAACATCCACCCCACATCGAGTGGCTCAAAACCGTCACATGGCCCGCTATTACCTGGCTCCCTCACTCATTGTCCTCGGTTTGATCTTCGCCTCATATCCCGAAGGAAAACCCGAACTCCAAGCCTGGTCGCAATCCCTCTACAATCTCTCACTCTGGATTTTCCCCCACGATCCAGATGTTCCTCGTTTCTACTCGGGCCTCGGTCTCGAACTCATCGCGCTCGGAATCCATTTCTCCCCCCTGTGTAAAGATTTCCTCGCGAATAAATATTTACTCTGGTTTGGCAAGAATTCGTTTGCGGTGTATTTGATTCATGGAACGCTTTTGAGAACGCTGTTGATTTGGATGTTGTATGGGGTTTCGATGCCGGAGGATTCGGTCAATGAGAAGGGAGAGACTGTAAGAGGGGTATTGCATATGTGTGGGAGGTTTAGGTGGTATAGTATGTTGTTGGTTTGGTTTGTGATGTTGTATGCGATGGCGAATGCCTGGACGAAGTGGGTGGATCCGTGGTGTGGGAAGGTGACGCAGAGGTGGGAGAGATATGTTTTTGAGGAGGATGGAGCGAGAGAGGTGGTGGTGGATGCGAGGGGGAAGAATGAGGGTGCTGATAAGGGATTGTTGGGTTGAGAGAGAGGAATTTGTGTGTATATGTATTTCGAAAATTGTATGCTCTCGTGCGTTATACAGGACTTTTTTTTGAGAATCTCATTTGTTGAAGGGTGGAATCATTGTATGAATGAATATCTGCATGGATTGATGGATGCATGGATGTATGAATGTATATATGTATGCATATAAACAATAGTGAAAATACAAGGAAATTATATTACTTGTTTATCGAGTTTTTGAATTGCGAAATTTTTAGTTGTGGAGATTTAATCTAGGATTTGCTTTTATGGGGATTTGCTTATGTAGGGATTTTATGGAGTATAGGGATTTTGTGGAGTATAGGTAGAGAAGAGGAAATTGAAGAGGTGGTGGGCGGGGAAAAGGTATGGAATGGTATAGGGGGTAGATTAGGGTAGTATGGGATTGATTAATATAGTATGGGATTGGTGTAATGTGGGATATGATGAGATGAGATGGGATGGGATGGGATGGGATATATAATCGAGAATGGGAATTGGATGGATGGGAAAGAGAGGGAGGGAGAGAGGAGAGGAGGGAAGGGAAGGGAAGTGAGAGGAGAGGAGGGAGAAGGGGAACAGGAGTGAGATGGGTAGAGGGGAGTAGAGATGGTGAGATAGTGAAATTGGGGATTTAGAGGTGGGAGAGAAACGAGGGGTAGGGAACTTGGGACAGGGAATGTGATGATTGGAAAAGATAAGGAAAAGGGAGTTTAGAAACATAAGGGCAATAGGGTGATGTTTGGTATTTGATATTTTACTAGGGATTTATGGAATAGGGAATAGGATGGAGGAGGGAATGAAAGGGAATGAGAAAGAGGATGGTTAGTAGAGAGTGGGGTTTTGAGATGGGATGGGGATAAGTGATTAGGATGAGAATGAGAAAGAAAGAAAGAAAGGAATGAGAGAAGGAATAGCAAAGGGGATGGAATAATATTTGATATCATATCTGATATTGTTTTAAAGAATTTGAAGGTGGAAGAATGGAAAGGGAGGAGTGGAAAAGATAGAAAAGGGAAATAAAGATAAAGAACAAGGGAGGGGGAAAGAGTGTTGATAAGACATACTTTGTATCATGTGATGGGATGGGTGGATTGGTGAGTAGGGTTTCGGGGAAGGGAAAAACGAGGAGGGGAAGAATAGGATGGGTAATGGGTAATGGGTGGTGGAGAAATAGTGGAATGGGAGGAGATGAGGAGAAGGTGAGTGAGTCGTTTAGTAAATAGGAATTTGAAGGGATGAGTGATAGGATGTGCGAATGAGGATGTATATATGTGTATAATGAAGACAAAGAGAATCTAGATGTGGATATGGAGCTGATTGATAAAGAGGGAGATTTAAGGGAGGGATGGGGGCTCGGGTGTATGGTTTGGATGTATGGGGTTTGATATAAAGATTACAGTTCTTCGGGTTGTTTTGACAAAGAGATTTTTTTCCATGATTCCAGTTACTTTGAAGCCTAGTACTCGAGTATCTTCTAATTTAATTTATTTCATTTTCACTTTAGAGTTTGTGGATAGAAAGATAGGAGAAAAGAGTTAGGTAAGATTACATTGGTTTTCGATAATGGGGATTTGGAATGGATGGGAAATTAAATTTTTGTGTTTTTTGTTTTTGCTCTTGCTTTTGATTTGTTTTGTACATTGGTTGTGATTTCATTTATGAGAGGGAGATGGATTCTGGTTTTTAAGGCTGGGGAATATGCATTTTTGTATTTGTGACTATGGAGTTGTGGTTGGGTTCTTGAGAATGAGGGGGTGAGATGAGGGATGGGGGATAGGGTTTGGCTTGGGGTTTCTGATATCTGGCTTTGGGAAGGAAGATAGGGGAGTGGAGATATCGGGGATAGGTGGTTCGGTTTGGTGTTGCTTTGGGGATTGGGGATGAGGGTTGGGTTGGATTGGATGAGACTGGATTGAGGATAGAGATGATGTTAGAATGGGTTAATAGGTGATCTAGAACTGATCTGGAATTTTTCTGTGAGGGAGGGGGAAAATATGATTAGCTCGTTTTCTTCACTCTATGAATGAGAAGTGAGATCACCGGGGTGTTTATCTGTAGTTTGGCAGGGGAAAGGGCTTGTAAAATGTTAGGTAATAGCAGTTTTGATTCGATATGGGAGAAGTCGTGTGAAGTCCCATCTCACTTTTAAATGTATTTGAGATTCCGAGAGATGCTGCGAGCGAGGTTGCGTCTTCTTCATCTTTTGGGAATTTGAGTTGTGAAGTTTAGAGAGATGGATGAAGTTGAATGGATTTTTGGTGAACTTGTTGTTGAGTATGTATATCTGGAGAGGTTCTGGAGGTCCATCTGACGCGATGCGATGTCGGATGCTTGATGAGATACAGAATACTTTGGGATTTTCTGGCGGAATTTGGAGTGCTGAAAAGGTATTAGACTTGGCTGTCACTATGTACTTACAAGTGTGTATCCTCGAGCTCGCAAAAGTTCAAGCACAGCATATCCATAAACCCCGGGAAAATATCTATGAAATGATGTTGGGATACTTGGATTCGGAGAGGAGATGAGATACGCAGGGCGCACTTGTTTCTTGTGGTTCTAAAGATTTGGAAATGAACAATTGTGGGAATTGGACCTCTAAAGATGGGAATGATGTGCTGAACAGACAATTTGAGAGAGATATGTATTTGTGAAGATACTTGTGTTTGTAGAGGAATAGGCTTGAGTAAGTCGTTTGCTAGGAGATGTGGTGTATTGATGGAGTGATGGGTGTTTTTGCGGGACTTGTGTTACTTGGTACTTTAGATGATGATTTCCCGTCAGAAATTCGTGTAAAGCTGTTTTCACAGTGACCCAGCAAGACTAGGTAGGGTATGGTATGTCGCAGTAGATGTAATGATGTTATTGTGAACCTTTGACACCGTTGTGTTTTTCCGTCGTGATAGAAATGTTTTGGGAGATTGAGAATGGCTGTGTTCATGATGGATATCTAATTTCTCCAAGCTAAAGATTTTCAAGGTCTTCGGATAAGGTAGGATACCTCCCCTCCCCCCTTCCTCATACAAGGCAATTACTAGTCGCTGAAACCGAAACCCCCTCCTCGAACGTAACACCAACTTAATCTTTTCGTCATATTCAATCCTTCATATCTCCTCGATTTTGACTCCTAATCATATAGCTAGGAAGTTAGGTAGGTGATTCGTAGTTATAAGTTGTGTGTGTTGCGCTTTCGATCACGAAGAAGCTCTGCAGTAGAGTGGCTGGCAAAAATTCAAGGTTGCGAATCTGCAGTTCAGAGTCAGTAATTTGGTTCTTGTATCCATATAGGAAGTGGAAGACATTAGCAATTCATTTCTTCGTCACCTCTTGCTTTTTCGGTAGCTTTAACCGCTCTGAGAAGAGCGAGAGCTATTCTTTCTTCTTGATTTGAGATACGTTAATGTTGTGTGTTTTTATGTGGCAGGCGACAGGTTCCTGGAAGCAGAAAAAGCCAGGCTTGGATATGGGAAAGGCTGGTAGTACAGAGACATTTCTCGATAATATAATGATAACACTATAGAGCATGGCTGCCAAAGACTTCTCTACTTCCTCCATATTCTCTGAGTTTCGCGCTCGAAAATAGATACGCGATGAAGTAGGTTTCGAACTCTGTCGAATCGAGGACGGCAGAGAAAGAGTTGCGGGGTGTACTCCCCGGAGACTTAACAAAAAAGTAATTCAGACAGATAAGGTTCGTCTGTCTCTGTTTCCATGCCGTTGGTATTGCATACCCGTGAGGGAGAATACCCTTGTAGAATTTTATCCAGTATTCCGGCGTAATGATCTAGCAACACATCTCCATGTAGCCTTGGTGAGGTAGCTCTGAGTGACTTGGAATATACGAACTGACCTAAAGTGGGATTATGAATCTTGGACAGGAGAGTAAATCTAATCTGAAGTTGTGATCTGGGTAAAACGGTAGCTTGTGTGAAGCCATGTTGGCGATTCCTAGAAGTGTTGATGCTGACTGCTGGTAACTCCACGTCGAATCATGTGTAAGCAAACTCATGACTAGAAGATATGGGGTATCTGTTTTTGGACCACTTTTTCGTAAGACTCTCGCATTGTTATACAAATGTGGTTTCCTCGAACTCGGCGTTTGCTTACTCTTTTGAATATACTTAGTGAAATAAAAAGGCAGAGAGGTTAAACACATTTCAGCATAATGATTAGATCTTGTATTTATATTCGATACTATTTTAAATGAGATCTAATCTAAATGATTTTAAGAGATGTTTACATACTTCCGTCAGCTAGAGTTCATCATATAATAAGTTTCTAACCAGCGTCGTGATATGATTCGTTCAAAGGCTATAAGTGGGGACAGATTTTAATGCATTTTACATTACTTGCTCATCCAATCATTGTATAAATACATTGTTATTACAAGTGCTGAAAGGTTCTCAACAGAGCCCCAAAATAACTCCAAGTTCTCGTACATTCCGATCACTTTCCCTGAGCCTTCCTGGGAGCCATCAGCACGCAGAGATTTACTATCGAATCCTTTTCCGACACCCTTATGTGTTACAAATATACCCCTACGAGCTATGATTATAAATTCTCGTGTTTAACTAATACAAATGAAAAGATTGCGAGACCAAAATAATGAAGGGAGGTATACAGAATGAATTTATAACCTTAAACCCTTATATATGCCACAGGTGTATACACCGGAAGGCGCGTCAAATTAGTTGGCCACCTTAGTCATCAAATAGAATTCACATTAGCCTCGGATAGCTTTTCGCAATACTACTTCAAACGAATTCTACGTTCTTGATTAAATTGCTTTCTACACCTTATAGAGTTTTTCCAACAACTATAGAGGTCAGAGAACCGTAATATCAAAAGGCGTGGCAGTGCTACAGTGGTAGTTGGAATACGCGAATTCAGTAATATTCGACCCGCTAATTTGTGACTATGAGGGATTGGCGAATACTCGTATTTGATAGCGGTCCGACTTTTACTACAATCCTTCTTCACAACAAGAGATATAATTTCTTGATGAATACACCCCTTATATATGCCTTCATGCGCTACGACTAGGATTCACATGAGGACAGTATGTTCCAAAATCTATTCAACTATTCTCTTGCTCGTTCTTTTTCAGAAGTATCTACATCCACTCCCTCTCATTCATGGAAAAGCAATACGAATCTCGATTTATTCTAACATGTCATTCAATTCCATCGCTGTGCTAGCATGTTCATCTCTTCCTGCGCCAAGTCTCTTTGGGGCCGAGATCCTATCTTTCCACGCCAATCAAGTCACTAATTACACTCGCACTATCTCGATGGGTCTATATATGAATCATGGAGCTGTCGATATTCAAGCAGCAAACTTTTGCAATGTCTCTATAGCTTACACTCATCCCGGTCTTAATAATATAGTCAACGTACAAGTCTACTTGCCATCTACAGAATGGAACGGTCGAATGCAAGCCATTGGAGGTAACGGCTGGCAAGCCGGCCTCAACTACGCAGCTTTGGAAGGTATGGCCGCAGCAATGTGTGAAAGCTACGTATCTTTGTCTACTGATTCTGGTCTGGGAACTAGTGATAGCGCGACTTGGGGCCTTTTGAGTCCGGGAAACCCAAATCGCAATCATCTGCAAAACCTTGCATTGTGTACTCATTATCTATCTCCATAATACAGTATTTAAGTCAGAATTGTGTACCTCAACACACCAATAGAAAGCAAAACTTCATACAACTTCATACCAGAGAAATCCAAACACTAACCTAAATATCCAAACTTGATTAATAACTCCCTTGATCATATTCTTACACAAGGTCCCTCTATCACAAACATTTCATTTCCTATTCCCACCTCTATCCTCTTTCACGACTTCATCCACCCACAACGATTCACTCCCACAAGCCAAGACTCAAATTTATAAACCAGAACCCATCATCCCTTATTTCCGACCTTTCCCGAGTTCAGAACCTAATATATCTGGTTTCTCTATGATACAACAGTGCTCACCCCATCCGAAGTCATCCGAGGTTGACCCTCTACCCCTCTATGGAAAGTTCCCGAATCCTTTTTCCCAACAACAAATTCATTGGAACTCAGAATATCACCTCATGTCTTATTGAGTGACGGGCTGTGTCTTTCAAATTTTCCTTGAAAGTTGGCTGGGTGATTCACCCAAAGGAAATTTCCTTTGAGAAAAACTCTGATATGGGCTAGGGGTAAGTCCGAAGGCCGAGTAGTGAATAGTTAATGGATGAAAGATAAACGATAGGTCATTTGAGGCTGTGAGAGAAAATCTCTTGAGCTTGCAGAGAATTTGAGATTGAAGCGGCGTGGAAAGGAATGTGAACTTGAATTTGAATTTGAGATCATGGGATGCACTTGAGTTGAAGACGGCGCTACGAACTTGTAATTACCTTGTTAGGAAATCTGGTTTCCTGATACTAATTGAGGGATATAAATTTCGAGAGAAATTGAAATATACTTATTATCTCTTGATGAGAGTACAAGGTATTGAGAAATCGTAACACGGTAGAATAAAAAGCATTTCGTAAGAGAATATCGAGGAAGAAACCGACCTCGAGAATTAGTATTACAAAAACAACTTTTTTGATAAAATGTATGATGATTAAATAGATAATCAAATATAATCAAATTCAAATTCAAATAGTTTAGATAATTCTTTCCGGAAGTTTAATCCAAAGCCGATGTTATACTCGAGTATGAAAACTTAGAAAATACACCGTGAAGAGATTTTATTTTCTACTCACTTTAACACAACTCTCAAAACACTAATTTCAAAAACTTGAAATTACTCGGAATAGTTATATAATATGAGAAAAGAAATAAAAAATACTTTATAAGATAGTTCGCAATTGATATAGAGGAATAAATATCATACGAAGACGTTTATTTTTTACAACAGCTCTATTATTACACTTGAGAATACTGAGCTTAATAAATACTTAAAGTTATTCTATATCTTATCTCTATATACTAATATCTATAAAAAGAGTATATCGATTTTCGAAAAGATCTCTATATCTATAATAAAGAAGATTTCCCTCAAATGTACAGAGTCTCCAACTTCTAGTCAATATAAAACAAATTAGAATATGTTTTATTTCTTATTATATAACAATCATTACTAACTATATACTATATTATTTATGAATTAAACTCTAATTTAATAGATATATATAGTGAATTTAGTGTCTGGGGTAATATTACACGAGAAATGAAGTAGAATGAAGGGGGTCTAGTAAATAGAATTAAGGAAAATTTGGAATTATTCATTCTTTATTCTATTAATTATGAGAAGTTCTTAGAAACCTAGGAAAAGTAGAATTTGATTTTGAAATATATTTAGAAATAATAATATCTTCAATTAGTTCCAAGTAGCTAGATAAAACCCCGGAAATACTGGTACTTTCTGAAGATTTTAATGTAATCTAGCTCAAGGTGAGGGATATATATAGATAACCATAGAATAAGTAATAGTATTACTCTTTCAAGACTAATCTGTAGCGCTATTGAAGCAACTTGAGTAGTTTAGAGGGGTTTTCGACATATATTACAAGTCATTAAGTGATTTCAAGATATATCCACGTTCCAATAACATTCATTTAGTCATTTAAAACCTCGTTGAGGCCTTTGCTAGCTTTTATAATTCATTTCAGCCCCATCAACTACTCTAATCAAGAGAATAACAAGTAGTAAACTCATAATTAGATGGTTTCAAGGGCCAATCAAGTCAAAACATGAATTCTTTGAGCAATTCAAACGTGGAGATGAGCCGCATGTTCAGCCATTGGGTACGTAGAGGCGCAGTTCAAGCAACATCATAGGCTATCAAGCTTTTCATTTGTAAATGAGCTACTTAAAGGATTTTTCAGCCGTGTGACGAGAATTTGCGCGATTTAGACAGGAGTTAGCGTCGATTTTAGCCTCGGGACTCGGCTTAAGCAGCGAAAGACATCCCATCATACCAGATCTAAGCTTTATCATTGGCCATTGAATAATTTAGACGCGTGTTAAAGCTTGTTCTGACCTCAGTTCGTGATCTGAATGATAGGAAGAGTCACATTTTAATAAAATTGAAGTAAGAGTGTACTTGTTAGGTAGAATTAGATTAAATCTGGTTCATGCCAAAGTGAATGATTTATTTCACCATTCGAAGATGCTTTTGGGCGGTACTATTGGTCACTTTGGGCAGTTTTAGCCCCAATACAGGCCATTGAGTGGTCCGAATACGTCTTGCCGCTTCTAGTGATTTTGAAGAGCGGCGGAGAGAATTTTGTTGAGTGAAATTGCAGCGGAATGGTAGTTTTAGATGGGGTCATCAAACAACCTACTTGATCGCATTAGGTGAATGATTTCATTGATCATCTGGAAGTCGAAATAAGCTTTAGTGCAGGTCACTAGATGATTTTGAGGCGGCTCAACCTTATGATAATAGGTCCTTTACAGGTTTAGTGGAATTCTGGCGCTCACTTAGACCCTGGTAATGGATGTTAGCGGCATAAAATACAACCCTATATACATTGCTGCCGTAATATTGGTCATTTACTAGTTTAGACACGAATTAATTGTTTCTTTGGCCTTAACAATTGAATTTAACGGCAAGGAAGGTTCCGTAGAGTAGATTCGAGGCGGGGCTAATGGTTTAGCTTGCTGGAATTTCCAATCAAG
Organism: Botrytis fragariae; assembly: GCF_013461495.1. NCBI lineage: Eukaryota > Fungi > Ascomycota > Leotiomycetes > Helotiales > Sclerotiniaceae > Botrytis > Botrytis fragariae. The sequence goes on along the minus strand of NW_023500989.1, from coordinate 2,675,324 downwards.
ACTTCTATTTAAGCTTCCCCATTGATCTGTAGACCACTTTCTGTTTCTTCTTCTCTACATACCATCCCTCCTCCTTCAACCAGGCTCTTCTTTTCCCCTTCAAGACCCCTCATACTACAAGATACTTCAACTAGAACGTATCTGTGACTACCCTTGTGTTTCTTCAAGGAGTTGCGTTCTTTCAACTATTCTCGTTACTAGAAATTCTTCTTTCTACCCAATTCTTTCTTTCTAAGGTGTTCTCGATCTCAAAATCGACGTTTAATTGCTCATAGACCTCGAGTCTTTCACAGTGAGTACCTTTCAGCCAATTACAAGGACTCCCGTTGTCTTTTTATTAACCATTCTACTCTTTAGACGTTTGATTTCAGGTCCAACGTCGTTGAACTGCCTTTATTCTCCTACAGTAAGTTCATCTTGGTCGATTAAGGCCAAATAATTGAGTATTTGCTAACTATTGTGCTCTCCAGACCTTCGATTCTCCACCTAAAATCACCCTACCTACCTCGAAACCCATCTCGAAACCCCTTCTATAAATTTATAATGGATCCATATCAGAATAAAGGCTATGGAGGTAACCAGGGCTGGACTGGTGGTGCATGGAACCCTGCCCAGCATGGGTACAATCCAAACAACAACTGGCCACCACAACAACCACCACAACCTCCGCAACCACTACTCCCACCTCCTTCTCAGTACAATATGCAGGTGTCTTCTGCTCTTTTCTGCTGCGAGAACTGCCAGCGTGTTGCTGCTCCACCTCAACCGAGCGTTCATGCATATACCACTCGTTTGGCCTTTTTCGTGGCCCACATCCTGCATCCTACGGTAGCATCGTATACACAGGTGCCCAACCGCAACCAGCACCCCAACCACTTCGCTAGCGATGTACCACTATCTCAAGCAATTCCCTCCATTGGAGGTCATGCTGGTCATGGTCAAGGTACCAATGCCCAGCAGATTGCACAGCAAGTCGTCCAGCAGCAAGGTGGCCAGCAACAGCATATTCTCATGCAACAAGCTCCAACCGGACCTGCTGCGGGTGGTAGTACTCATTACACTGCTGTTACTGGTACCAATCATCAACCTGGCTTCAATCAACAAGCAAGCTACCAGGCTGGTGGTGGTTATGCTCAACAGAATGCTGCACAACAACATCCTCATCCAAATGGTCCTCCTAGCAATACCTCTCAAGCTATCATTGCTCCCATTATGCATGCTGGCTCATCTTATAGTATTGATCCAAGCACCGCCATCCCTCTCCCACGCTTTCTTCGACCCAACTTCCAGCTGAATGTCAAGTTTCGCCTTGAACGCTTCCGTGTAGATCCTCCGCAACAGCCTTTCCAGTATGGAATGTCGAATCCTCAAGGTTTTGGTCCCTACCAACATCACTCGTACATGAATCCTTACCATAACACTGCCATTTCTCCCTCCACCAATGCCCCTAAGCCCAGGGATAATATGGAACTTATATGGTATTACTGGCCAGTTCAACTCGAGGTTCCTCTCTGGGCTAGGGGTCAAAATACTCTGACTTCTGCACCAGATATTGGCGCTCAGCTTGTTCGAGAGGGCATGCAGATCATCAATGGAGAGCGTTGGGGCTTCATTCAGCACCAAGAGAATCCGGAGGGCTTGTGGCACAAGAGACGCTCTTACAAAATTCTCGAGTGTCCTGTTCACGGAATGCTCTGGAAGGTCACTGTCTTCGTTCGTCGTGGTTATTAGGCTATTTTAAAAGGTATTGGGTCGTTTTTGGGCCTTAAATTTTGATTTCTCAGGGTGTGATGTCCGGATTTTTACTCAGAGCATCCTTCTTGTCATCATAGGAAGGAAGCTTTGAAGCTTTTTCATGGACAGTTTTCACCCGTGTTGCGGATTTTTGGCCAATTTTACGACTTTAAGCATGCCTTTCTACTACTTTGCTTCACGGATGATGCACTACTCTGGCTTTTACTACTGGTTTTACCTACTGGCTTTCACTTCCCGGTGCCGATGATATGGTTTTGCTGATTGCATACTCATCATTCGACTTTACTACACGGTTTTTACTCCTAGATGTCATTTTATGGCTTCTATCTGATGGTTTTGACTTGTGCATACCGCTTTCTCACGATTAGTTCAGAAAATTCTACTCTTTTGGGCTTTCTAATACATAGATGTTCTACTCCATTGACATAGCTCTTCATCCTTTATCGACTCCTTCATTCATGGGCAACCCCTTCATCAATCATCGCCAATTGTCGCCTACACCTTCATTCATCCTTCCTTATCCGTCAAATATCCAACGCAACTTCCACATCAGTCACACCTCATTGTGTATGCGTTGATCAACACACCTCATGCATCAACTTCATCTAGATAGATCATGGTCTACTATCTTGATCTTTTCGACCGGCATTCTTCAAGTTACCTGATGCTATTTGTACATCACGCATCACTATCTGGAATCCTTCGGTTTGAATCTCTTCGATGCTGTTTCGGTGTTACACTTCATCAAGTGCTATCTCAATCTCCTTGCCTGGTAGTTGGTGGTTCATTACATTGGGATTTGGCTATAATGCACCATCATTCAGCATACTTCGGGTTGAATGTCATTAGTGGTGTTCTGGTGTTGGTGTTCTCAACGACTCCTATTGTTGTCTTTGGGATGGTTATGATACCTTCAGTGCATGGAGATTGGGGTTCCTTCATCACCATCGTGTCATCTTCGGCTGAAACCACATCAATGTAGCTTTCATGGTCATATTCTCGGATACCTCTCTTATCATCTTTGTGCTGGATACTATGCACTTGTTGGATCGTGGATGGATTTTATCCATGGTGCATTTCTTCTCCTCCGAATAACATGCCATCGATGTACAGTTCTGGCTGAGATCTCGCTCATATCCATCTCCTTTTTGCAGGATGGTTATACATCAGTTCTCATTATGGTATGAGACTCTATACATCATGCATCTCTCCGTCTCTAGATAAGTGCATCTTTGTCACTCATTCGGCTTTGGCACACATTTCATATGCCTTTGTTCGTTGTTAGATGGCATTAATGGTTGTTCTATGAACTCTGGAACAAGCCACATCCTCCCCATGCTGTCGCTGGATGGAACTGCTTCGTTATATGACTGGGTTTGGTCTTTTTTCCACCACGCACCTCTCCATTTCTGGATAACACGTTACTAATGTTCACCCGGGACTGGTACTTCGACACCTTCCATTCACGATCTATCATCAATGAACACCCATCTTACTTCGGTAACGTTCACGAGAGATTCATAAATTGGTCTGATACCAGTCGTCTTCGATCTAACGCCCTACCACATCACCAATGCTCCGCTTCGATCCAGCTTTTCACGGGTACGATTTTAATTTCCTACGATGGTATACGCTACATTGACAGTTTCGTTCCAGACAATGGTCTAGTGTTGCACGCCATTCCTTCTCCTTGAATCGCACAACAGAGATATCAATTTCAATCTGTTTCGGACGTTTGCACCCGGTGTTTCATTCCCGCATGAACAACCACGACGGCTATTTCCGGTTTTTTGAGACGTTTACCATGATATTTCAGTGCAATTTCGCACATTCTACTCACTCACCACTTATCTTCTTACCCATTAGGGGCCTTTTTAATAATCGTCTTTCATTTTTCTACCTTCACATTTTCCTTATTTCCTTCATACTTGTGTTTTCAGGGTTGGATGGATGAATAATATTGAGGTTTTTGAACTAAACCACTTTGCGGGCGTTTAAAATAACGACATTTGACACTGGAACATGTCGGGAGGATTTCTTTGCGAAAATACTTTAGAGAAATTACTATTCCACTAATTTTTGAGTGTTTTAATGACATGGTGACTGGGTGATCTGATTTGATGATTTAGTGACTTGGTGACTTAGTATGAATTAATGCTGCGCTTGAATACATGAGATTCACAAACAGCTACACGGACAGAATCAAGCATGGTAATTACTCTTTGCACAGTTCAATCATCGTGCCTTACTAAATTTGAACAGCAGGAAAAAAACGCCATGACATCCAGCCGACATAGCATCTTCTTTTTGAAAAGCAACTCATCAATGACACCTATGAGCTACAACTATCCCGTCACCTTCACAGCAAATTCTCATGTCCATTCCCACGATCTGTGTGCTTACGATTACGGATTTCACGCCATGTCTTCATCACCTCCACCCCCACAAATCTCCGACAAGTATAGAGATTAGGACCCGGAACTCAAGGCTAATCAATCATCACTTGCTCTTTGCGAGACTTCGGCTTTGTGAGACAACTAGGAGGTCAAAGTGTGTGCAAGAAAGAAAATTAGAGTCAAAGAATTCCAAAAACGGGCTTTGGCATCCGAATCTCCGTGTGGAGCTCCCAGGATCTTGATATCCTGAAATTTGGTCGTCTGGTCAAGACTCGGAATGCTTACATTCTACGACTATTCGTATGGAACTCCGCGCTCAACTCTCAACGAGCCTTCCAAAATGCGATACTAGTCTTGGAACCTCAAAGTCTACTCTGGGTACATCTCTAGTGATCGAAGAATAGCTCATTCAAATCTTCAAATCAAGAATGGTATACCTTTCGGCTTCGCACTACCAATGATACTGATTCTTGCACATAGTAGTCTACTGTGAGCTCTTGTGTTCTGTGGGAAATGCGATACTTATGCTAAAAGTAAAATTTCGCAGTGATGGCGGTGACATCACCAATATGCGGTGCAGTGGGGGCGGGAGCGAGTCCCAATTATTACCTATGTTCCAAGACTTTTTCTTCTGCCGACGAGAAATATATGCAATTCACTACTAATCCTTCGATGCAGAAGTGATAGCTCATATACATCGATGCGAATCATCAAGTCATTTATTCAACATCCATTGATTCTGACCCACGCAGACCGGACTACACATCTCGAACATGACGATTAGTCACCTCTAACTACGTTAAGAGATCACACACTCCGCCCATTCCCATAATTTGAATTTCCAAACTTTCCAGTCTGAAATCTAGCTTGCCTGGACTTCTAGTACGTGGTCAGTATATTCAACACCCCCTCGTCTCTCTCCTCTCTTCTCTTATCTCACGTATAGTGGAAATTCTTTCACGACTCATTCAAATCTATCACTTTTTCGTGGAAGAAAATTCCGAGCCTTCGAGAATGCATATTTTATTTCTTCTTCGACTGAGAGACAAGAGGAAGAAGGTTGAATCTTATTGAAAGCTTTTCGGGTCCAGGGATGATTACATTTCATGCAAGTTTTTGAAATTTACGCAACTCTGATACTCCTCCTCCTCCATTCCCCCTTCACCGAAAGAATAGAAAAGTTAAAAAAAGGATAAAAAAGAGATGCCCATCAATTTCAAGGTCATAATTAGCCCCTCACTTGCAACAGTCCCGCACACCTGGGAAGCTCAAAAAAGAGAATGAAACAATCATCCAAACGCACTTTTCCCCTCCAAACTTCCACTCCCAAAACATTCATTGTCGACTTTCTCCCTCTTCTTCCCTTGTTGAAATGCTTCTTGTCTATACCCTTCTTCTTCTTCTTTCTCTTTTGATCTCAAAATCGAAGACCCAAGATAATATCTATGATATCCACAACATCAACAAAACCCATCCTCCAACCATCACCTGCCCTCCCTTTCTAAATCCCCGATTTCTGATCTGTTTACTCGACCTACTCTACATACATACCTACTTACTCAATCTCAATCTCAATCTCATACCACATCCCCATCCACATCCCAACCATTTCACTACATCATCCCTCCATCTAACCAACCACACACACTTAAATTCTAAATTCCCCTCTCCACTGCCCTTCCCTCACTACACTCATACCCCCAACCTACACATTCCCACAATCCAACTCCATATCCCAATCCCAATCCAGACCTCAAGTTCCAGATATCTTCACAAAACCTTCGAAGCAAAAACACCCAAGTACCCAAGCACCCAAGTATACAAAATTCAACACAAATGCAAATACAGGCATCCAAATATCAATATACGACCAGCTCAAAACCACAATCACGGCATCCACAGCACTCACCGCATCCAAAATCTTTCAACATACGAGTCTAACAATTGACGAACGATCTCTCCCACATGACGTTCATGAGACACTCGCGCCCAGATTCTTCCGTTATCATCCCTTGTTATTTCTCCCCATCAATAAATAGTCTTCTCCCATCCCTCCTAAAAACAGATTCTAAAATTTTATGATTTCTTCCCTACCATTTTTTCCCAATCAGTCAGGTCTTATCACTAATGTATGTCCCCACCGTCAATTCATCCCCTTACCAATTCTCATCCCTATTTCCATCCCTCACCATTCCATTACCAATATCCCTCACCAATCTCATCCCCAATCCCATCTCCACCTCACCACCAATCCCCAAATATCTCAATCCGCTACACAAAAAGAAATACAATACACATTTCCACTACTTTACTACTTCACCACTTCACCCCCACGAACCACAAATAATGTATCATAAAACATACATACATACACATCCAATAATCCACCTATCCAATCATCCATCTACCTCCCCATCAAAATCAATCTCACAGCCTTTCTCTTTCCCCCCCAAAAAGAACAGAGGAAATATTACACCCTACATACACCCTACATTCTCAAAAGAGAGAAAGAGAGAAAAGAGGATACAAATACAGATATGCACACCTCCCCATCGACGCAAGAATTTATTTCCAAGTTCCCAAGATCAAAATACTTATTAATAGATAAAAAACGTTTTCTCTGATTATGAATTCTACATCTATATCCGTATCCGTATCTAGATCCAGATATGTAGACTAGGTACCATACGTAGACAAAACGAGACAGAGTAAAGAAAGAAGATAGGATCAGATGAGATCAGACAAGATATGTTCTTCAAACGGCGATACTAACAAGTAATCCAAGAAGTCTTTAACACGTCATGTATTAGTCAGAACTTGGAAGATATATTTTTCTTTCCATCTCCTTCTCCTCTCCTCTCTTTCATCTACGGTATCCCTTACAATTTCAAGCTACCTAGTCATTTTGGGTCATCTATCACATGGTCCCTTTTGAACTCTCTCATCTTATCCCCTCCTTCCTCAAAACCCTTCCCTCCTCATCCTCACAAAAGAACAGAAAATCAAAAATGTCCAGATCCCATATCACCCACTTGCCCACCCACACATACATGAATACATGCATACATGCAGCCAGCCAGTCTCCAGAAACCCAGAAACCAAGCAACCAGCACAAGAACAAACAGGAGTAGAAGAATCCGTCCTACAACCACCTACCTCCACACTTTATAAAAAAGTAGGTTCCAGTAAATGATTGCTCTCTTTTTCGTCCAGAAGACAAAGAGACTTATGTTTTCGAGGGATTGTTTGATATACCGCATGGATTACAGAGTTTCAAGGAATGGTCTCGCCTTGTACTCCACCTTGCCTTGCGGAGGGGGTATTGGGAATGCATGAAATGGGTGGGATTTTGGCATGTTGGAATTGATGAGGAATGAAATGTGTGAGGGGTGATATCACGTCAAAGTGCAGAATATTCATCACTAGGCGCGCGCGAGAATCATATGGCAGAAAAAGTGAACGAGGGGATAAGAAGGAAACAGAACAAGGTAAAGAAAAGGGGAGACTGGAAATACGACTATATTCCCAATCAACATCACGGGGTATCTATCTTTCTCTTCATCGTCTCTCACATCTTCTCCTATCCGTCCCTCTCCATCCATATACTACCATTTTCCCTTCCCACCAAACAATAAACCTCCACTCGATCTCTCTTTGTTTTCCATCCTCGCTAATGCTCTATCGATATCATTAACATCCAATTCACCACTTCCTACCGCTATCGTTCTATCATCCGTCATCTCCTCATCTTCATCCTCTCTTTGCACCAATTGTAATGCATAAGCATTTTGGTTTGGTTTTGGCGCTACAGATTTACCTCCAATGAAAATGATAAACCTGTGTTCACCTATTATGAAAATGTCGGAAGGTATTTCCGACCTGGTATGTGGTGAAACTGAGGACTTGGGAGCTTGCTCAATACCAATACAACGTTCGCCCAATAGGTCCACATTTTCCAACTTAATGGGACGGGAACCAGGAGATGTGTTGAAAATGTTTGTTGAAGATTGACCTTTGCGAGGGTTGGCTGACCAGTATTTTGAGAGAGAGGGAATAAGGGTGTAGGAGTCACCTAACCAGAAGAGAATAGATTCTTCAAATGCCAAGTGAGATGCCACAGATGGCATCTCGAGTACTGATATCTTTCCGCGGACTGGACCAGTGGGCTGGATCTTATTGCTGAAGAGATCGGTTGTTTTACGCGTTCCAGGAGTCATGGGAGCAAATTTTGATTGCGAGATTTGTGGAGGGCCAGTTGTTTTCGAGTTAGATTTGGTTGCACCTTCAACATAACCTGTAAGGGAGAACTCTGATCGTGAACCTCCTTTTATCGATTGTTGACCAAGGACACCTCTTTTTGCTCCCGGCCCTACACCATTCGTATCCCACACACCCCATTCTCCGTCACTGAGTAGTACAAGAACTGCTTTGCCACCGTATACCCATTTTGCATCCACAATTGATTTTCGACCAAATCCAGAGTAAGTATTCTTATGCGATGCCTGGGAATCGGCTTTGTTGTTCTTGAACCCGGGGTACAAGGAAATGAGCCAAGATCCTTGCTCAGCAATCGCGCTCTCAGGATCTTCCGAAGGATTAACCAGAAGCTTATAATTGTATATTCGGCAAGTGCCTAGGTTATCGGCGACAAGTAAATGACTTGAATGATGTTCTGAGAATGATGGATTAAATGAAATGCTGACGGCTGGTGATGGCATATAAACCGATTGGAAGGGTGGCACCATGGTTGATGAAGGAGGTATTGGCAGTGGTATGCGCCATAGTTGTAATAATCCAGTGATCTCTTTTGAATGCGAAGCTACTATAAGTTGAGTTTCTAATGCAGTGTTTGAATCATCTTTCGTGGAAGCCTGTTTTCCTTCGAAATCAACAGTCATAGATATTCCATCGGAAGTCTTTTGGTGCCCAGTCAGGATAATCATAGTCTCTCCCCATTTTCCATTTCCGACATTTGCTATCGCAGGGGTAAGTCGAAATTCATCACGGTCCTTGCTAAGAGGAGACGGCGGTGTGAGAGGTAATGTGATTAGCCGAACAGTGTTATCACCGCAAGTTGCAGTGAAGACAATTTTTTGTTTCAATGGATCAATTCCGCGCCAGGGTGTACCATCTGCTTTCAGTGTTGAGCTTGGTAAAAGACTGATGTGGAGAACATCGGTTCCAAATTGTAGATCTAGAGTCTGCAGAATGCTCGGGTATGGCCTTCTTGGATCTATTTCCTCTTCCTCGTCTTCAAATTCTGGTTTATCTTCGAAAGGTGGTTTGGAAGGTTCATCCTCATCTGAGTCGAGAGAAATGACTTTGTTCGCACCATTGGTTTGTGTAGTCTTTGGGTTTATCTCTCTTTGTAATTTGAAAGGCCTACCACCTCTCCATATTATTCTCACTCCATCTTCATTGCCTTGTAGAATTATCGTTGATCCATTTGGTGAAGGTAACGGGTAGACCTTAGTAGTATGAATGCGATGTGGTAGTTCGTAACTATTGATGTTAGAAATGGTATTTTCTATAGATTAATTTGAAGCTACCTCAATTGTGTATTTTGCGAATTCTTTGAAACTCTTGGGTGGGAAAAACCGGGCGCCATGGCTCGGAGATGAATGGCTGAGACTTATTGAAAATTAATTAGATACTATGAATGGCTGATCACAGTGCGTTTGTTGCCAGCGATAGATTGTGGAAGATTTGGTTGGAATCTTGCTCGAAGTTTGGACATTTGCTTGCTTCTTCAGTTCGCGACAACAAATTGCGCTTGATAGCAACACGGTAAATCGCGTACAATTTCATCACACGTGATCCAGACGGCCGCACACCGGATCGGCCGCAGTTAATCCGGATGAGCTTAGATAATTTCCAAGGCCCAGCCAATTTTCGAGAATTGTTGAATGTGGATTAAAGTTCACCGGGGAAGATTTTCTTTCCAAGCCCCGAAAGTCTACAATCTAGAATCCCCTGAAACTCCTCCATGTTCTCCATAAATAAAAATTGAAACGACATTATATGACATGATATGACATCTGCAGGTCTCGGCTTAAAACGTCACCCTCTTCGATATGAAGCATTTGGAGATCTTACATTCATTCACCTTACGCATACCAGTTGCAAGTTCAATTAAGAAGACCGAATGAGATTCTACGAAGGAGTCGTGAAGGCTAGGTACAGAAAGCTACACCGATACAAATTTCGTCTTCTACTTGAACAGACACGTCAAGTCCTTTCCTTGCCACGTGCTTGCATTAGTATCGTCTTTTCTCCGGCTCGACATTGTCGCTATCAAATTTCGATACCAAGTATTGAAGATCACACCACGCAAATCGACTTTGATGGATTCCGTTTCGTGGCGTTCGGAGATGCATGAGGCATTTGCTCGTACTCACATCAAGTTCCTGCATTGGTGTCGTCTTCCCTTCGGCACACGGTTTCGCAAGCTTGAAACTTTTCAACGAAGCTTTATCTAATCGTAGATATCATCTTGGCCTTTTGGGTCATACCGCGAAAGCTTTCCATGATTAATAATACCTAGCATGGGCTAAAACCCTTATCATTGACGGAGCGGATGTGTTTTCCCCTTCGCATGTACCCAGCAAGTACTGAAGCTACCTACATTGGCGGTTCGAACGGATATCGGCACAAAGCTTGGCAAGTCGTCTCCCCTCCCACTCTCCAAAGGGCAGAGCACGCTGTCTAAGGTGGTGAACCTATCAATCATCACACCGTCTTCTACAATGAATCGCACCACCGAGATCTTCCAAACAACGCCATTCGATATTTATCCGTATTATATTGCATGTTGCATATTGCATATTGCACATGTGCATCAGGACTTTCAATTCCCCTCCTCACCAAAGCATCGAAAGATATTCAATGGCCCATGTACTTGTGATGCTTCTAACTATGATTCCCTCTGCCCGTGGAGAATCTGATTTGGATCAATCTCACGTAAAGTGTTTGGGTGCTTATGAAGTTCGTATCAAAAGTGGAAACATGGAATGAAAATATATGACAGCTCTCTGACAGTCAGCATATGATAATTTAGCCACCCGTTTTTACTCACTCACTACCTCGCGAAATCCTCGACTTCTTACTCCGTACTAGGTAGGTACTTGTACCCGGTACCGGTCTGGTACACTTTTTGAGCAAGATTTGCCTAGAGGACAAAAAAAAAGCTTGAGCGGAATTAGTGGCCGCGATGGATCTGCGCATTGGAACCGGGGTAGGTGCTAGATTGCCTGATTGCGAGGTTTGTCATCTCGACCTTTAAAGATTCTCAATGCCCACAATTTTCACATGATGGATGCATTCGCTTTCTCTCATTCATAAATGATTCCCTTCCCATCGGAGAGTGGTTTGCAGTCTCAGTATCTTTACTTACTTACTTACTCACTCACTACTGTTCTCAGCATTTCTCAATAAATCAAAGTTTCATGAGTAGAATATCAAAGCGCATTGTGTACCTCTTCTCAAGTACGTTTGGGTGACAAGAATAAGGGAAAGACTTGTTTTCCCATAGGTCTGTGGTCTATCACTTCACTATGACGGACAATACAGGCCTTGAGAAGGACGATCTCCATGATTTCAAATCCTCAAATACAGCTTCTGTAACTCTCGCATCTTCAATATCAGATCATGAAAACCACTACCCTCCGCTCTCGCACGCTCCTTCTATCGCATCTTTATCATCCGATTCAATCAATAGTGATCCTCTTGCTCCTCTCGAACACGCTCTCACACCGAATCTTGAAACAGTTGCCGAACAACTTGCACATGCTCAATTAAGTTACACGAGGACCGGTACATCATACGCGACCACTGGATCACGAAACCCATCGTTCGAAGTTGATTTCGAAGACAATGATCCTGATGATCCAAGAAATTGGCCTTTGTGGTATCGATCTTACACAATTTTTGCCGTGAGTTTTGCGACATGGTCTACGGTTCTGTACAGTTCGTCCTATACATCCAGTATGCCAGGAATGATGAAAGAATTCTCCGTCACAAGTGAACCATTAGCGACATTGGGTGTGACGACATATCTACTGGGATTAGCGACTGGTAGTTTGGTTCTTGCACCATTGAGTGAGATTTGGGGTAGACGACCAGTTTATATTGGATCTTTGGCTTTCTTCTCTTTGATGGTTCTACCGTGTGCTTTAGCAACTTCATTAGGGGAGGTCTTGGGTGTTAGGTTTGTTGGGTACGTTATAATGCGATTCGTCACGTTTTCTCGATACTAATGAGAACGTAGTGCGCTTGCAGGTGCTGCTATGATATCAAACTCTCCTGGAACAGTTGCAGATATCACAACTGACCAATACCGTGCATTGGTCTTTAGCATCTGGAGTATTGGACCAATGAATGGTCCAGTAACGGGTCCCCTTATTGGTGGTTTTGCTGCAGAATATTTAGGATGGAGATGGACAAATTGGATTGTGATGATACTTTCCGGATGCGCTTGGATAGCTTGCGGATTTGTTAAGGAGACTTATGCACCAGTCATTTTAATTAAGAAAGCAGCAAAGATGCGCAAAGAAACGGGCGATGAGCGATATTGGTGTCGATACGATCAAAAGAAGAGCTGTGAGTGAATGGCGAAAATTTTATCTATTGACAGACACTGATTTCTGATTCTAGTCTTTGAGATCCTAAAGATTAATCTTTCTCGACCATTTGTCCTATGTTTTACGGAGCCAATTCTTTGGTTTTGGAATACGTATATTGCTGTAAGTTTCTCTCATAACTTAGCTTCGTCAATTTTGGTACTGTAATATCAAGTTTCCAATAGTCCGGACTGCATATCCACAATTGAAGGCTCTCAATGTCCGAAAGCAATTCAATATTCACGATGGATCGGTTTGTCGAGCTGTCAAGAAAACTTGTTTGAATCCAGACATTGAAAATTTCTGATTGTCGAACTGTCATTCGGGCTATTGGGAATTCCATCTGATATACCAGAACGATTCAGCTATGATACTTAAGTCACGGAAACAAATGATACTAATCAGTACGTTTAGATCATCTACGGTATCCTTTATCTTTGTTTCGTCGCATACCCAATCATTTTCACGGACATGCGTGGATGGAGTCTTGGCCAGACCGGTCTCGCTTTCCTAGGAATCGGATCAGGAACCATGCTCGGAATCATTGCTGAACCACTCATTCGCAAAATGATCAACTCGCACAAGAAAGATCCCGAGACCGGAAAAGTCCCACCCGAAGCTTCAGTCAGCATCATTTGTATAGCAGCTGTCTTATGTCCCATTGGTCAAATCTGGTTTTCTTGGACTTGCGTTCCCATCACCATCCATTGGATTTGGCCCATTCTTGCAGGAATTCCTTTTGGAGCAGGAAATACCTTGGTGTTCATCTACGGAACAAATTATCTCGCCGGCTCATACGGTATTTATTCGGCATCGGCATTGGCGGGAAATAGTGTGGTCAGATCAATTGTTGGAGGTACATTACCATTGGCTGGACCGGCAATGTATGGCGCGCTTAACCCGCAATGGGCCGGAACTCTTCTAGGATTAGTACAGGTCGTACTCATTCCAATTCCTTTCATCTTCTATAAGTGGGGATCCAAGATTAGAGCGAAGAGTCCGTTGATCAAACAGATGAGGGAGGAACAGGAGAGAAATGATAAGAGAGCTACTAGGGCGAAGAGAAAGGAGGAAAAGAAAATGGCGATGGATACAGAAAATGGAGGAGTGATAAGGGCAAGTGAGAAAGACATGGAAAAGGGAGATGATGTTGTGACTGGGATGGAAGAAAAGGCGTGATGGCATGAGTATGGATGGTTTTCGAGATATGTTGATAAGGGATGAGATAATGATTGTAAAAGTGATATACATGTGCGGATGATACCCAACGATAGAAAATAATAGAATAATGTTTGAACTTGTAGTATTTTAGGAATTGCATTTCGAATATTTTTGATGCAGATTGGGTCCGCGAAATGGGCAAAGATAATCGGATGGTCAGGTCATCTGTAGGTCAATTGTGTATGATATGAATGATAATCAACCACCAATAATCACATCGTATCATTCAGCCCTATGAATTAGAATGAATGCGCGGAGAAGAGTGGGATTGATCTGAAATAAAGGATTATGAAACTGATAATACTATTCCCCGAGAACCGAAATTCAAAATTGAAAACTTACAATGAACTACGGTCCAGACATTTGAAGACACGGGATGATTCATCAGCCTTATGGAGCCTCTGAGACAGTTGGTATCACGAGCGCTAGACTTCGGCAATGTAAGATGCTGGGGTAGCACGATTCAAGATTATGGAGGCTGAGTGAAAAGTTTTCGAGAGAAAGAATAGTGTGAGCGATATTGGTGACGTGATGGAGGGGTGAGTGTCAGGAGATGAAGATGTGAACGTGATGATTTTTGCTGTGTAGTCCGTTCAGTGTGAATCAATAAAGGGGTTGTGGTGAATGGAGGAAAAGACTAATAGATATCGGTTCTTGATAGTATATCTACAAGGCTGAGGTGCATCGAACCTTATTTGAATGGTATCAATCCGGTACTGCTCACGTATAATATATAAAATCGCTCAAAGCTAGATATTGTAGACCAACCATAGGTTTCTATCCATTAGTATTGACACTGTCCTATAATTAGTGCAAAGAGCAGTTGTCCTCCCACCCATACCCTTATCCACATCCACATCTAAATACACCCACATCAAACCTTCAGCCTTACTTATACTAGCACAAGCGACAAACTAAACAAAGAATACAAAACAACACCTTCCACCTTTTTTTCCTTCCCCCTTCTTCTCTACACACGCTCAATTTCAACGGTACTCTCCCGAAAATCCCTTCATCAGTGTCAAGACAATTATACACCCGATTCCAAATATCTTCTTCTTCATCGTACGGTCGACTTGACGAAAATCAAATCGAGAAATTACATTAAAAAAAAACCCACATTTGTTGATCTATTTTGACATCATCTCAATAACCTAAACAAAATAGCCTTACCAATTTTTTCTCCACAAATTTCTCGCACAGTCACCGCCCACCCACAACGAACAACAACATCAATCTCGAGATTTTCGAAGAACTTATTCGATTCATTTCCATCAAGACAACTTCCCATTAAAAGGATTTCGTCTCGACGTTCAAGCCATCTCGAATCCAATCCCTAAGGACATTCCGCACGACAAAGAAGACTTTACAATATCCACAATTTGTTACCGAAAAGAATTTTACTGTGACTTTCATTAGCCATGGCAGTTCCGACACAAATTGCATACAGAACACTGAAGGGGATTGGTATCTTGGATGCCGCACCCGTCTATCAACCTTTGCCTGGTTTCCAGAGACCCGAAGGTAACTCTCGCTGCTGTACCTATTCGCCATGCGGTCGGTACTTTGCTTGGGCTTCTACTGACGGAGTGGATGTCATTGATACATACGTTGGTCGCACCATCACCACCCTTCCTACACCCAATGTTTACGAATTGGGCTTCTCTCCTCTCGGTTCGTACGTCATTACTTGGGAAAGACCCTCAAAGGATGAGAATGGTGATGCGATCAAGAACTTGAAGATCTGGCGTACAGTGGAGGAAATCGCGGAGGGGGCTGAGAAGGAAGTTGTTGGGAGATTTGTGCAAAAATCGCAAACCGGTTGGAACCTTCAATATACATTCGATGAGAAATATTGCGCCCGAAATGTTACGAATGAGGTTCAATTCTACGAGAGTGGAGATTTGCGTACAGTTTGGAATAAGCTTCGTGTGGAGGGTGTTTCGGATTTTGCAGTTTCTCCTGGAAACAACTATTCTGTAGCTGTTTTCGTTCCAGAGCGCAAGGTATGTAATGTTCAAAAAAATTAGGTTGAGAGGTTTGCTAATAGATCACATCAGGGTCAACCATCTGCCGTCAAGGTTTTCAACGTTCCTCAATTCAATGCCCCGGTTTCCCAAAAGACATTTTTCAAGGGCGACAAGGTTCAATTGAAGTGGAATCAATTGGGTACAACTTTGATTGTTCTCGCCCAAACAGATGTTGATAAGTCGAACAAAAGTTACTACGGAGAGACTACATTGTATGTGTTGAGCGCAAATGGTGGATTCGATTCTAGAATCACTCTTGACAAGGAGGGGCCAATTCACGATGTCTCATGGTCACCAAACTCGAAAGAATTTGGTGTCATTTACGGATACATGCCAGCAAAGACAACCATCTTTAACCAAAGGGCTGTTGCTACTCATACATTCCCCCTCGGTCCTAGAAACACGATCTTGTTCTCCCCTACTGGTCGATTTGTTTTGGTGGCCGGTTTCGGAAACTTAGCTGGTCAAATGGACATTTACGATGTCGAAAAGGATTACCGAAAGATTTGCACAATTGAAGGTGGAAATCCTAGTGTTTGCGAGTGGAGTCCTGATAGCAAGTATATCTTGACAGCTACAACCAGTCCTAGATTGAGAGTCGATAACGGTATCCGATTATGGCACGTCACTGGTGGAATTATGTACAACGAGGATATGGTCGAATTATACCACGTTACATGGAGGCCACAACGCCCCGAAAGTTTCCCAGCCGGAGACTTCTTGAGCCCAGTTCCTCAACCACATTCGTCGGCTGTCGCTTACTTGGGTACGGTGAAAACCCCATCCAAGCCAGCAGGAGCTTATCGTCCTCCTGGAGCACGTGGTCAAGCTACCCCATCTCACTTCAAGCGTGAAGATGAAGGTGGATCTGCTCATTTCGTCAGCAATGGTACATCAATGGTCAATACCAATGGATTTGGTCGATCTCGTAGACAAGTCCCTGGTGCTGATTTAAGCGAGAACGCCGTTCCAGGAGCCGCCCCTGCCGTTCCAGGTGCCGTTGAAGATGAAAATCTCTCCAAGGCAGCACTCAAGAACAAGAAGAAGCGTGAAGCAAAGAAAGCAAAGGATGCAGAGGCTAAAGCGGGTGGTCTTGGTGCTGGAACTCCTGATGCTCCAAGAGGTCCAGGTGGTGATCGTAGCCCAGATCGTAGAGATCGTCAACGTAGTCGCTCAAAGAGTAACAACAACATGCGTTCTCCATCTCAGCTTCGAACTCATGGTAACGGTGGTCCTCACAACCTTCATCAACATCCTCACCCCCATCAAAACCAACGTCAAAATGGAGGTGTATCTCCAAATGGAGGCGCAGGTACACCAACCAGTGCAGGTGGGATGAAGAATCTTTCAATCAACTCGAACCAAAAACCAATCACTCCAACTCAGCAATTTTCAACTCCGGAATTGTCAGTCACAAGCCCAGGTGGTGATGGTAGTCCATCTGCTAAGAAGAAGAGAGGATTACAAAAGAAGATCAGAGCAATTGAGGATTTGGAAATGAGGAGAGCTGGTGGTGAGAAGTTGGAGGATACGCAAGTGAAAAAGATCGCTACTAAAGGGGCTGTTCAAGCAGAATTGGATGCACTTGATAGGGAGTAGATCTTTTGGGGTGCAGTGATGTAGAATGGGAGGAGAGGCTTGATGTAGAGAATTGGCCAGTTAGACAATCCTTTGGAAAAACTTTTTCATATCAACCTTTTTATTTTATATCATAGTGGTGAAAATGGGTCTGTGAATCCAAGGCGCTGGATTTTATATGGTGCATGGATGGTTATCTGGGCGTGGCGTTGAGTCATGAGATATGAAAGTACTGATCTTGAAGGTCGGAAGGTGATCAAGTGGGTTGAAAATCAATGATGTGTATGATGAATGGATGAATGGATGGGATTCGTCAATTCGATGCGGTGGGTTGTTAGGTGCCGATGGCATGAATAGTGTGGATGGCATAGTATACAACAATTAGTCTAATCGTCGCAATTTCGACAGAGCGATACAACTCTTACAGCAGACTATTGTGGAAATGTTACATGAGACAATCAATAGTCTGTCTTATATTATAGACGTGCGCCCTCACAGTCCTTGGGTGTAATTACTTGATTTTGATTTTGATTTTCACTACGTAAGGAGTAATTCGTCATTATAGAAATTTGGGTATACTCAAAATAGACCTTTGAGCTATTGAAATGGCTATACCATTTTGAAAGGTTTAATCGGCGAAAAAATAAAATAGAAATACATGACTCGTATCCGATTCTTATATAGAAAACGATTCAAGACAGAGTCATGGTGTATAATAAAATATTTAACATCTAATACGTGGAAATGAAGAATTAGAAGTGAGATGGATGGATGGATGGATGGATGGATGGATGGATGGATGGATGGATGGATTTATTGATAGGGGGCTGAGTTAATGTGGGCTTGTGATTTTCATCTGGGGTTTGTGATTTTATGGGGAGGGAGAGGAGGGAGAGGAGGGAGAGGAGGGAGAGGAGGGAGAGGAGGGAGAGGAGGGAGAGGAGGGAGAGGAGGGAGAGGAGGGAGAGGAGGAGGAGGGGATTGTTAAGAGAGATTGGAAGGTGAGGAGAAGAAAGATATTGGAGTCTGAGTTTGGATATGGTGTTGGGGTAGGCACGACGGGAGAAGAGTTATAGGATGTTATAGATAGTGGGTGATGAGGATAGTTTATTTTGAAGTGGAGTTTCGTTAAAAAAAGAATTGTTGATGTCGATGCCGATGCTTCTGTTCTTATGTTTGGGTAGTGATATCGCATTCAATACTGGATGGAATGGGATGAGATGGGTTAAATTGTGATTTCAAGTGGTGGTGATTCTGTTCTTGAGTGCTAAGTATGTGGAATGTGTGATTTTTTGTAGGAGCTGCTTGGGTGTGTAGATGTTGCAGTGTAATGGTAACGAGATATATGTTAATTATGGGGCTTAAAAGCATTTTTCGTTGGGTTAACTTATACTGATCTTTCATATCAGGCTTGATTATATCTGGAATAGCAGTGATCTTTTCAATTAATGGCTTGCTTGTTGTTTGAAATGGTGTTTTTGATAGGGAATGTTCGATGAATTAGAATTTCTCGCCTGTCGGAACAATATCCCAATTTCCTGTGATTGATTTGGGGGCAAGTTCACCTCGATTTGTCCATCATACATTATCGGTTCATTTCTTTCGAAATAAAAAGTATATGAAATCCTCATCCTCGTTAGTGACAGTACAGCACATAGACTCATCTATATTGATTAACACTAAAGTTAATAGAAATGGAAATGAAAAACACAAGCGCCAATCAAGTAATTTTACTCGTAAAAATACCAAAAAATACCCTATATACAAAGAAGTATGTATGTACAATGAATCTCCAAGCAAACCATAAAAGTATATACAAAAATTCTTTTCCTAACCTCCCTTTTTCGCGAATTCCACCGGTAACAACGTTTCGATCCCCGATCCAAATATGAGGGTAATCATATCGTATGAGAACGAGAGGAAAGCGGAGACGATTTAAACAGAAGGCCATCCGTTGGTGAAGGTAAGATAGTTATATCCGAACAGATAATCTGCATCTGCGATACCTACTGTTGGATTGGCGTAGTGGTAGTAGAGGAGTGGTCCGGAGGATGAGAGATAGACACCCCTAATTTATAGTTAGCATATGCATGTATCCACTTGCTAAGCATCTTTGATATATGTAAAAATCACTCCAAAAATACTCCCAGAGAAAAGAAGCCAAAGAAAATAACTTACTGTCCACCTGGTCCATAAACATTTCCATGACTAGCCAACAAAGTTGTTCCACCACCAGCCGACAAGGCCTTCCCACTCTGATCCACGAAATTTCCAGTCGCAGTTGTGCTTCTTCCCATGATGATTTTATATTCTGCGCCTTGGGCAGGCTTGGAGGTATCGTAGCCGCAGCAAATTCCAGATGAGATGAGGAGGTAGTAGTATCCGGAATAATAGAACATGTAAGAACCTTCTTCGGAATGGGTGCCGGTAGAATTATAGGCGAGGTTGTAGGAGGCAGAACCGCCGGCTTTGGTGGGAGTTGAGGCCATGGCTACTTGGTAGATGTCGTCCCAGAAAGAGCCGAAGTTGAGACTGTGGGTGGGGGTTAGTTTGTGTGGGAGTTAGGGATTGAGAGTGAAAGAATGAAAGGGGAGACAAACTAATAGGTACTGCCGACCAAGATGAGATTAGGGTCAATGGCATTGTAAAGTTTGCCAGATGAGGAGGCAACACCAGTAGCACCATGATCGGTCCATGATCCTACTTCCATAGTGGTGGAGGTTGCAACTCCAATCGCTGAGTTTTGGGTACCGAAAGTCGAAACAGCATAGTACATGTAGTAAGTTGAGCCGATGAGATGAACATCAGGTGCCTATATTGTGATTAGTATGTTACTCTATATCTTTGTCTTCATTCTTCAACTGCATGATAAATAGATAGAGAGAACAACATGAATTGAAGAAGTGAAGGGAGGGAAGCATACCCAAAGATCACTATTTCCAGTCAAATCAATACTACTTTTACTCAAAGCATCACCAACATAACTCCAAGGACCAGCTAATGCAGTAGCTTTCCAAATACCAATACCATTTCCGGTATTGAACTTGAACCAAGTTCCATCACTTGAACGTTGGATCAAAGCAGGATCATGAGCGTAGCAATTACCAGAACAAGCACCTGGATTTGCATATGCAGCAACGAGACTGAGAAGCCCTAAAATCGGGAGGAGGATCCGAGAAAACATGATGAGATAGGATGATGATGGTGGAGAGATGAGATGAAACAGTTTGCGAGGGAGATCTGTAGCTTATATGTAGTACAGAAATACTGAGGTACTTCTCATCCCGTGCCACTCCTTTATTTTTCTTAGTTGCTTGCTTGCCTGTCAGATAGACTACTCTGTCGAGAAAATGTTACTAGAGGGTCATCTCTATGTACTTAATATCGAACTAATCAATAGCCGTCCCACTCTTAGGGATTCTCATGTATTACTTTCCTTGCCAGAATATTCCAATAATACAAGAAATAAGATATCTCATTACATACACTCACACAGCCGCCACATCTATTCATTCATTCGAATCAATATTATGTCAAATAAGTGCCCGAACTTCCGAACGTCCTAAGCTTTTGACTGGTGGATCCCATATGCATCTTGAAAATCGATTTGTATCAGAATATCTTCCCCAGTGCTGATCCACCTGGCACGCGGCCCTAGTAGCCTCTCCTTGCCCTGTGCCTGACAACCCTAATTAGAAACTGACCCCAAATATCCAGAATGTGAAAAGCGCACCAGTTAAGTTTACGAAAATAGGACCCGGAGAAACTTCTCTTGGCAAGTTGAAAGCCGACATGTGTAGATGAAAATTCATCTCGGCATCGAGGTATTTATTCTTCTGCCGTACCTTTGGTGCGTTTCTAAGTCCTTCCCGTGAAAGTAGTCGCATAAATTTCATCACTCCTGCATCTTGCGGGGTTCACGTGGTGTATTCTCTTTTAGCCGACCACTGGAGTTCGAACATCAGATTATCTAGCACTTGCTATTATGTTATCATTCCCATCCCGTCTGATCCGTTCCATTGTTTCGATTCAAGACAATTGGTGGATTCCATCTTCACAGTATCACGTTGTCCCATTATTCACCCAAATGGAACATGGAGAAATGAACCCTGTTGCTTGTAGCGAGTTTTCAACTAGGTACGCAATGGTAAGGTCACCTTGTGAATTCCATTGGGCCCTGTAAATGCCGATGAGGTGGAACTTCAAACCCCGGGAAGAACGCTATGTACCCACAACAAGGAACTTGTAATTTCTGATGCATGTAGACTTGTCCGAATGAGGGTGGATAATACGATAACACGTGAATTTTCTCTTCGAGTCTTCGAGTTAGGACAACAAAGAGCGCGGATTTCATCTCCTTAATTTCGTAAAGCTCGATACGAGTTGCAGGAATTCCGTTTCGGGTATAGATTCGAATTGATCACTCGGGAATAGGAGATTTTTTATTGGTCCACTTACGTTTATTTGTTTGTCTACTCCACTGTCTTCAACAAACATTTCCTCTTTTCGAAATGGACTATGGTGAACTTGGTAAGCTTAGAGGGGAAATGCAAAAATGGGGGTGCGGTATAATTGGAGCGAAAGCATGCTTCCGTTCCTGCAACGTTCGAGTAAGTGGCGCATGGACTCTTCTTGGCTGTTGGTTATGTCTTGATCCGCTTGACTAACGAATAATCGTTCGTTTGATCTAGAATACACACTAACTGACATGGCGGCCCGGCCCTGAGTTAGAGTTAGACGTTGATTTTAAACTTCACTTTTACTCTATGTGAAGTTTGGAATAGACTAGTGAACTATAGTAGGATTAGTTCCAAACATTATAGAAGAAAGTTTGGAATTGGAAGCGCACGAATGAAAAGAGTGGTCTAGAATCAAAATTCTGGTAAGTATTCTGGTCTCCCATTCATGTACATTGACTGGTACTATTTTCTTGTTCTGCATGACAGAATTCAGATGCCTGGAGTGGAGTTGGGTACTTATGTATATGTTCGTACGTCAAATAAGCAATTTTACGTTATTTTCTCTATTTTTCACGTCAAGATTCTGCGATGTCAGCTGTAACCATAAGCATCAGTTGTCCTCTTTACTTTCTTTACTTTGCTGTCAGTCTTCAAGTTGTCGAACCCTTTCGAATTCTTCTATAGTTCTCAAGTCTCGCCTTTAGCTTTAACCCACGCGGCCCCGTATTCGGATCATACGTAGTCCAGATAGCCGTAGACCATGCATTGTATATCCGATGGATATAGGTATCGACTTATATCAGCATGGATGGGTATAAAGATGATCAGGGCTATCTTTTTTAATATAAGGATGTTGTGATTTTTAAGACTACTTCGATGTTTTATCATGCTTGGAGTCCTGGGATGCTTTCCCTGAATAACATACCATAATAATCTCTTTAGCTTTTTCAAAAATGTCCCGATGAGTTAACTTACTTCGATTTCACTTCGGACTTGGACATCTATGGTGATAAAATAATAGATAATTGATCGGTCTACATGATAGGTGTATTACAACGCAGGTGAAAGTGTTGATCTAGATGGTCCATTGTTTCCATATCCTCACGGCTCGTATCTCCTTCACTCCTCTCTCGATGTTTCTTGCTCTTCCTGATCTCTCGGGAACCCGATATTGTATATCGATAATTAGCGAAAGGCTCTGGGGTACCTTCATCTACAGCAATATCCTAATAAGCACCTAACCCAACACCTAACCCATCAACGATACCGTCCTCTTTCATCTCTTTCAAATTCGCCATTACTCTTACATACCCCTTCCAAGAAATCTCTGTATCACTCCCCTTTCCATCTATCTCATGGTACCTCGTTCCTCAACTTCTGTTCCTCAACCTCTGTTCAACATCTCTTGTTCAACATCAAAATACAATCTAATCAGAGCTACCATCAACGAAGTCCCCATCGTTCTTAATCTTAGATGTAGACTAGTTTATTCATTGTTCAGTTTGGAATGAGAGTTAAAGGACATAGAGATAGGTATGTTTTCTGTCTTCTTCTATGTATATTGTTTGACATCCATATTTCCGTTTCCTTTTCATCTTCTGTCTCTTCCCCTCTACCAATATTCTTCGATCCCTCTCTCCCTTCCCTATGATATCCTCTCCTCTCCCTTTCTCTTCTTCCTCTCCCCATAACCTTACTGACCTACTCTTTCCCCCAACAGTTTCTTCATCACGTTCCACTAATAGAATTCAACTTTGCAACATCTTCAACTCCAACGCCAGCACCAAGTACATCCATATACATACGACACAACTTATTATACCACTTGTTAAGTGATGAAATTTAAGAGTGGTAAGACTCCCACCCAGCCCTGAGACTTTGTAGACACAGAAGCAACTTTTCCTGGAGCTAGTGTTGGGTACTTCAAAGAAATTAATAAAAAAAAGAGAGGAAAAGAAGGATGAAGATAGGAGATGAAAAAGATAAGTTCAATGAGTGAGACGAATAAAATGATAGAAACGGAAGGGTGACTGGTCTTACAACGATGATGTAGAATCCGAATGCTGGGACAATTTTCATCAAGCTAACAAACTTTGCGAAAGGGGGTATCGACATGATGGGTTCTCTAGGTTAGAGATGATTTTCAGTAAGAAAAGAAAAGAATGAACAGATAAGCGTGTGTGGCATCGGATCTAATCTCGATGCACGAAACATATTTAAATAATTTAAGATGCAATAATGTCCGTAGCAGGTACCCCTTCATTTTCCTGATATAATCAATTTGTAACCGAGACGCCTAAGACGCAAAGAGCTTCCAGTCTGCCTTCACATCTCGTGATGATATTCATTTTCATCTATCCTCCCTGTCTTTTGTGGCTGGTTTCAACTTCATCTTAGCCTTCCTATTTACCATGACTCCGCTCGATGAATGTCAAATTTGATCCCTCACAAATTTCGGTCCATGTCAATCAATGAGCCACTCATCTCCCCTTAAAAACGGGCTTTCTCTTCTCTCTGAAAGCAGCCAAAGCCTCGTCTCTATCTTCTGTTCCTACAACCCTTCCATACATATCATTTTCAACATCTTCCCTCGCCCACCCCACAGCTTTCAACGCACTCCTTATTGCCACCGGACCTCCTTCACAGATAGTCCCCGCCAGATGAACTGCCTCTCTCAAAACTGCTTCTTTAGCCCTCTTCATTATATCACCCTTCTCTTTTCCTTCTCCCTCCCCCTCCCCTTCATTCTCCTTAACCTCAACCAATCGATCCGCAATTCCTAGAAAATACGCTTCCGGACCACTTACTCTCCTCCCTGTCAATATCAAATCCCGCGCCCTTCCGATCCCTATCAAAGCTGGAAGTCGGTGTGTTCCACCCGCGCCGGGTATTATACCAAGTCTCGTTTCTGGCAATCCAACGACGGCTGTGGAAGCAAGAACACGCATATGTGTACAAAGAGCCAATTCGAGACCGCCACCAAGAGCAACCGAAGAAATCGCCGAGATGGTTGGAATTGGAAGTGCAGAAAGTTTGGTGAATGTTGAGCGGAGATTATGGAGGAATGTTTGAGTCCTGTTGATGTTTATTGATGATTAGTCTTCATATTTTCTTGCGACTCGACAGCCAGAGAAACGAATAAGAACATACATCTCAGGCGTAAAAGTAGCCCTCTCTTTTAAATCTGCCCCCGCACAAAATACCCCGTCAACCTCACTAGTAATGATCAAAGCTCTCGTTGGTCCATCTTCTCCCTGCGGCCTAACCTTCCTTATCTCATTTCCATCTGCGTCATATTCCGCCGCAATGTCATCAACATGCGCGCGCAGTTCCTGTAGCAATTGGATACTAATAGCATTACGAGCTTCGGGGCGACATAATGATAGAACACGGATGGTACCGTTGGAATGCGGGGTCGGGATTTGGAAGGAGGAGATGAACTGTGGTCGACCTGATTTGGCAGTAGAGTAAAGTCGTGGAGTGATGAGTTTTGGGAGCGAGGATTTGAGGGGCACTCGAAGCAATGGTCGCATTTTTAAGATTGTGGATTGAGGAAATTGAAGTGAGGATATTGATATCAATATAATGCGGAGAGAACCTCGGGAAGCTTTGTATGTTGCGGATATCAGCGGGTACTAGCGGACGGATTCATGGAGTTATTGTACAGGGAAGGTACACCCAAAATTTAACGATGTCATCACCATTGAATCGCTAATCAAATCCACAAGACCAATCCAGAACCAAGATTAATAATCTTCAGCCCCGAATCTTACTGTATCAAAACCACAGATACATATATTTTACATATAAACTCGGCATCCAATATCTAATACTTGGATTATCATTGATCTTCCTTCCTCGAAATAATACTTCTCAACTGTCGTCCAAAGATGTCGGATCCAAACCCTTCAAACGGTGCAACGGTCGCCTCACTCCCACCCGCAGCCATAGCTCTAGCAACCAGGATGTACGACGCAGCTCGAAATGGGGATATTGAGATTCTCGAACAAGCTTTACCTCGAGGACTACCGGCTAATATGACAAATGAGAAGGGCGATAGTCTCGTAAGTTTTAAGTTTTTACTAAAAATCGTTAATTGTGTTGTCATCTTCGGCGCTTTTGTTTACCCCTCATCACGTGCCATCCCTCCTTTCACATGATTTGAGTTTCGATACTATAACCTTTAATTCGATGGACGTTCTCTGATATGGGAAAATAGATAATGTTAGCTGCCTACCACGGTCATGCACCACTCGTTCGACTTCTTCTTCAGCATGGCGCGAATCCCAATTCATTAAATGACCGAGGACAATCTCCTCTAGCAGGTGCTGTCTTCAAGGGAGAATCTGAAGTTATCGAGGTATGAAGATCTCTTTTATTTTCTTGTCAAACTTTCTCGAATCTCGGATCCTTTTTTCTTCTTAGATATTTAATGATTAATAGGCACTACTCGAAGGCAACGCAGATCCAGAGCATGGTTCTCCAAGCGCAATGAGAGCCGTAGAATTATTTAAGCAAGAAGAGAAATGGTTAAAGAAGTTTGAGGAGGCGCCCGGCAGAGGAAAGGCTATTTAGAGAATGCGAATAGGGTATGGTGTTTAGGTTCAGACGATAATCGGGTCTCGAGGGGTATTGGGTCTTCTAGGATATGTATACTATTGGACGTTGAATCTGCAGTACGTCTCCGTATGGTCATAATAATCAATTGCTGCGAATCATTTGCGATCTATTTTGGGTTCTTATTCCTAAGAAAAAAGAGACAAGGCCCCTTCTGTGAACAATCCTACGAAACAAAATCAACACCATGTAAAACCCAAAACATCGTTGTCGCCCGATCAGCATTTCCAATCTTCCCACCATTCTCCCACCCTATCCTCTCCTCCCTTATTCTCCATTTCCCTCCTTCTCCATCCCCTTCCATTCCCACACTAATTAGGTACAACATCCAACCCATACCCCTCCGCCGGCAACGCCGTACTGCACTGTCCCCAAACCTGCACACTGACCGGACTAACCGTCAGCGGCCCACACGTATTCTGCGTCTGTGTAAAACTTCCCGAGTACCCCGTGATTGCACAATATCCCGTTCCTTCCGCGACTATCTTTGCGATCTTAAGGGGGTTATCAATGACGTAGTTATTTCCATCCACAGGGAAAGTTTGATGAACTAGAAAAGGGGTTAGTTGTGAGGTGAGGGGGAAAGAAGCAGACAAAGAGAACAGGGGATACATACAAGAATCACCATTCCTAGCATAGAAAGTAAGAACAACATCCCCCGCGCTCGGATAATCATTTCGTGAGATATGAGGAACAGTAGTATTCAAACCACTTCGTTGAACATGCGCAGTAGTAGTATTCAAACCCCTCCTTGACAGAAAAGCATCACCCTCAGTAAAATGATCAATCGGTGCCGCAAAGACACACGAAACCATCAATGCCACGAAAGTAATGAGAGTTAAGGTATTCATCTTTTCCACTCAAATTATTAATTAAGCAAAGATGGAATAAATTATTGAGAGAGAAATAAGAAATCGATAGTTTTTCCAATTTATATACTTGAGAATGAAATCAAGTTTGGTTATCACTTCAACATCAGGTGCCTATTTGAGTTTTATATCCCATCTAAACCCCCCCCAAGACTTTCATAACCCGTATCGAACCGGTCCCTTTTTGAATATACAGCATGAATCAATAAAAGAAAAATTTGCACCCCAAAAATTGACAAGGTCACTCATGGTCGCCATGAGGTCTTATTGCTGAAAGCAGAATGTTAAATCGTCAAATAGCAAATATGATGTAAGCGGCAAAGGGGGGGACTTTTGACAGACCTTGCGACGGGTTACTTTGCAGGTCATTGAAATTTTCATCGATGTTGGCATTTTAGATTGAGCAATTGGATAAGAAATGACAAGAATTGCAAGGCAAAAATAGATAGTGAAAACAAACTTATTTTTTGTCTTCGTATTGATATATCTAAAACCACAAAGATAGTATTTTTACACTCCTCTCTATAAGTCACACCTGTAATGACGCCAAACTTTTGACTTTATTTTTCAACACCATGTTAAGCCAGTCCCATTCATCATAACACATTAATTCATTCGATTATTCTTACTGCGAAATGAAATCATCTATTCCATCTCACCAACCCAGACCCTTGCTCTTAGCCTCTGCACCACCTCCTTCCTAATCCACCTCATCTCCCTTCCCTCCTCCATAGCTTTATCTGCCCATTCAAATAACAACCTCAATCCTAATAATCTATCCTTGTTCCCACTATCCAACGTCGCATGTTCAAGAATCAATCTAGAATCCACAGATGTTTGTTCTGCGCCTGCATGAATATCCCTTGGCCCACCATGATCGGGCGGCAATACCAGCGCCCTCTCCGCTTTAGTAAGTGTTGAGAAAGCAGGGAGTTCAAAAAGCCATTGAAGAGATTGATTGGCTGTTTGATCAGCTTCGTCTAAGGCTTGAAGAGTAGCTTTAAAGGCGTTGGTGCTAGCGTCGTGAGCTGGGCGTTTGCGAACGTATAGAATTTGAGTTGATTTGAATGCTTCCACATGGGCTTTATTGCTCTCCAGATCCAGAACGACATTCCAGTATTCAGGGCTGCATGTTCGGACCGTTTTAATTTGGTTGAGTTCCGGGATAAGACAAGGTGTGTGGCGTTCCTCCTCTTTCCCATCACGAAGTGTAATTTGAAGAGGTATTGGAACAGGTTGATCAGTGTCAATATCTCTTGTAATGAGACATCTAGGTTCCGCGGCTAGAACCCAGAAGTGACGGAAAGCTTGTAAGTGAGATTTGTTATCCTGAACAGTTGATGGAAATATTGGATAGAATGCCACAAGTAATGCGGCAATTGCTTTATCTGAAGTTCCGAAAGTGAAAGTACCACCACCTAAGAATAATGCACCAATGGCCAGATGAGCTGCAAGATGACTACCATATGGTGTTTCACTATCATCACGACCGTGCATTGAACGAAGTCTACGAAAAACAGCAATATCTCCGGTGCCCGCCATGACAGTAGCTACGCCAAGGGCCACCAAGTCTTGACAATTGCGAACGGTATTTCTTGCTAACTTTTTATCAAATGAGTCTGCTTCGATTTGACAAATTCGTCTAAATTCGTCTAAATAGTGCAACAGTATATCTCTTGCGGTCAAATTTGCAGAGCCAGCAAACCTCAAAGCGATGCTGAAACAGAGCCCAGTTAGTATATCGTAAAATGGAAGGTCTGCTGATGTCAAAGTTCTGATCCATTGCAACGAACTTCGACTCTTGTAAGGAGCAGGTAAGCTCTTTTTGATCCATTTGTGTGAAGGCTCTATCTTACTCCACATTATTAAGTGTCGTGCAAGTGTTCGAAGTAGGAAAGCGTCTGGTCGAACGTAATCGAATTGGAGAACAGAATCTGGCACGTCTACCTTGCGAGCCAACACCTGATTCTCCGACTTCATATAAATAAGAGCAATGGAAATTATTGCCGCAGCCGTGGACTTGTCCAAGATGTGTACAAGGTCAACTTTTTTGCTTCCGGCAGCCAATGCAATGAGTCTCTCTGTAAGTCGCATATCGTGAAGTCCTTTCAGATCAGAGCCCTTGCCGAGATTGATAAAACCAAGGGCAAACCCTGCCGCAAGTCGATAGCCTTCGTTTCTCAAAGGCTCCTCATCAACCTCTTGATCAATATGCTCCATCTCAGATACCATAATCTCACTCATCCGACGATGTTGGGTGTTACAATATAACAAACCAATACCCATGATACCCGTAGTCTGTGTAAGTGGCGAAAGGTTCAACTCGGCTGCTCCAGGTGGGAGCATTCTTGTCACATGGACTGAGAGTAGCCGTGTAATTAATGAATCCATAGTCCCAATATAGGATGCCGCCAATCCTAAAAGTAGTCCAATCGATGTCATTGTATGCTTTGGTGTCAGGTATCTAAAAGCAACCCATTTTGCTACCGATTTAAGATGGCCATTGAGACCAAGTGCTAGTAAGAAACCGGCATGACGATTGCTCAGATCTTGTTGTGGCTTGTTGTAAAGAATCCATGAAGTATCAATACCTTTTGCATCTCGAGAAATGCTAAGACCGGCAGATACGCCTGCGTGGAAGAATGCCCAACAGACCTTTTCTTCGGTGAATGCGTTCTTATCAACACCTATGGTATTATTGTTTGGCTTCATGACACAGCTTAGATTGAAACCCCCAATAGCAAATCTTTGGGTCAAAAGAGGAATGCGAGCACTGTAATATAGTAATCCTTTTCCAGATGGTATGGCCAAAGTGCGATAAGCCAGCATTTGAGCGTGCTCTTTTTGAGCTTCTAACAATTCTGATTCTGTCCAATCAGGTGATGATTTGACACGAGCAATTGTAGATCGGAAAGTGTTTAGGATATTAGATGCTTCATTAACTCTTCTGTCATCTTTGAAGATGGCTCGAGTAATAGCTTGACGGTCTACTTCAGCGGATCCATCGAACGCTCCAGTTGTTTCAATCTCCGTTGTGGATGCGCAGATGGCATGAACGTCCAAACTTGATTCATGTGAAGGTGGCTATAGATGTTAGCTTTTGTTGATATAATAGAACTCTTGACTCACCAAAAGAGAGGGCTGGAAGTTTCGAGCCGAACGGCCGGGCGTCAACAGCATGGTAACATCTTCACGACCAACCAGTGCAAGCAGTTCTCGACTCCATGTTGTTGGAGGTTCACTTTGACATTCAACGATTGCTTCTTGAAGAGGGGCAAGTATAGCCTCTGGCAAGGTCTCAAGAAAAAGGCTGTCTACTCCAGAAGCAGACAGTGCTTCCACAAGTTCTACAGGAGACCATCCATCCTGCATGCTTGAAAAGAATTGAGCAAGTTGCAGAGTTCTCGGTGTTGAGCTACGCCATCGCTCAAGATCTCTGATACCTCTGGTGGGAATGGCAGATCTAAGTGTCACTATATCTTGAAGTGTTAAAAAGGGCATCAACCTTCGACCAAGAAAACAATCCTGTATCCATGTGTAAATCGATGGACAATCAAACGGCTCAGCAATTTGATTTGCGAGAACAAGATCTACAAAAATGGTGAGCGGTTTCCAACCCTCACATACAGAGTATAGAAGCTTACCGATATCATAAGGTGCATCTACTAAAGAGGCTTCTTCAGTCTCATAAAAATCTATCCAGCTTTCCCACCTGAGCCATCGGACAATTTGAGTTAGTACCGGTGTTAGAGTAGATACGCCAGTACTAAACGAATCGGCTGTCATCGTGTTGAGCTTTCTCTCCTCGCGCAATAAATGTAGGGCGGTGAGAACATCAATCAGAGCAGCTTGACGAAGCTCAAGAGATTTGTTAGTTGCCGTCGGTAGATAGCCTGTGACCGCTTCCTGGCCTAATTTTGAGTAAAAAAACGTTTGTGCAAGAGTCACATGCCTTTTGGTAAAGGTTTCCTTGTCCTTGGTTGTCAATAGAAGGCCTTCCGTTCCAGAGGAAGGGAAGACTCCGGAATCCTCTTGTTCATCCAGGAGCCATTTCCATCCACCACTGTTAAGCCAAGGCGGCATGGGGTTTCCATATGGAGCCAATTGACTGAGCATAGTCTCATAGCAACTCACATCCACTTGCGCGCCACTGCTAGATCGTAATAATGCTGCGCGTGATTTTCTTGTTGCATGAGCCTTCTTCTGAGGCTGCTTGGCTGCGCTAAAGCTAATAACCATTGAGAATAGAACAATGAGTAGAGACGTCCATTCCGCATCTGCAGTTTCAACTGATTCAAGCTCAAGCCACCTCATAGCATTCCACCATGTAACAAGCATTCCTTCGCCCCCACTTGCACCCGGTAGAACTTTAGTGCACACCTCAAGAATTTTAGCCACGTAAGGACTGCGTGGCTGCATGAGTATTTGCAGCTGATGCATTTTGCCTTCATCATCCACCAAATCGACCAAGCCTCGAGGTTTTGGGTTACGCAGCCCCTTCAAAGCACGGGGACCTTGACTCAGAACTCTCTTGAAGCTTCCCTCCCTCTTTTCACGTGGATGTTGGTTATGACTCAAGTTTCGAATATTGTGTATGACGAAATTCGCAGGCAGAGTCACCTTCATGAGAATACTCCATGGGGCTTGTAAACTTAATTCTCCAAAACCATCATCTGTTTCAGTCAAAACCAGAATCCGAGATATATCGCCGTCATCGAATTTGCAAGCGTCGATCACACCTGGAGCTCTCATAACTTCCTTCAAGTTGACTAATGTTATTTCCTTCTCCGCATTTGAAGAAACCTCATTGTCATTGTAGTTAGCTCTTCTATGAACTTTGGTGTTAAGAGTCATTACAAGAAGCTTTTTCTCGTCTGAATCCAAGATACATATGACTATTGAATTTCCCTGATGATCATCTGCCGCAGACGGTGGTGCAGGTAGTATAAAGATCTTACATTGACTCTTTGCTGGTATATGTTGGCTAGAAAAGCGAAGGTTACTATGCTCGGCGGATACACTACAAACTTTGGTAAGGATGATTTCCTGTCTAAGAGCGTCAAATTCGTCATCATCAAGGCCCATATCATTGAAGCCGCCAAAATCACCCCCAGCACGAAGTTGATCCAGAAGTTCGTCGACTGGTGCTTCAAGAAAACTGTTGACGCTCTGGCTCAATTGACTGGGCTGCGAGAAAGTCTGCCCATTTAATCCAATGCTCGTTCTAGTATGCTGGCTTCCCAAAGAATCGCGAAGTCGACCCGCATTGTGCTGATGACCAGTTGCTAGCTCAGAGAAAGCATTTCTCTCGTGTGAAGCTGATAGATCTGCTCTCGCCAACATTGAGCTTACACGTCGGGAGCTTCTCCTAGGCATAATGCCACCTTCATAATCGGGATCAAGCGTGGAGGCAAAATCGATTTTTTTGTCTTTTTTCGCATCTTCAGACCATGCAGGGGTTTTCTTGAATCCAGGAGTGACTCCACCAAAGCTTTCTCGCATCGTCTGTTGACTATTTCCTATGGGTGTTGTAGCTCCTGTTCCACCCGGCATGAATGAGCTTCGTCGGCGCGACGCTGCACCACTCGGAACTCGAGATTTGCCGTTTGGTATTGTTTCTTGTCCAACATAAGTCAGCTTCCACACAGTATACATACTAGTCTCGCGATTAAGGGTGATGGCTAGTACAAGAGGATTTTCTGAGTCTTTGGCAGAAAATTCGTTCGGTCGAGATACATGAAGAATCTCTTCCGAAGGGTCCAGTGTTGATATTTTGCCAGAACTTCTACGTTTTACTTGGCCATCAGACAAGCCTGGCTGAGCAACAACCAAACCCATTTCCGACAATGGATCGGACAAGGAAAATAGTCGTGGCCAGTTTGCATCACTTTGAATAGAAGGAGGTTCCCACAAATCTCCCAAAGTAGACATTTGAGTTGGCATCTGCATAGGAGCACCCAAGTCCGCAGTGGAAAAGGTGGACTGGATTGAACTTGTCGCAGACCATGGTTGGGGCTGAGACGAGACAAAGGAGTTGGGTGGTACTCGTGGAAACTTTATAGATGCTGCAACGTTAGTTTCTGAACGTAACTTTCGCTGTATAATGAGACCGATAGGTGCTGCAGTGGCAGACTCGACTTCAAATGGCAAATGTATAACATGGCTGGTTCCAGAGAGAAAGTAAACATGCGCCTGCGTCTTCAAGAACACTACAATTGCCTTTTCCTTTGTGTTCGAGCCTTTCTTATGTGTCTTTGGTGTTCCATTCTTGGATGGCAGTGGTCCCACGCTGGGAAATGAAGTCAACAATGCCTGTGTAATTGGTTCTTTCTCGAGATCAAAATTGTAGCTTTTTCGAAAAACCCCTCCCCGAGACCAAATTACACATCTTGGTGTAACTAATAGTTCGTCGTCGAGTTCTGAGCCTGTATCATAGTCGCAAACATTATACCAGTCGTAAGAACCACTAGATGCATCTGCAGTCAGGTATCCTTCTTTAATAGCATATTGAAGTCCTGTAGGTTGATGTAGACCTAGAGAATTGACCAAGGCCATATTTTGGAAATACTGTGAAAAATCATGAACGCATACAATCTGCCATTATTTTCCCAAGTTTGTTCGTCGCACTCTACCTTTATATATCTCGGATTTTTACAATAATTGCCTCTCCTTCATCCTTTGAGTACTTTCCAAAAAGCGCGTCGTGAATGTAGAAGGCGGGAATAAGAACAAGGCTGCATCGAAGGTTGTGATCAGCCAGTGCACGGACCGTACGAGGCTACAGCATCAACTCCCCGCAATCAATCTTGAGATTGGTTGTTTACAGTATGAGAATGCCTAGGTAGTTCAAGACAACAGTTCACTTCGTCGCTCATCACTGGGTCAAAATCTATCATGGTGAGAAGAGACTCAACAACGTCTTACCACTTCGGATACTACTACTTTTTCAACTGGCTTTTGATTGATTAGTCGCTTGGCTTTTTGTGAGTGAGATAGTTGGTCTTGTCTTACAGATGGAATTGTAGCTCTTATGAATATCACTCTATTAGGAGGTAATCATGACAGCTTGATCACAATATTTGATGCCGAAAACAATCTCGAGAAACTACTTAGACCTGAGTTTTTTTGTCTACCGCGTCCTATTACTGGTCAAGCACGCACAAGGGGAAAGTTCCTGTATCTACTATGTTGCATCATCTATAAGCTAGTTATTGCTTACGATACATCTCTTATATTGATATCTAGTCTATTAGAATTTCTCAAACTAGTAAATATTCATGTTTTGGGATTGGACCATCTTGTACTCTTAGTCTTTGCTCTCATTCATGATTCAAATTTGAGTCTTTGACCTCGTTCGTTATTATAAGCGCTCGATGGGAAACCATTTCATTTGTGTTTCTGTTTCAAATATAATAATCCTCGGTTGATGTAGAAATCCTATGTTTGTGTATTGGTCAATCGATTATATTTCCCTAATACCGAAGTTCGTTAATACATTATTGCGAAGACAGCGTTCCGATTTTCAGCCCCTCACTGTATACCCATGAGTCACCCTCCATTTACTGGGTTACGACACATCTTTGCTCCTTCTCCAGTTTCCAGATATCTAAGCCTAATGACTTCTGATCAACTTCGCTAATATCTCAAACAACTCCCGTCTCTTGGTAGCAATATCCAAGATGCTACCAGCAGAAGCTAAATCTCCGATGAGAATGGTGTCTTCACCGCTGCATAGACCGGTGTATGCTTTGGCTGTAAATTCGCCGGTGGGCATACCTAGGTTACGACCGTGGGGTCCCATATAGTCGTGGAGTTCGGCTGGCGTGAGTGTTAGTTCGGATGGGATGGGCAACAAAGAAGCAACGGGCGGGAATGAGATGAGAGTATTGAAGTAGGTGATGGAACAATGGAGGCAAGATGGCGGAGACAGAATAGGAAGGTGAGCATGAAACCTACTTTGAACCATAGGAGGGATAACTCGATGACCTTTACTGACGTGTCCCGAAGGTCATCCCTCAAGCAAAGAATGAATGCGCTGAGAGCTGCCTTGGAAGCAGAGTAACCTGCTAGAGTTGCGGCTGGCACCATGCTCAGGTTTGTAGTTGTGCTTTTATCTCGTTAGCTAATGTTCGTTTCCCAAATTGGAAGTGACATAGAATCTGTGACGAGGTAACGAACTAGATGAAGCTGGTTTCCTGCTTTTTCTCTAAAAAATACGGAAGAAAAGCATGAGTTAATACCACAAAGCTGGTAAAGTTCACGTGCATCTCATGGTTGAAGCCCTTGATATCGACACTTTCAGGCTTAGAAAAATCATGTTTGCGTTGATATCCTGCATT
The DNA here is from genome assembly GCF_013461495.1 of Botrytis fragariae. Taxonomy (NCBI): domain Eukaryota; kingdom Fungi; phylum Ascomycota; class Leotiomycetes; order Helotiales; family Sclerotiniaceae; genus Botrytis; species Botrytis fragariae. The sequence continues at coordinate 2,639,441 of NW_023500989.1, read as the reverse complement.
GAGGAAGACGCAATCGATATCAGGAGAGCTCTCAATCACGTCAGCTGCAAATAGAGAGGCTTTCTCAGTATCACCGATATCGAAAGAGATGGATTTCGCTTTATCGCCATGCTTGGCTACAAACTCATCAAGTCGATCCTTGCGACGACCGACGACGGTGACTTTACATTCTTGAACGAGACGTTCAGCCATTGCAAGACCGATTCCAGATGTAGCCCCGATGAGGAGAACGTGCTTATAAGGGAATGTCATTTCGAAGGCTTGATAGCTTTGATAATACGGAATAATGTATGAGTGATAAGTGGAATGTTGTGATAATTTGAGATATTGAGAAGTGACAATGGCTTTCATAACAACTTTATAGGATTTACACCAAGGAGTTAATAATCTTAAGTCCTCCGAATGTCATGGATCGGACTTTGAGATGGATCAGACATGAGCGCCATCAGAGCTCTCCTTGAATTCAAAGGCATGATGTCTGTACCGCTCTCCGTCTCTAGCTAAGAGAATGGATTGAAGGCGAAGTTCACAGCCAATACTTTTGATGAGTTTCATTGGACAAAGGTTTAGCGTCGAAATGTATCCTAGAATAGGTAAGGCTTGGAATGTTTGTGGATCAGTCTCACGAGTGGAACTAGTAACTCTTCCAAAATTCTCCATCCGTTGGCTTGTTGAAGTCGAAGAAAATCCAGCAGTCTTCTTACAAAGAGAGAAAAATCACCAAATTCAATTCCAAGTCTAACCAACCAGTTAATCAGTCAACTGGTCTAAGTTTGGGTAATTATCTACAGTACGACTTATTCGCTTAATTTGATAGAATCACACGTGCCAAATTATCCATCGCGGCAATATCAAATTCCGAGTTTCGTTTGATTCTCGGTGTGGAATCATCATTATGTCCTTTCGTGGAAAACCATCTAAGGCTTGTGAAAGATGTAGAGCTCGGAGACTCAAGGTATTTCAAAACGCGATCTTTTTAAATAAATCACGATTGACATTCGTTGCAGTGTGACCTTGCGCCCGTGACTTGTGGCTCATGCATGAGAGCCTGGGTGATTTGCACTGGATATCGGGATACCGAAAAGCTGCGCATCAAAGATGAAACCGACAGCCTACATCAGAAAGCGACGGCTGTGCGTCAGCGTATTAATGAAACCAATGGCGGAGGAGATTCGCTGGTGATGAAGTTAGGAGCTGCCAATACCGAACCACGTTATCTTCCGTTGGCACTCGACGTTCAGGCGAAAGAGTTGTTCTTCGACCATTATATTCTTGCAGGTCAAATTAACGGATCAGGGGCTTGGGATTTCCTGAAACCATATCATCAATCGGAGAAAGCACCTGTATGTTTGCAGTTAACAATAGATGCCGCCAGTTTAGCATATCTTTCACACCAGTTTGGCTCGCAAAAAGCGCGTTTAATTGCTTTGGAGAGGTACACATGCGCTCTTGGCGTCATGAGTAAAGTTCTAGAATCACCTGAAACATCAAAGGAAATGACGACACTATTCACAACTCTACTTTTGGATTTGTTCGAAAAGCTCTCAACTACTCAACCTTTTGGAAGCCGAGGGTGGAGTAGTCACCTACGAGGTGCTCTCGCTATATCCGAAAAATGTGGAGACCAATTTACTACATCAAGTGCTGCAATGCGTGCTTTCACACGATTGAGCACAAATTTGCTCATTACCTCTCTCGCAGCGGGTACTGCTCTTCCGAGTGGCTTCTTTCGCCTTCGAGAATACATGGAGAAAAGTCCTTCAATTGATGTTCCTAGGAACCCCAAATGGCAATTGTCGAAGATAATGGCACAATATGTCAATCTGCAAAGCAATATTCAGAATGGAAAACGCGCCACGGAAAGCTCTCTTCGAGAAGCAAGAGAATTGGATTCCATCCTCAAGAATTTCTCTGACCGCGATGTAAGAATCAAACAAATATTCAGGGCTCTACCCTCTAGGATGGTCTATGGAAACGTCTACTATTCATACCCCGATAGACATTCAACCCAGACGTGGAATGTTGTGAGACTGGCTCACATTTTAGTGGTGAACTTTCTCGTGTCAAACGCCACCACTGAGATGGAGCGTTCGCAGTATCTTACCAAAGTAAATGAGATTGCGTCTAACATTTGTGCTTCTGTTCCACAATATCTCGATTGTATAGGTGCTGTAAGGTCGCTGGGACAAATGGACTTACTGCATCCAATTGTTACATCGAATAATTCATGCACTTCACACACACCTTCGCACAGATTGGCCTGCTATACACTTATATTCCCACTTTACGTAGCCGGATTTGTCAGAGATTCTGACCTCAATGTATGGAGATGGGCTACCGAAAAATTGCATTATATCGGCAGCCATTTTGGTATTCGAAATGCCGAACTTGTTGCTCAAATTCTCGAGAAAAGAAGCGAGAACGATCCGTGGAAAGTGTATACCATGCTTGGTAGCTATGCGTTCGGTGCTTGAAAGAAACTTGAAATGTCTAGTCTTCTGGATGCCTTGGTCAAAGCTCCTCTTTCATTAAAAGCGGCAGCTCGGCACTCAATTGGCTCTTTGAAGCGATTCCTACCCCATTCATAATGTTCACCCTACCCCAGACGGAGACTTTGCTTCAATAAGACATAAATCCGATGCATTTATCCGCTGAAGATTTTATCCTTGTGGTTTATCTCAGCTTTCACGTTACTGCAGTCCTGCCTTCAATCGTAGCCATACGTATCTCGCAAAGGCGAGGGTTTGCGGATTTCAAAGCATATCACCATCCCCGAGGGCCACGCTCTGGATCCTTGTCTGAAGAAACATGAGATGAAAGTTTGTTCTTTCCCTTTTATAAGGCGCAGAAACGGAAAACCAGAATCCATTTTTTCACCTCTTAATATGTTCATTTGATCATCTATTCTCACTCCACTTGATCAATAAATTTGGAATATTTTAACACCTCGGCATTTTTCATAGATTTGATGAGAAGTCTAATGAAATCTCTACTACCATCAAGAAGTTCTAAAAAACGGTCAAATCTGGCAAAATTACATTGACAGACAAATTTTATCCCGGTTTTACGCTATTGCCATGATTACTTGTCATTTAAAGTAGTCAATGCCGCCACATAACATTATACCTCGGAGTTCAACTTGGTGGAAGAGTTGCGATTGGCGACTCTACCAACGTTACCTCGATAATCTCGACTTGGAGAATGTCCCGAGGAATTGCAGATGTTTGCAAATGATGCGAATGTAATGTAAAAGATTGCGAAATGGTGCTAACCAACGCGCCATGAATGACACTGTTGACATGGTAAAAGAAGTATAAAGTCACAATGTTCGATTCCAAAATGATGAGATTATCGAAAGCTTCATCTTCTCGACTCATTCTTTCTAGACAATCCAGAGATTTAAAGCAAAGTTTTTCATCATGATTACGACTGGCTTTCTTCTGGCTCTAGTCGGCTTTGTTGGGGCTCTCAATTCAATCGCCATTGTTCCTCAAGGCGTCATCAACGGCATTCTTTCCCCCGTCCCAGGAGTCACTTTGCCTGTTGCCAAATTTCTCGGTATACCTTTTGCAAGACCACCTCAACGCTTTAGCCCACCTGTTATACCAGGCTCATTCGCAGGCAATTCATACAACGCAACACAGCTTCAACCAGCATGTATCCAGCAATTCAACTGTACGTGATATCATCTTATCTTCAACAGAGCTTTCCTGACCACCTGCAGATCCAGATGCTGCTCGTGCCTTCACCCTAACTCTCTTCAATAACCCACCACCTGTGTCAGAAAGTGAAGATTGTCTATATCTCAATGTATATGCTCCATCTGCAGCTACTCCCGCTTCATTACTTCCGGTGATGGTATGGATTTATGGTGGTGCTTTGCAGTTTGGCTCAGCGTCATCTCAATACTATGATGGTAGTAATATTGCTGGAAAGCAAAATTTGATTGTTGTAACTTTCAACTACCGAACTAATGGTGAATCTGCTCTGGTGCTCTTCAAAACTGACATTATGATCTAGCAATGGCTAATCAGACACAGTTTTTGGCTTTCCAAATTCTCCGGAATTGCCCAACATAGGACAGAACTTAGGACTTCTTGATCAACGACTAGCACTGGCTTGGATCAGAGCCAATATCTTAGCATTTGGTGGAGATCCTCTTAAAGTAACGATATTCGGCGAATCCGCCGGTGCACTCTCTGTGGATGCTCTAGTCACCAGTTATTCAATTTTTCCACCATTTCGCGCAGCAATCATGCAATCTGGGCAAGACAGTGTTCGGACCCTAACGGCTACACCCGGACTTGGCACTGTTTCTGGAACCTCATCTTGGAATGCCCTCGCTGCTGGCCTCGGTTGTTCCAAAACCGGTAGCGTGCTTGCTTGCCTACGAGCTGCCGATGCACTCACCATTAAATCTTACATTGAGCACGCGGGACTATCGTTCCAGCCAATTGTAGATAACTTGACTCGTGTTTCAAACCCGCAACTCAGGAGAGCAAATCGCCAAATAGCAAATGTACCGGTACTTATCGGCTCAAATGCTCAGGAGGGTTCTGCTTTCGTTTATGGACAAAGCAATATTACGGCAGCTTTACAAACACTATTTTCGGGCAACGCCACACTGCAGGCTGAAGTTTTTGCTACGTATCCTGTCGGCCAAAATGGATTGAACACACCAGCTGCTGTTGTCGAACAAATTTATACCGATATAATATTCCAATGTGTACGTTCAGCCCAATTCCCTCTTCCTTTCCAAAAACCTCTAACTAAACCTCACCCCACAGCCTGGTGCTATTGTCGCAAACTTAAGCTCCGCCGCCGGTTACCCTACCTTCCGCTATTACTACAATGCAACCTTTGCAAACATCCAACCAGTCCCAGGTCTCGGCGCTTATCACTCCTCAGAAATTCCTCTCGTCTTTGGTAACTTTCCCGCAAACTCTACCGCAGCCGAAATAAGCCTAAGTGCCTTGATCCAAAAGTCATGGGCCGATTTCGCCAAAAATCCTCAAGCGGGTCCAGGGTGGAATAAACTGAATATCAATGAAGGTTTTAATCAGGTTGCTCTGTTCAATGTTAATGGGGTGGGAAGTGTGAATGGAGGAGCACTGGACAAGCGGTGTGCTGTTTTCAAATTCGATTTGGGAGGGTTCTAGGGAGATAGATGCATTACATAATTCTATCAATTTTCTGGACCTGGAATTTATTGCTATCATGTATTGTCGTGTGTTCTCACGATATGTATTACACTATACCAGTGGCTTGGTTCGCAATTAGCTCCGAGAAGATTGCGTACACCTTGCACATACATGCATATGTATACAGCACAGGTAAGACAGAAAATGTTGATACACCGTAAGTCAAGTATCCTAAATAGGAGATTATTAACCTCTAGTTTCTTCTCCAGTAGTGGGGTTGTGGTGGGCATAATAGCTTATCTACTGGTCCAGTAATATTGGGTCTGAATTTGACATACAGAAAAACATCAATTGTTTGCGTCTAGACTTTGGGGTGAGATTGGTGACACATCAGATTGCTGACTCAAAATTATATACGTCGCGTCGAATTATATACTTGCACGAAACAATTCTACATACATCCATGAAAATGCAGCTTCCATTGCGCACAACTTCGTTGAAATGTCTCTCGCGTGTAACTGTTGTTTCATAGGTACGTAAACAGCCGTTAGAAGAACACGAGAGGGACTCGAACGACTGGGGAAATCCGGACCCTGACTTAGATCTATTTCGTATCCCATTATGATGTCTCATAGTACTTTTCGTCTCACAATCGGTAAGTGGGATAATAATTTTCCGATGCTGATGCTGATGCGATATTCATGCACAGCGTGACACGTGTGTGTGGTCTTAAGGTTTTTTCTCACCATAATCAATGCAAGCTTATCCCCGCAACTTCATTCGATTTCATTAAAGTACTTAGAATGTATCCTTATTGTTCCCATAAAATGTCAGCCTTGCTGACTTCGTGTAAGACTACCTTGCAATATCTACCTACCTATCAACTGAACAATTACGCAAAGAAACTCAGACTGATAGTGTTCACAAGGGTTTACAAGAGGCGTATATTGGCTTTACACAGCCATCTCATCTCAGCAGCTTACCGTAGATTTATTGACATCAACATCGTTCCGAGTATTGTTCCGAATAGAACGGAGCATTAATCACGAGCTGGCGGTGGAGTGAGTCAAGATGAAACATGGAGTCGCGGGATATATTGCATGAATGTCAGCTCAGGCACAAGGCATACACCCTTGATATTCAAGACTTGGAAACTCCGATCTTGATTCTTGTGCGACGTGTGATGTTTATCTGAAGAATGTTTAGATGAAGGGCGCTTGGTAGTGGGATATTTCATGCCTTGACTGATGTCTTGTTTGGCAGCTGAATAGAAACTCCGAATCAGCGAGAGCTAAAGGAAGAGTCAGACGAACTGCATTAACAGACAAATTGGGGCATGGATTGACATATTGGTTCCCGTCAGTAAAAGTAGCGAAAGCCCGAAATCCTCAGTGGGAGGGTAAAGGCTTGCAGAAGCGCCAGCTGGAACCAAGGGCGTGGATCTTAGGCTTGCAGTTTCCACGATTGACACGATCGAGCGAATGATTAGTGGCGGTGAATATTTCTATTTGGGGACTTGATGGCTGTTTGTTCCTGGAACTGAATCGTTGCATGTTGATATGCTATATGAAATGGCATGATACATCGTTCTGCTGTACTTGCTGGGATCTTTCGATGCTATTTTCTGCTTATTCTAGAACTTTTTGAATGAGAAGTCTATGTTTGTTAGTACATAGAAGAGCTCCGGTCATATTATGCTTATAGAATGGCGCTAGTTTTCGCAACTTTATTTCGATAGCCTGTCGACGCAGCGTGCTGTTCTTGGGCTGGGGTTTACTAAATGAAAGACGGTATAATGACGCGGGAATGATTTATACTTTCAAGGTATCAGCATTGCTTTAGCACAGAACTATATTTGCTCAGACATAGCAAGACTTCAAAGAATCGATCATCGATCAATAATGAAGTTTGTGACTGTCCTGAATCGACTTCTCAGCTTATGGAAATCTTAAAGACCGGAATTAACATTCATGAGAGGCCTTTGAACGTTAGAAACCCGACAGATGCATGCTTATAATTGACATTATCTAGACGAGCGATCAAAGCTGACTCCTGTTTTCTTAAGCCGAAATTACATCAAAAAAAACGTAATGTAGAACTAGAGCCGCGATAAAATGCATGGATATTGAGCATTAATCTATCAAACTTTCTTGTATAGGAAATATTGGGAAGACTAGACATGCACTGCCAGCGGATATTTCGTTCGGGGGATTCGCCACAATCCGGGGGTAAATGCTGTGCATAATGCATGCAGATTTATCAAGCATATACGGGTCACATAGCCGAATGCTACATTGCAGACGGCGAACACGAGAATATTTCAATACTTGATTTAATTGCACAAATACATAAAAATAACTCCAGGTAAACAGAGGAAAACATGTAACATCGTCCAGCTCGTATCGTGGTGTGACTTGACACAATTCCATCTTTGAATAGAAAATAGCTCTGGAATCAAATCGCGCCGCACCCCAATTTCTTCGGATCAAAAACTCCAGAAGAAATGGTCAGAACATAACGAACAAAGAAATGTAGAAGAACAAAACCATAAAAATCCTCTAAGATAATCAAACAATTGAACCGCCCTTCGAAGTGCAAGTTGCGATGACCGAAGCCGGCGTCGTCGTCTTTGTGATCGTGATCCTAGAGAAAGTGAGATGTTAGCAAGATTGGATTAAAGAATGAGAGTGCTCTCATGGATTGAAATTCACAGAAGGAATGATACACATACTTGTGGGTGATTGTCGATGTGACTGTGGTAATGGTGAAAGTCTGGGTAGTCTTTGTTGATGTAGGCGTTGGTGCCGTTACAGTTGCAGTAGTTACTCCGCTGCGAATAGTAACTGGTGCAGGTGTACTATGGTTTTGTTAGATTTAGATAATTTGGAGAGGGAATTTATTCTTACATAGTGGTCAATGTAGTTGTAGTAGCTAAATGAGTGAGGTGTATTAGTAAATACTAGCATTCATCAAACAAAATTCAAAAAGTAGAATCTCACCTGTGCTATAGAAAGTTGTAGTAGCAGCAGTGCTGGTAACAGTGGATGTGATCCAATCAGATGTGGTTGTGTCGGTGACTGTTACAGTTGGAACATCTGGAGCACGCTTCTTAAGCTTCTTTGCGATGACGCGACCAACAGCGCGACGTCCAAGAATATTAGCAATGTCAACGATAGCATCTCGGCTTTCAGGATTGGCCCTTGGAGCCGGGGTAATGACTGCAGCTGCGGGTGCTGGCATAGCAGTACGTTTAACGGAAGAATCGGATGTAACACTTTGTGCCAAGAGAAGGAAATGTTGATTGGGGTATACATCCTGCATGGGAGGCTTGGTGGGAAGTCTGCATGAGGCTGTTTTTGTGACTGTAACGATGGGGAAGGTGTATTTTCTTGAAGTGATAGTCCGTGTGGATGTGGTCGTTTCCGTAATTGTGACCTTCTTGGGTGTAACTGTAACTGTATTTTTGGCAGTGGCTGAAGCTGCGGTGATTGTAACAGCAGGAAGCGTGGTTGAATCGGTGTCAGTAATGGTAGTTGGTAGAGTTGTTGATGGTGTCACAACATTCGTGATATTCACTAACGGATGTCAAATTCCCAGAACTTTCATTACATCACTTTGAACAACTTACCGGTTGGGATATATGTTACTGTGGCTTGAGTTCCAACGGTGAGTTCAAATGTTCTCTGAGCGGCGAAAGAAGCTCCAGCTCCGTTGTTTGCCAAAATAACAATGGTCCAAGTTCCGCTGTACATCTGATTTTTGGAAATAGGACTGAAAAACATTAGTCAAAGTGTCAACTTGAAGTCCTTGAAAAGTATAACTACCATGTTGAAAGCATGTTTGTACTGTCAGGTTGAGTTTCAATGTCACTGCACTCCCATGAATCATCATTAGGGGCAACAAGAATCACCTCAGCCTCGCCAGAGCATCCGGTAAATTGAGTGACGGCGGTGAAGCTGGAATTATCTGCGCTGTTGATGAAGTAGTTACCTCCATTCTGGAAATCGATACCATATGATTTACAGTCTGCCTTGACATAAGTAAAGATAGATGTTAATACAACGAGCGTGCAAGAGAGATGAACGATTGAAGAAAACATGATGAAAAGCCAGATGATGGTGAACGATGAATTTGATGAATGTGAGTTACAATTGGGTTCGCAGGATCATATATCAACTTTGATATCTGGAAATACTTTATGAGCTGGATCGACTGGATCTGAGCTGTTCCGCTCCTCGCCGAGCCCATCCAAAAAAAGAAACATACCGCAGCTACAGAATCGTGGACACGCGCAATACTACACAGGATTTTCCAACACCACCCAGAATATTGACAGATTCCATCTGACAGAATGAAGAATATCCATAAAGCAATAGAAACGGAACGTCTCCAGCTTCTGCGTTACACTAGAGACCAAGATACAAGCCTTGCTGTGCCGCACAACAAACTCAAGAAGTCGATTTCGAAGAATGATTCTTATTGGCTTCATTGCTTGAATTCTTCTTGTCAGATGCAATGAAGTGGAGTGACAAATGTGGAGAGAGCCTGGAGAGTGCAATGAGAGGAAGGATCAATACGAAGGATGATGTGTGTGCTGACAGTGACTTGAGTGATACTTCAAAGCTACTGTACAGTAACGTGAGATGACTAGGTATTTCCAACTATCTCTGACTACCTCTGATTCGGACGCAGATAAACGCCACAATCTTCATCTTTGCAGCTGTCCTATTCTCGGTATCGGTACTGGGGTAAGTATACCGTGTATCTTGGTCATTTTGATATAAAGAAGGCTTTCAATGGCATTTTCAACTCCGATACGACCGCGTCATAAGTCAGTAGTCCTAGCGATCTTCAGCGTGCTACAAAAATGAGTGCCGCTCAGTAAAGATTGTGTTTAATACCAAGCCGCAAAGCTTTGTTTCTTTTAGAGTATCGCGGATGTCATTGCAAACAAGACCAAGGCAAGAAAAACCCAAGGTTCGGACAACCCCTGCAAAAAAAGAAGCCCTGATGCAGGGTAAACACGTGCGCGAGAAGCCTGAAGACTAAGCCAATAAATAAACGAGCCGCTGCTGTGGCTCACTGATTTCAAGCCAAGGATAGGCTGCAGATTATTAAAAACAGCTGCATAATATTGTTTTGTCAATCTTTATTACCAAATCAAGGATATATTCGACTCTTTTGACTCATTTTGGTGATTCAGGTGATTTTGTATCGTTTCGTATATTTATTTTCCGTCGGATGCTTCCGGAGGATGAATTGAACATGATTTGGCGTCAAAAAGTTCGTGAATAACGGACGACTTAGGCCCAATTGAAGCTCAGTCACAGGTGCCCAGACGCTAATTACACACTAAAACGCCTGTAAAATAGACTAATTATTCAATTTTTCCAAGGGGTTTCTGCAAGTCTGAGTAAGCAAAATTGGTGGTTTTACGGAGTTTGCACTCGCAACATCTTCCATAAACCATCGATCTTAAGTTCTACGGCACAAAAGAAATCCTAGGCCCATCAACCCGCCAAAGATCAACACGGTAAAAGCCAAGCGGGCTAGTTATCTATCCCATGAGGAAGGATCGCACCTGAACATTTCAGCCTCGCATACATGAAGAAATTCGGCCTCGGCATAAGATCGTGATATTGAAAGTCTTCCTGTGGATATCTTCGGGAACGGAAAGCATACGTATGCCAATAATTGTGTGAGATGCAACTGTTGCTATTGTTATCATCTTTTCCCGTAGAATATCGGATGTGGAAGATTGAACGAATCTTGGCGTGCCACCAAAGCAACTACAGTACTGTCCGAGGGCTGACAGCATATGTACCATGCTGCCGTGCCTGAATTATTTTTTTACCAATAGCACAAATCATGCACTAAGTCTTATCATTCTAGTTCTTGAGGATTGGCATCATGTAAAGTGGTGTACACTTTTGAAGTGATCCCGATCCGGAATCTTGATTTCAGTCAACAAATCAGATGACTGGACATGGAATGTTTTCAGCTGAACTCACAGTAATCTTTGGTCATTGGATGTTCCATCCCGAGATGCATGTAAGCCATGAAGCTTTTGATTTACAGTGCCATCTGAAAGCGCGTGTGGTAACAATGTGATGGCTGCTTCTCCTGCTTGTCAGTCGAGCCTCACCTCGTGTCAGAGACGGCACCGCGATCTCGTGTGCATCGACATGGGAATCCAGAAAAAGCATCTCGGGGCTAGTCAAAACACTCTGGGTGTTGATCTGACAAGATAAATACATCAAGTCTCACTTGAATGCGTAGATATTACTCTCTTCAGATCAATTCCCTCAAGTTTCTTTCTCTAACTTGCTCAAAATGAAGTTGTTGAATATTCTACTTTTGTCTTCCGCTGCCATTGGAGCAATCCTCCCAGCTCAAATCAATGAACGTGATGGTCTGGTGAACCGACAAACGGTCTCCAGCAGCAAGACAAGCACTTCATCGAAAGTCTCTAGCACTTCATCGAAAGCTTCTAGCACTTCATCAAAAACATCATCTGGTACCTCCAAGTCCTCAAGTTCGTCAACCTTGAAGTCGTCATCAGTTGGCTCATCATCTTCGAAGGTTTCAACAACTACTTCAGGCACGTCGACTTCTGTTGGTACCACGACAACTTTAAGCTCAAGTTCCACTTCTGCTCTCTCTAGTCTGGTCGCTGATCCTGCTTGTACGAACTCGCCGTTCACCAGAGCCTGTTGGGGCAATGGCTTCAGTATTGCAACTGATTTTGATACTAAGAATCCCAACACTGGTGTCACCAGAAAATATAATTGGGAAGTGACCAACACGACTTGTGCTCCCGATGGAGTTACCCGCCAAAATTGCATGTTGGTCAATGGCCAATATCCTGGACCAACCCTATACGCTGACGTAAGACCTGTATTAATGCTCTCACGGTATGTGCAAATTGCTAACATACTTTTAGTGGGGTGATATGATCCAAGTTACTTTGAAGAATTCCATGCCAGATAACGGTACTGGCATTCATTGGCACGGGCTTCGACAATACCACACCTGTACCGAGGATGGTGTACCAGGAATCACAGAATGTCCCCTTGCTCCTGGCGACACCAAGACATACACTTTCCAGGCGACCCAGTTCGGCACGAGCTGGTATCACAGTCATTACTCCGCTCAATATGGCGAAGGAATGCTCGGTGGAATCGTGATTAACGGACCCGCAACTTCTAACTACGATGTTGATCTTGGAGTATACACCATCTCAGATTGGTATTATACTCCAGTGTTTGCACTCGGTGAAAGAATAGCTCATTCTCAGGCTGGACCGCCATCAGGTGACAATGGACTCATCAACGGTAGTATGGTCGCTCCTGCCGGCCAAACTGGTGGAAAATATACCACGAACACCATAACCGCAGGCAAAAAGTACCGTCTCCGTCTCATCAACACTTCAGTCGACAATCATTTCATGGTGTCACTAGATAACCATGCTTTTACCGTGATCACAAGTGATTTTGTACCCATTGTCCCATACACCACAAACTGGATTTTCATCGGTATTGGCCAAAGATATGATGTTATCATCACTGCCAATCAAACTGTTGGAAGCTATTGGTTCCGAGCTGAAGTTCAGAATGGGTGCGGTACCAACAACAATAATGGAAATATCAAGAGTATCTTCACCTATTCAGGAGCAGGAAGCACCACTCCGTCATCTTCAGCTACTCCATATACTGGAAGATGTACCGATGAAACTGGAATCATTCCTTTCTGGGATAGCTTTGTACCCAGTGACCCACTTAGTGGAAATGTTGATCAACTCAACGTCGCCATCAATATTGGTGTTGATGCCAGCGGACCAATCGTGACATGGGGAATCAACCTCAGTGCCATTGATGTCGATTGGAAGAAACCCATCCTGCAATACGTGCTCGATGGTAACAATTCCTGGCCTGCTTCAGAGAATTTGATTGAGTTGCCCAATGCCGCTCAATGGTATTATTGGATCATTCAAGAAGTACCTGGAAATGTCAACGGAAACCCAGTTTCCATTAACGTCCCACATCCAATGCATTTACACGGTCATGATTTCTTCCTTTTAGGTACGGGAGTTGGAACTTACAACAACACTATCAATAGTCCGAACCTTGATTATGACAACCCAACTAGAAGAGATGTTGCCATGTTGCCTGCTGGAGGATGGATGGTTCTAGCATTCCAAACTGATAACCCTGGTGCTTGGTTGATGCATTGCCATATTGTAAGTACCTCCTTTCCATAAACTACTTCTCAGAATTCCCATACTAACACACAAATCAGGCATGGCACGTAAGCGAGGGTCTCGCGGTACAATTCCTGGAAACCAAAAACCAAATCAACGCCGTAAATCCGATCTCGCCAGCATTGACAAATACCTGCAATAAGTGGAATGCATGGTATCCATCTCAAGCTCCTTATCTCAAGACCGACTCTGGTCTTTAAACTTGGATTGATGCGGAGGTTTTGGGCGCGATTTTGTCATTTTTGATTGCATGTTTGATTCTTTGAGGATGGCTGGATCCTTACCCGGGCTCAGTCTTCTTGCGTTCGCTTGTAGTAGTATATAAGTAACAATTTAGGGAAAGGGTGTTGTACTTTGTTTTTTCCGAAAGGCAACAAATCTTGTTTTGGGTAGGTGTTTTGTATCATCTATGATAAATTTGCAATCTAAAATTGAGATTACTCAGCTTCTTTTTTTGTTATTTGAATGTGATTCATTCATTATCGATAAACAATTTTTGTACTCAATATGATTTGAGTAATAAATAGGGCGACATCGTCGTCAAATACTGTACCTTACTTACAGAATTTTACTGATAGCACAAAAGTATTTGTTCGATCGTGTATTCGGCCAGCCTGTGTGTCATCAATTACATTCCAAGAAAGATTCTTGAAGGTGATAAAGGATGATAGAATATTGAATATCCAGCGTGGACATGCATCATCATTGCACTGAACCATCCCAAAGCCAATAAGAGATATGCAACAATAAGCGAGCAATGAAGGGGCATTGAACTATTGACCAGGAGTTGAACTACAAATAAAACCAATAAAGCTTATCATATGAAACTAACCAATTTCGACTGCACGAACTCGAGACTAAACTCACCATGACTTCTCCCCATTTCCAACTCATTAGGCGCCGAGACCGAATCCCCGGGTGAAGAAAAGCCCGAATATAAAATCTCTAAAGTTTGGAGCTATCATCAAGAATAAGAAGCAACACAATATTCGTGTAACAGTGCCACATACTAGGAGACCAGTAAAGCGCTTATCGCAGCGCTTCATGTGCGTGGTCAATGCTGTGTTGGGGCCAAAGACTAAAGTACATTACTACGCGGTCGAGAAGCGAGCTGGTGGGATTTTTAGCGCCGAGGCTCTGCACTCGATGTGTCCGATGAGATATCGAGGGTTACTTTTGTGAAACATCTAGGCGATTGATAGATCGCATCAGATGTAACCGTAGATTGCCATATTATATAACTCTCGATTTTTTTCTGGGCATTTCGTTCACAAAAGCGCAGACACCTCGACGTTAATATGTATTCATCCAAAGCTACACACTCATGTACGAAACAGTAAGAGAATAGACTCACAGCACTGTGAAAACAGGGAAGGATTGGGTCAAAAAACAGTGCAACGTGTGTGTATATATCGGGCCAAACAATGCTCGGCGAATCCGTCCTAGCATCTTGGATTGTGTTAGCCTGTGTAAACCCAACTACTAACGTCGCGTCGAAACTTATAATGTCTCTAACATTCCTCGAGGAATGAAATGACGAGCATCAAATAACAATTACATTTTCTCTGGTCATTAACTCTAGTTTTAATCCTGTATATAATCTCTTTTCTTCTCCTACGTAGCTATAGACCCAACGAAAATGTCACGAACACACAAGCCTAGTACTGCTCTAGCCGAACGAAATTCTATAGAAGACTATGATTCGATTCTGCTTCCCATTTACACTTATTTCGCAGAATACCAAGATCATCGGAAGCGACTTCGCATGAGACAGATTTATTGGATTCCTACCATTCATGATGAATTGCAAGGCAATGGAGTTGTATTTCTGAGCAGAGTGCACAAACCGATGGCCGATGGAAAGACATTTCCCAAACCAAAGGAAGGATTGAGAACAATGTTTCATATCAACTCAAGAAATCGAAATCGGCTTTTCGAATTGATAGATATATTGTATACTGGCAAATCTATTTGGAGCAAAATGAGCGGAAGCCATCAGGTGGGTACCTTGTGTTTCCGTGAGACGCCGAGAGAGATGTAACTAATACTGTTTAGGTCAGAAAAACTCATTTGGCCTTTCTTGACCTTCTAAAGGAAGAGAAAGTTATTGAGGATAGCTATGAAACCTCAAAACAATACTTCGAGAAAGATTTTGAAAAGGAATGTAAAAAGATGCGCGAGAAGATGAACAAAATCAAAGCCACACAGCCGAAAGACATCAGTCCGAATCAAAAAGAGGCGAAGAAATCACACTCTGTACACCATGTCAAAATTATATAGGAAAAATACAATAGCGAATGAGGAATACAAGACCCCTTGATTTGGAGGATATCGTCTGACAGGACGAGTTGAGTAGGAAACGGAATGCTAAAACACGAGGTTTCTAGGGCGGAACATTTAGTCAGTCTTCTATGAGACACAAATTAGAAGAAGGGGAGACGACTAGTGTCCTTCCGACCCTTTGGAACTATTTGAATTTGAGGATTGACTATATAAGATAAGTAGCGTTTGGAAGATATATTATGTTGAGATACGATGTCATTTATTTTGGAATACTCCATATGGCGCTTATACTAGAGGGCGTTTTTATAAAAAGCAGAGACTTATTAGAGGATATCGGGATGATAGGATTAGAGTGAGATATCTGAAGATATCAAAGATTTTTTCTCAATTCTCCAGAGCTATTTTTCCATAAAATGGTTACTGATGTTCAATTGCATGGTATGATTGTGTACATCTAAGGCTTGAGATTTGAGTTGACTGTCTGCACATAATCCAGCTATTAGATTGAATTAATTAAATAGTTATTTTAACTGTTACCTGCTTTATATCACATGAAGAATGATTCACAAAAAGAGTATTCTTGAAGATACATCATTAAAGCAAATTGAAAATTCTGAGAAAAGTCTTCTTCACACAGACTGTTCAAGAAGTATATATTATCTTCTGTTTAACGGCAAAAAAATGTCATTTTGAATTTTCATTTAGATCTAGAATTTCGAATTGATGTTAGAACTCGAATTGACGGTCAATCTCCAGCACTAGTATCTTCAAGAAACGTGTATAACGATGAAATGACTGATGCACATTGATAAATAAGGGAGCTAGAATACCGGATAAAATTCGTTGATTAGATACTATTTGAATACAAAACGCCATGCAGTCAATATTTCTACACCAACCATCCCATTCCGTTGCCAACAAAAGCAAAGCCCCTATAAACACCCCAAAACACTCCCAGAAACAACTCCAACCCACGGCCAGCCACCTAGCCTACAGACCCCCCAAAACCTCCTCAACAACCGCCCCCAGCATTCTTAATCCATAAGACCTCGCCACTCTCCCCCACCCTTCAACCTTCATTTTCACATCCCCTCTATCTACACTTTCCCCCCACTCCCCACCGCACCCACAACCCTGTCTCAAATCATTAACCTTCAATCCTTTACACCTAACACATTTCAAATCTTGGCCCGCCCATTCCCCCACGCATCCCATGACCTCCCCAATAATCCTCTCTTCAATGCCTAGATGTTCAAACTCTCCATTACAGAATAGACATTTCCAGCTCCAACTTCCTTCACTATTTGGAAGTAAATCTTCATCACGACAAAAATCCATATCTCTTGACGTGGTACAAGAATCGCAGACTACGCTGAAGAGTTTAGCAGAAGTGGAAGGATTTTGAAATTTAGCAGCGTTGGAAAATTCGCGGATTTCAAACATTTCTAGGAGTTCTTTTCGTAGGAGACGAGCTTCGAGTGTGATGTTTTTGTCGAGAGAAAGAACTTGCATAAGACTCTTTACGAGTTCTAGCGCTGGGTTTGTGGGTTTGAGATGCGAACCAGGGAGAACGGGAAATTTGTAATCTTCCGCGAGTTCGGGATGGAGCATTTCATCTTTTTGCCTGCGAATAATACCGGCAATCTGTTTCTTGAGTGGTTTTTCGAAACTTTTTCCAAGAATAATTTTATCCTCCTTGTCGTCTCCTAGATTTCGAACTGGAATTTGAGTGGCGCGAGGGGTAGAATCAATGCCAACACGTGGTTTCTTGAGGCCATGCATTATATCAATAAACTCTAAAACCCAGTCATTGAAGATCTGTTGGAGTTTGTCCGGGAGGAAATTGCTCAGTTGCCAATGCATGATGTTATCCAGCGATTGGTTTTCAGCTTCGACGACTTCTGAGCAGCCTTTACCGCCGTAGTTGAATTCATCGTACCAAACTAGATAATCCCAATACTCTTTGATCTCGAGGTCTAAGAAATGGAAAAGTGGCTTTGCCTTGATTGATTTAAGGATATATTGACTGTATGCATATGCATTGCCGACTTCAGCTTTGGTGGTCTGTAGTAGAAGTCGATTTGAGTTCGCGAATACGACGTGAGATCCGACTCGCCTGAAATCGGTCATGAGTTGTTGGAAAGCCTTTCGAGACATCATTTGTACGTAGTAATGTAGTGAACGATCGTAGAGAAACGAATCCGGATTCTCAACCCAGCGGACAAGATGCTGCACCATAATATCCGCCATACTACTACCTCTGCAAGCTTCAGTCCACCAAGCTTTGACCATCTCTCTGAGGACTGTAACACCGGCAGTGGCAAAAGCATTCTCGGCATAAAGAACATTGGTACCATCACTAGGAGCATCGTCTGATGGCGCGGCAGGATTGAAAGATATCGAGTCGCTTCCTTCAAGCTCATTGATCAGAGATGACGTCAAGATGGTATTGATAGCCAAATTTCTGACATCAAGCTCAATACAAACTGATGGATAAGTACCCGGGTTATTGACCGACGGCATTTGTACAGTGTCAAGACCACCAAGAACATCATCGAGTTCATATCCGGCATGATCTGGCTTTGGACCACCAGACCACCACAAAACAACATTACTCCTTTGTAGTCTTCTCGCATAAGCCACATCGATCAAGAAACGAGGGTCGTCTCTTTCCAGGTTGCAAAGTGGAACATCTCCATATCTCGCGAGCTCAGTCAAATGAATGACCCATTCCCCGAGGTTTAAGTAATGACTGACCAAGCGCTTTGCTATGACAGATTGCCAGTTTAGTGGAGGGAGTTTACTATCTTGAACGTCCGATTTCAGAGGAAGTATTGGCAAGTCTCCTAAAATGGGCACATCATGTACCAGCAATCTCCTCTGTGGAGATTGGACAACGAGCATGAGTGGCTTGGACTCATCATTCTTCATTTTCTTGACAAGGTCACCAACTTCAAGCAATGCTTTTCTTCTTGTTGTGACTTGGCTGATCTTGAACTGTATCGTTTCTTGATACTCGAAGCAATTTTGCCAAACTTCTCCCTTCGCATCTTGATGACGTTTGGCAATGGCATCCGCGTAAGTTTTCGCGATGTTAGGAAGATCTTGTTCGGCAACCTTGGTCTTCTGGAGAATGACAACATGTGCCTGTTCTTTTGAAGTCGAGAAGAGTGCAAAGACTTGTCTATCACCGGCAATAACATGGTAAAGGAAGAGGTATTCCATCGACGAATTTGAAAGATATGGATTTTTCGGCGACGCGCGACGGAGTCCAGATAAATCGAAGCCTTGCTCAAGACCTCTCCCTAAAACACCAGGCTGAGTCTCATCAAATGTACACAAACTTCCCAATTGAAGAACAGCACGAACGTTTAGTGGAACTTGCTTTTCGTAAACACCTTCCACACTCGGATGATTGAAAAGTAAAGATATTTTTTGCGCTTCGTTTACATAGACATCTTCAGACATTGTGAGTTTGAACAAATGGACTGATGGATGTCCGTTCGGCAATGTATGAGTGACCTTCTCAGCCTCGCAGCCATCAATCTCAATATCTGGTAATTCCTTACCTTTCAAATTGAGGAAAACTGTTCTCGGAACCTTGACTTTCAACGTATGTACTTTCGAGTCAATAAGAACGAACGCAAGAACGATACCTGGACTTTCAGTGCCTCTCAATTGTAAAACCTGCCAAGTACTCTTGAATAGCTGTTCGGCTTGATTCTGGAAAGTAGTCGCAATGTTGCTTTGGGCGCCACGATTCTCACCGAAAAGATGTCGACGTCGTATTCTTGCCTGTTTCTGAATCTTCCATTTTTGTTTTTGATACTCCAAGAATCCTTCATAGTCTTCGCTTGGTGAAGGCATCTTGTCCGGAAGTGCTGCAAATGGATTTATGGAGACTGCTACCGCAGGTTCTGGAGACTTTCTTTTCATGGGTTTCTGTGAGGCTGCATTTAGCTGAGAGCCTAGAGTCTTAGGTTTCAAAAGTTGCGTTCCAAAGTCCTCCATGTCGGCCATTCTTGGATCTTGCAGGTTTGAGATGTCTTCAAGGGGAGTTTTAGTAAACATGTCGGTCATTTTCTTTTGCTTCATCTTGTCATCCTTGATCCGGATTCTTCTCTGTAGCCAATCCGGATGTGCTACCCTGGGCACTGGATTTGAACATTTTTGAAGAGCTGCAGGAATGGTAATGAGTTTCTGGATGACAGACCCAAGACGTTCAGAGTAATAATCCCAATCTAAGAGCGCTCTTGGATCCATGTCTGTAGGATCCTCCTTCAGCCATTTGCGCAGAAAGTGACGCTTTACTGAGATATCCGATGAGAAGATAGCTACCGGAACAGCTCGTTCTGTCACCGGTGCATGTTTTGGTTTGGCGCAAATAATGTACTTGCAATTCAAGCCTTTATCTTTCACCATTTGTTCACCCAAAAACTCCGCCAAGCGCTTTGCAGTGGTGATTGAAGTTGATTTTTGTGTGCCATATTCCTCCAAACTCTTTGACATACTTCTGTTCTCGCAAATAAGGTCGATAAGTTCTGCGTCGGCGAGGGTCCTTCCTTTCGAATCTAAAACATCAAGCCATTGATTCGCGACTTTTGCCACTGCTTGATAAGTCTCTTCAAGAGTTGTACCCTCCAAAAAGAATTTGAAGATTTGTTGTTGGAAAATC
Organism: Botrytis fragariae; assembly: GCF_013461495.1. NCBI lineage: Eukaryota > Fungi > Ascomycota > Leotiomycetes > Helotiales > Sclerotiniaceae > Botrytis > Botrytis fragariae. The sequence continues at coordinate 2,619,082 of NW_023500989.1, read as the reverse complement.
TTAATGAGCTTCAGTTCTCCTCTTCGCTTCACCTCGAATCCTTTGAGTTCTGCTAGACTTCCGTCATCATTAAACACAGCATAACGTTTCTTTAAATTCTTGTCCTCTTCCTTGGAAGTAGGGAGAATCATAGCACGATAAGGACCATCGACTTCGAAGAAGATGGAATTATCGCTATGCGTCTCGTACTTGAAGGTTTTTGGATCAGTGAGAGTTTGGTATTGGTGGTTTGTGAATTTGTCATGGACAAGATGATTCAACATCACACAAGGGTACGAGATAGCCAGCTTCTTTCCGTTCTTCATCTTAAAAGCATAGTTCTCCGGAAATGTCGCCGGAAGCATACACCAAATACCATCAGTATCTAGCTCTAGAGGCCGTCCAATTCGTTCAACTAGTTGACGAGCCATTTGAATGATGTGAGCTCCAGTCAAACAAGTGACACCGGCCATCTCCATAGAATACCATCGCGAACCTTTTCTCATGACATAACCATAAAAGGAGTTCAAAATCACTTTGTGAGCCAATTGTAGAGAGTCGAACAAAACAATCATCTTCTTCGCATCTTCGACTTCAGCAGCTGGAGCACCTGCTGACTTGAGAGCATCAGTTTTGCCTTTCCAGACTTTCTGCTTACCCTTGTAATCATATCGACGATCTCTGAAGTCCTTTACAGTGTCAATATAAAATGGGTTCTCTCGCTGACAAATGATTGCTTCTCGCTCGATGGTGGTTTGGTCGTGAATCTTGTGGTAAATTTTCTGACTATATGTTTGCAAGCGCTTCCGAATCAGCGCAGCCTGCTCTTCGTAAGAAAGGTCTTGAAATGACCTCATTGGTTGTTTGGGATATTTTCCTGGAAACCTTTCATTCTCAAGCGAATGCCTGATCATATTATATTCGTCCCTCTTCGCTGGAAGATACTCGCCTCTCCATGCCCAAGGCATTCTCCTATCGCAAGTTTTACCAGGTCGATTAAAGTCACACGCCGCACAATCTGATTCTTGGATCATGGAGTCGGGTTGAAGACGATTTGTCGTCATAATATTTGGGTACATAGAAGCGACATCCAAATGGTAAATCAGGGGTTTTTCGCTTCGATTCGCGGTTTTCTTGAGACTATTCAGGCGATCTGCAATTTGTTGTTTGACTTCCTCATAATTTTCGATATCATCCAGTGATTTCTTCTCTTCAACCGTGATACTGAATTTCAGCGCAGAATCCAAGTCCTCGAGAAGTTCATCGATAGCAGTCGTGTCGACAGCAAAATTAACGGGTATATCGGCTCGGAAAACTCCTGCTTCAATACTCTCCACATGCCCACCAACATAGGTTTCCGACTCCAGCAAATGACCTTCCCAGAAGGATTCTTTTGGTGTTACATGTTTATTCGGAAGTACGATCTCTTTTTGGTAAGCCTGTACCATGAGTAACATCTCGCAAAGGGTTCCTGTCCCTTTTCGCAAAACCGCATCTGGTCCTAGAGGAATAATAGTACATAGAGAGAAAATGAAAGGATGTACGTATTTCATGTATAAATAGTATGTTGCTACAGCATCAGAGACGGAATACTCTGCAAGAGTTTGAGGTTTCTCGCTGGCATATCTCAACATCAATTCTGGGTCGATCTCGTCTGGATCGTAACCTAGCTTTGCTGTTGTCACCGCTTTTAAACCTCTACTTCCTTGAGGCAGGTAACTGTCACGATTAACCCAGTGGAAACAGTCCATGTGAGCACTGTAATCACAAATGTACTGATCCTCGCTTTGACTCCTGCGCCATCCAATCTCCCGGTACATATCGATACCATTAACACTAGCTCGTGCGTCAACAAACGGCCAATCGAAAAAGTCTCCGTTGTATGTCGCTATAACTGTAGGTCGTGCTTCTTTGATGTGTAGGAAAAAACGCTCGATAACAGCCTTCTCGTCCGGTTCATTAAAAATCATAAATGGCCCATCGTATTCAGGTTTCGGCGTATATTCGAAGTCCTCAATATCTTCAGAAACAATCTCTCGATTCGTAATCAAAAATCCTTGGCCATCTATCATGTACGATATCATCATAATCTGATCGATTGTAGCGTCTGGGAATTTTAAGGGTAATTTGGTCGTTTCGATATCGTATGCCATAACTACCGGATCGGCTCTGGCCAAACGATCTTCCAGGCATTTCAGCGTCGTTGTACCATGTTTTGCTTCTACCGAATACCATTTTCCCGTTCGTATATCTACAATTTGTCAGCTTATTTGTCTGCAATCTGACTGCATTCCCCTCCATTACCTTGATCTATCATTACTCGTACATGGTATGGTACATCCCATTCCCTAATATCTACAATGAAATCGCTACCCTCCGCAATAGAAACATTAAGTCGTTTATCATCATCTCGTGAGTCGTCAAAAAGATCAAATCCAGCATTTGCACTGATTACCAGTTAGTTTTCTGCCAAGAAATAGTTCAATACCCAGGAAACTCACCTAGCAACCTCCGCATACGTATCCATTGCATTCATGTTCTTCTTATTCTTCTCTGCCACGGGCATAATGTCCTTCCTAGCCGCTAACAGGTCCGACACATTCCTAAACCTGCACTCAAAGAAACTCCTCCTGTAACCCAGTAAATGATTTGGCATTGACAAATCCTCTTTTTCCACTCTTTTTATACTCTTCAAAACACCTCCTCCTGGCGCTCTCTTAAGCCATTCCTCGGCTTCTGGTTCGTATCCTCTTTTGACCGCGACCAGGAAATAGGGTTCATATTCTACCGTCGCTTTAAAAGTGCCTCCATCGTCCTCGATAAAGTAACAGTCTACTCCAGCCCGACCTTCTAAATGCTTTTCATCCTCGATCGTCGTAGCCTTTATGTTTACCAACCATCCAATCTTCTTCTTGCCAGACTCATGCCGCGGAAATCCCATTGCTTCATCTATTGAATGGCCTAGTTTGACAGCTTCCATCTTTTCCTCCAATGAGGTACCTTCATTTCTTCCAGATGATTTTTCAAAAGTTTTGGCTTTTCGAGGTCCATGATATGCTTGCTTTCCTCCACGACGGAAGCCATGTTGTGGTTTTCGTGGTGGCATTGTGAGCGAATGTGTGGTGCCAAAATGGCGGGGCGAAAGGGGTGAAGTTGTTTACTCCTGGAAGGAATTGAACAATTCTATTGAAGGAATTATGGTGTTCAGAAAGAATCTTTTCCTGAATCAAACTACCATGAATATCAAACGTAAATTGGTATATGAGGTATGGAATTCGAGTGTTTACAAATCGTGAAATTATGATTGAAGATAGTAACTTTTGGCTGCGGAACACAAATTGGGGAACGCGTCGAGTCGCGAAAATATCCATAGCGCGTGGGAATCGTGTAAAGTATAATTCAGCCTTATCGGCAGGGCTAAGTGAGGAGCATTGCAGCCTTCTACGGTGGCCCACATATTTACGTCCCGTCGGTATCAATTCACAAAGCTCCCCTCAATTGTACGACAAAAAAGTAATTCAAAGACAACTCTTTGAAGCAATGGCAGACGATACTAGAAATTCCAATTCTACTCTACGGGGTCCACCTCCTGGAGCAACCTCACCACCCGATCACGTTAAAACACCCAATAAAGTATATGAAGTATTTCACACGCCACCTGAAAATGCAAATGCCTTACCAGACGGCTCGGGGCAGAATACTGCAGGTGCACATAAAGAGACACCTACTCTAGGAGCAGCAGTCAAGACTGTACGATGGCAAGATTTCTCACAAGTTCATATGTATCCATGTGCTAGGGAAAGTTTTCTTACTGGAATTGGTGGGGGCTTTGCAATGGGTGGAATCAGGGCTATATTTGGAGGTATGTCATTGCAATTGTCTGTCTTGGGCTTGAACGGCCGGAATGCTGACGCCTTACCCAAGCGCCGATACCTAAAGCCGCGAATTGGGCAGTTGGCACATTTGTGTTCTCTGCTTTTGGAGCCTATGAATTTTGTTTGTACAGACGGCGATTAGAACGAGCACATATGAAGCGTGCTGTAGAAATCATTGATAGGAAGAAAGCAGAAAAGGAGGCACAGGCAGAAGAAAGGAGGAAGGAAAGAAGGAGGCTGAAGGAAGAAGCGGATAAAAAGGCTGAAGAAGCAGCTAAGAGACCAAATTGGAAGTTTTGGTAAAGAAGTAAAATCCCGGAAACAATGTATTAGCAGCCCCATACTGCGCTATAATGACCGTCTATCCCGCTTGCATAATTTCGTATACTCAGAAATTGAGATCCTGTTCCTTTCATAAATACCCCGTACGCCTGTCAGTACCTGTACCGATGATAATTCCTAAGCCGTGTCTCGAGACTATGCTCATAACCAAACGCTGTAACCATAATTTCCATCAAACTCCTGAGATAATCCAATACTGAAAGCTCAAGACGTTGAAATGATTCCCGGGTTGTCAGTATCAACAAACCTTACTCTCCTGGCTACCTTCTCAGCTGCCTTTCTGGCGGATTCCTCTGTTCCTCGTCTTCTTTCACTCCTTCGAGCTCGAGCTTCCCTTGCTTCCCGGCTCCTGTAATCTGCCATCTGTTGCTTCCTTCTTTCCGTTCTAGCATAAGCAAGAGCAGGCGTTGGCCGAAATCCAATTCCATTGATTCCCTCTCCGTCATCATCTGGATCGTCTGGTTTGTGTCCAGTGATTTCATTATTATGCCATGTCAAAGCAGCTCGGTCCGGATCCACAACCTCCTTTTCTTCTTCCATGGCATCTTCAGATTCAGACAATGGCGGTGTACCCATCCTCTTCTTTCCCCGAGACGTAGAATCAGCCAATCGATTGATTGATGGATATGCCCTTGCCAAACCATTCTTTTCTTTTGCATCACTTAATCCGGCTCGAAATATTATGGGATCAACCTCGTTATGAAGTCGAATATTATTTCCCATCTCCTGAATTATTGGATCGACTTTCCTTTCTTCCCCAATAACAGCCCTGAAGGCTTTTGGTTGTGGTGTCTCGGGAATTTCAGTTACTGTACTCCCAGTCATATCCACATCCCTAGAAGCAAACATTTTAACCCTTTTGCGCATATCAGATTCAGCATTTGTTGCTTCTTGTCCCTTCTTCTTGAGATTCAATTTCTTTATATCGGTGGGTCCATCAAGGGCAAGACCCTGGAAGTGGTATGCGACTTTTGTACGTGGACTACCTTGGCCAGCCTCTTCTGGAGATAATGTAGGTAAAGTAATCGAAGTTTGGAGACACATAGGTGAGGAATCCGGCGGAGTTGGTGCCTGGGGGTCATTTCGTTTTCGTTTTGGAGAATCCATGAAAGGAGATATCATGATTGCATTATTTGAGATGGTTGTATGTTAATTTTTTGAAGCTAGAAGCAATGGACCGTAGTTGTCATTTAGAGCAGTTGATGTTGGTTATAAAGAAGGGGAATGGAATTGAAAGTGGTTGAAGGTCCAGGTGTGTCAGTGGAGTGTGAATCAAAGCAATGTCATTATTGGTGCGGGGTTCAGCCACAGTGAGACGGCGCTAATATAATCCTCGAATCCTTTTACACCCTTTTTGTTCACTCGAAACTCTGGTCGGGGACTATAAAGGAATTGATATACACATCGGATTCATGATATGATATCCGCTAGCATTTTGTTTTCAGCGAATTTACAATAGTTTGTTATACTGAGCTTGAATGTGAGGGGGTCTTTGAAAGCTCAAAGGTCCATTTCCGAGGAACCATCAACAAAATGTTATATCGAATTGTTAGAGTTTGTAGAACAGACAGAACTCAAGAGCTACATTCTACAGTTATTATCAGGCCTTGATGGATGCTATCTGACCCTCCAGTCGTACAAGATAAACATGAATTAAATGAATACTATCATTCACCATGGTTGGTTCCAACATACAGCTATCGCTTTCCTTCATTTTTTCCAAACGCCTTCCTGCTCCCTTTTCTCGAACCAAACCAAAAGTTCCCTCAAATCCTTCTTCACTTCCTCATTCTCTCTATAGAATCCCTCGTTGCAAGAAATTAGTTCTTCTATAGCCTTGGCCTGCTCGTTCTCTCTCTTGAGTCCGGAAGTTATGTTGGCTTCATTCTCAGTATTTTCAGCTCTCGCGCCTTCACGCATTTCATTGCATGTGCTCGCAATTTATCCTCCTTCCTCATTTCACCAAATTCTCCAATTGTCGTTCTCATTCTTTAGACGTGCGATCTCGTTACGATACTCCCAGAACATCTTGCCGGTATACCATATCGTTCCCATGAGAGAAGAGAATGCGACGATGAAGCAATTCTGGTAGAACTGTACTTTGGTGGCTACACTTTCTGGTATCTGAGATTGTGTCGGTGTTGGGCTTGATCTAGGAAGCTTGAATCTTCTTTTGAAGATTTTAGACCGCATCGTGGTAGTGTGTATCGTGCGCGTTGTTTCTTTGTTGTTTTTTTCGCCGTGCAATGTGAATTGAGCTGCAAACGATTCAAAATTTCGTTGTTGATAGGAAGATTGAAACTATGACGATTATTTTCCGCATTCTCGAGTGGAAAATTTGCTTCATTGGAAGTGTATTCTTATTCTAGCTTGGAAGGAGATTGATTCTTCCGAGTACACACGATCGTGCGACGTGGACTTTACAGAACCTGCAGTCGCACCTTCCATATTGATCTCTAATATTGTGGTTAAAGAACAACTTACTATCTTTCTACGAGAGGTAAGACCGGTCGCCGTCCTAAGAGAAATAGACAGATCTGACACTTACAGATTATACTTCCGATCACAATATACGATATGATTAAGAATCTTTTTTGAGGATGTGTTAACGGATTTATCTGTGCTCTGACAATTTTTCACTTGGATTCTTTTATCCACCTTGCTTGTAGGCCAAATGTGCTCTGATCTCAAGAATTTCACACAGAAAACCAGTGTAACGATGCATTATCACAGAATGATTAAATGTTGCAACAGAGTATATATTCCATTCACAATCATACGCTACGCTAAGACTAGACAATCATGGTGTAGGTGCCGGCCGAGAGTGTGAATTTATCCATAGCTTTAAGTCTCATCGCATGTAATCTTCTGATGTGCATATGAATCGCCAATATCTTTGTCGCTTGTATCTCAAATGTTATTGTGTCGCTGATTTCACTTTGGCTGTTTGGTTTTGTTCAGGCTCTAAACAAAATTTGTTGTTCAGAAGTCCGCGATTTTTGTTGGCGATCAACCTAGTTTTGTTTGGCCGGAGAATTTTCTTGGTAGTCTATTGATCCTGACTGCCTCTTGGTATCTACACCTTATTATTTACATTACTGCGACCCTTATGGTAATTTATTCGATTTTGGGGGCGTATCAGTGGGTACAAGTCCTTAAAGTGTAAAGAGATCTGCTTTTTCTTACACCCTGCTTCTCACGCCTCTTAGCACACCTATCTTATCTTACATAAAAGGGTAACATAGCATTTGAGATAATCTCCATGCGAAATAAAAGAGAAAAATTAAGCCGCGCTTGATGGACACATTTCCTGATTGTTATCGAGCCTATGATCGCGTGTTGCACCGCGACAGGAAGGCAAGATTCCTTAGAACCTTTCAAAGACAGTCATTGTTATCACTTGCTTATACCACACTGTCATGAATTTGATCACAGGTATACATTTTTGCCACTCCCCGAATTTGTTGGAGAGGTAAGAAAAAAACAGAATGGATACATGGAAGACGCTTGCGATAGCTATAGTTACATCTGATCTGCTTCATCTGTTCACAAGGAGCTACAAAGCCATATACGGGGGTCCCGAATCTCTTTCTCTTTGCTTGGAGTTTCGATACTTGGGATTCTATCTTTCTATGTATACTACATTCTCAATCTTTAGCAGAAGGAAATTGCGGGGAGGGTTAAGGAGATGGCGGAATATAGTGAATAGATTCAAGTTCTGACTATCTCTGGTACTTACAAGGTTATGACCCCGCCTCAACTTCGAAAAATTGTGCTTGCGGGTCCTATAAAAGTACAGAGTAGATAGCTTGAATAGCGGTCATGGAACTGCAGCGAATATTTTCCCCAGATTGAATGTGCTCTATTTTCATACCGAGTCATTTCCCCCCAGCTTGATCCAATTCTCAATCTTGTGTCTCGTTTGTGCCTGGTCCGCCACTCAGTGTTGATTTGATCGGATGCGAAAGTGTAGTTTTACACAGCATTGCCGTTTTGTAATTCACTGTCATTTCTTGACTTTTCTGTCGGGTTGTCATATTCAATCTCCGCAACTCTTTCCTTGACAACAGTTGAGAAACTATAGGGTATAAATGCGAGGTTCTGCGGGATACAGGCCTAGAAATCTACAAAGATGGTCTCTTAAGTGAATCACCACTGCTGTAAGATGCAGGTCTAAAGATGGGGAAAAAAGCTCACATATTCGTGGTATCTAGTGAATGATGTACACATGGAAAGAGGTATCTTTAGTTCAGCATATTGAGACGCAGTACTAGTAAAAGGTATTCAGACAGCCATTCACTCGTTGTATCAACGAGACAAATCTTCACAGGAAATCTCCATTTCATGGCTATATAATAAGTAACTGCCTTCTACTTACTTGGATCGTATTGGTCAAAAAAGCGTTTCAATCACTCATCAAGGGTTCCTAAACTTGTATGAGTACGACTAGTAGTATAATTTCATTTGCCCTGGAGAGCAATTTGAGAATGAAACCAAGCTCCTACTGTATCTGGTGGGTTGGGAACGCCCAGATTGTTGTCATTGTCGTTTGTTTCTCGTCAAATTCTGACAATTTCCGACGATTATCAACCCCTGATATTCATCTCATCTAATCTCTCATCGGGTGATCGAGATTCAGATTCTAGCTCATTCTTACTTACAGTAGTCCTAGACTTCTGTCTCAACAACCAACACTTTCCTAATCGAATTGGGAACTGGATCACACTTGCGTGCAGGAACAGATTCTAGATGGCAAGATGGTATTTATATTCTATTATCTTATCCCGTGCCCGCAAATAGTATTCTAATGACTATCCTCCCATATTTTCGTCTTATTATGATTGAACATGACGAAAGAAAGACAATCAAAAATAGGTTGACAGACAAGAACATCAATCCATTCAACCTCTTTCAGCACTTCCGTAGCTACGAAACCCCACCTGTAAGCTTTATAATCGCTCGGAAGAATCAAGCTGTTCGATATCCCATCATTCAACGGATATTCATGTACGATGGGTATTCTCCATTGAACTTGACAAGAAAAGCAAACTTTGGGGGCGTTTCTGCATCTTGCATAAATACATGTATGACACCGATAATCAATCAGGAGAGAGGATCTCCCGAATCCCAAAGAGTGGCAACGGGAGTTTGCATGTTCAGCAAGTGAGTATAAAGCATACGAATTCAATGAAAACTCAGGATGTCCTCCGAAAATTGGGAAAGCTAAGAAGAAAATAGGAGTAAAGAAGCGAATACTCGCTTGACTGCAAGAAAATCCCCGAAACTTGAGTAGTATGAAAGGATTCAAGTTGATACCGGAAAACATCAGGAGAGCAATACAATGTATTCCTCAATTCGAATCAGGATTGCGGAAACTGTGTGAATCGTAAATGGATTCAGATTCTCTAAAATCAGATGTAGAATCTACATAGAGCTGAGATATCTAGCTGATTATAGGAAGTCATCCATGGAAAGTTAGTAGATGTGAAAATTTTGATCGTAAAAGATTTCCCTTATTATTATTATCCTATACTATCTTTTTCGCTACTATTCTCACCGCTGCTCAGTCACTAGAAACATAACTATCCATTAATTCAATTCCAGATCTACAATAGTTCAATCAAGACCAGCGCGTTTGCAATTTAATGATCACTTTTCGCATGGCCGAGTCGTAGATTGCTTTCTGACCCGTGGCTCCCAACCTTGATTTTGATGCCTCTCCTTGTGTTCCGATGAAGAACTACCAAAGATTTCCTGGGCTTTTTTATTGATAGAATATCAGAAATCACATCCAGGCTCTGATCCTTGCATACGGACAAAGTGAATATTCGCACTACAACCACAGAGATTTAAGAACCAGCAACAAAGATCCAAAAGTGAATCATAGCCATTAAACTATTTTTTGATCTATCAATAACGAGCTCAGAGTTATATTTGTTGAGGTGCAATCATGTTGAGGCAAACATATTGTGGATAAGGAGCAGACATAGCGGTATACAGAAATCTAAGGGTGGGAAATCTTCGTCTACATATACACTACTTCTCTGATCTTCCATGAAGCAAAGCTTCCAAATTATCTATCAAAATGTAGGGAAATTTCTTTTGATTTTCACTATCACAAAATCCTTACCGCTGTCATTGATCAATTTCATCATCTCCTATTCTCCTATTCATTACCGAGAAGTCAACCAGCTAAAGTTATCCTGGAACTTGCACCCCATTAATAATCTAGACATATCTCAACCAAATCTCTATGCCAAGGAAATGCACATTCTCCCACATTCAATATCGGTAGTATATCTCGGTTGAGATACTTACATTGAAAAGCAAAGAGCGAAAGGACGGTATATATACATGTTTACCTCTCCATGAGCACACAAATGAACCATCTACCCGATAGAACTCGACCACCGTTCTAACTCACATGCATTCACTACAAATCATTCATTATCCATAAATTCATCACCCCAGTCTCTCACATTTCAGATCTCCGACCCCACCACAAAATCTCCCCTATATAAGCGCCCTCTCTTCCCTTCCCATTCGAACCCCCAGTATACCAGACGTACAGATTGGATACCGTTACGATATGGCTTCATGAGCTCGCTTTCTCTGACGTCTCTATACACTGCCGCAGTTGAACTTGAGATTTTGAGTTACTTGGAGGGGTGTATACCGTGTGCTGCTTGGAAAGTTCGGTTTTATCTCTTGGAGGGTGTGTGTGAGATTGGAAGATTGGAAAATGATAGTGTGCTGGTGAGTGATGACGATAATGGGGAGAATGGGAATGCAGGATGGAAAGATAGAATAACAATGGTGAACCAAACAAAATCATGGCTGTAACAGAAGTATCATTGTCCCCTAGCAGTATCGAGGACTCAAAATGCAATACCCGAGATAACATAAACGTCAAACCCTACCATATCAAAACCCGGACTCTAGACTTTAATTTTCTTTCCTTTTTACGGATTGTGTATGGATAGGCCTGCCTAGTCATGTCGGGATAAGGAAAGTTTAAATAACCTGGGTATAAGAATAATGAGACATCTTCGATCCAAGGAGTTCGTTTGACTGAATACCCACTCGAAAAATAATAGATATAAACAACAAAAATCGCCATCCTGCAGTTGGATTCCAATTTTTATAACAACGTTATCTCGCCGAACAGCTATAGCAAGGGAAATATTAACAGCGACGACAAAAATTATTACATTCCCACCTCAAAAGTCCTCTCAGTCTCCCTAATCTCCCCAATCCACCTCCCACCCCATTCTCAACATCACGCACCACACTACAGCCATCCCACCCCATCCCATCACACTTCCCAACATCCACATCCATTTTCTTCACCAAGCTTCCTGGTCTCTTTACTCACCCTCCCACTCTCAACAAGGAAATCTTTTAAATACCCAGACTTCAACATTCAATAACAAAAAAATGAAGAATTAAGAATTTGAATCTGTGATTCTGACTTCCGGGTTCGGAAATCTGAGTTATAAGCGAGAAATTTTAGTCTGGGAGGTTTGAGGACGGAGTGGATAGTGAATTGTGGATAGAAGGATAGAGTTTCTGAGCACGAGTGAGTGTCTGGGGAGGAAGGAAAGAGAGAAGAGAGAAGAGATGGGTATACAAGTCCTACTACTCCACATCAATAGCCCCCCAAATATCTCCAAACACATCTAGAAATCTCCAGAAAAACCCCTATGTAAACCCTCTCCTCTCCCCCAATGGATTCCTCACTCAAACACGGAATACGAACGAAACGTACCAAGCTGGAACCTTTTTCCGCGATCTTCACTGTTTCATAGTGCGGAGAATGAATTTTATTGTCAAATGAGGCCACGAGGTTGTGAGGTTTCGACTGAAGTCTCAGGAGGGTATTTTCGGAGAAGAAGATGATGATGACGATAAGAGGGGTATGCCAATACCAAAAATAAGAATGAAAACTGAAGCGTGATAATAGGGTATAATCACTAAAAAGCGATTCTGATTTTCGTACTCGTTATTATTGTTCCACTCTGATATACAAATCCATTTGCACAAGTCCATTAACACACACATCTATTTACAATCAGCATAACCACTATCATGCCATCCATTCCTCTATACCATCATTTCCTCGTTCATCATCTCATCCTACACTTTCATCCTTCCTACCTTCCCCTCTCCCTGGAAATTACGCCACAGCACACTGTACCCATCAACCCCTCTCTCAAAACCACCACCTGCATCTCCGTATTGGTCGAGAGCATGTGAGCACCACAAGCACCTACCCCTTGAAAGTTGAAAGAAATGGGGGGTTTATGGATAGAATATGAGAATGAATATGAGAATGAATATGAGAATGAATATGAGAATGAATATGAGAATGAAAATGAGAATAAATGTGAAAACAAGACAAGTGTTAAAAGAGAGGTAGGATTGTAACCAAGCGAATAAAATCTCATTGAAATAAACACTAAGGGGGGGAATGCGATAGAACGAAAAATAAGAATACACATAAGTAAATTGAGATAATTTGAATATGATTAAATAAAAATAAACTAAAAAAAAACATTTGAATGAGATGCATGAATAGAGAGAAGTGTAAAAATTGAATAGAAAAGGGGGAAAGAGAAGATTAGGATAGGAGTGAGGGCTAGGAGTCAAAAGAAGGATTGTAAATAGGTAAATTGCAATGAGTAAGCAGGAGGGGATTTAATGGGAGCAAGTGATGTTATGTTGACCAGGGGAGGGGGAGAGAAGATTAGAAGCGAAAATAAAGGAGAGGGGTAGGATTGAGAGTGAGAGTAGGGCTTGAAAAAGATCAGAGGAGGTGGAAGACAGTGTTAAAGGTATCATCAAGTGAATTAAAGTGATTCAGATCGATTCGTAATAAATAAGAGAGGGAGAGAAAGACTCGAGTAGAGTAGAATAAAGCAGGAACAAAAAAGATTAGTGCAGAAGAGGAAGGTTTAGGGGAGAGGAGAGAAGATTAAGTGTGAAAGTAGAGGAGAGGGGCGGGAGTGAGGAGGAAGAGAAGATTATAAATAAGTGAATAAAATCTCATCGAGATAAACAAGAACAGAAGAGAGGTTTCTGGAAAAAAAGATAGAATGAAAATAGAAACAGATGGAGATGAAAAGGATTAGTAGTGAATTGAATTGCACTAAATCGAATAAGATCCGATTCAAATAGGTCAAAGGGAAAGGGTGAGGAAGTTGTTCAAATAAAACGGAGAAGCGAGAACGAATCCGAGTAAACGAGGACAAAAAAGGGGACGGATAAAGTAAATGTTCAGAGGACGAATCGATGAATCAGATGAATGAGTAATTTGCATAAATCCGCCCAAAATATTCCACTTCACAGAGTGAAACAAAGAAGATCCCAATACCCTTACAAGAAGAGGAATGAAGCAGGAATTGATGCGATGGGATGAAATCAATGAAAGCAGTGATCCAGGAGATACAGATAGATAGACAGATAGATGTATACCTACCTACCCCACTGAAGATTTTCCCCTTCAATTTCCAATTTTCCAATTCAAAAACACCCACCTAGGGTCGCGGATTTAGCAACTTTGAGCAGAATCGATCAAGCAAGCAAGCACACACACAAATACCTAGGTATACAGTATACAGCACACACAAGCAACACATAAGACACAAGACAAATACCCGATAAAAATAATCTTATCCATATCATCCATTTTATCCATTTTTACCATTCCCACATTTTATCATATCTACACAATCCTACAAATCCCCTACGAACTCGTACTCGCACCACCTCTCCTCTTGGCCGCCGCTTTCTCCGCCGCTTCTCTCGCTCTACTTTCCGCCGTTACTGGTTCCCCTAGACCCGGTGGTGGTAACCACGTCACCGTACCTTCTTTGGCAGCTTGGAGACGTTTCCTCTGACCTTCTTCACCTGCGCGACCGAGGACTCCGGCTATAAGTTGGATGCAGCGGAGACTGTGGGAGTGTTAGTGTGTGTGGTTTGAGAAATGGGCGAGAAGAGGACAAGCGAGAAGGAGGGCAAGAAAAGAAAGGAAAGGAAAGAAGAACAAACCTATCATCATTCGCCGGAATCGGATAAGTCACCCAAGTAGGATCCGCATCCGTATCAATAACCCCAATCGTCGGAATATTATGCAGACCACACTCATGCAGCAAGATATAATTCTCCAACGGATTTAAACAAACAACCAAATCCGGTTTCAGCGCCTTCCACTTCAAAAGCTTGTCTTCATATCCCGCCACGCTCTCATCATGAGCATCCACCGCCTTAATCGCACACTTCGCCAGAATTTGATCACCATTAGTAATACTACCCGCAACCCATCGATTAAAAAGATGACAACCCTTCGCTAATTCCGCCGCCTTGACGACTGCGGAGTCCTGGCCTGCGCGCGTACCCACAAAGAGAATAAGACCACCATGATAAGCCACTCCTTCGACGACTTTCGCACAGCGACGAAGATGCGCGGCAGTTTCTTCAAGACTGATTATGTGGACGCCCTGACGAATACCATAGATATATCTCTGATTTGCGGGGTTCCACAACTGGGTCGCATGGCCCAGATGAGATTGACTCGCCATGAGGAGCTCGAGCGTTACATCTTTAGGAGCGGGAGGATTGACGATGAGTTGATGGGGTTCGTAATGTTGAGGGACGACAGATCCTAATTTTGCAGTTCGTTTCTTGATGTGGTTGAATCTGTGGAAATCTTCGGCGACATTGGGGACTTTGGGACCGGGGGTTTTCTTTTTTTGAGGAGGGGTGAAGTTTCGGGTGAGGTGGAGGGAATTGAGTGTGGCTTCGAGGGAATTGGTTTGTTTGTTGTGGTTGTCTATCGAGGCTTCGAGGGTCGAGGTCTCTGTTGAAAGAGTGCGGGATTGGGAGAGGCGGAGGGGTGCAGCGAGTGCTTTTCGGCCTATTTTGAACTTCAATTAATGGCCTATGTAGACAAAGACACAATTACTTACCATGCCGTATGGCAATATTTCTTAATATCATTTTGAGGGTGTGTATGGCGATTTTGACGTTATCGAGACTTTTTTGAGATCTCGGACATTGATATCACGCTAGTGGGGCAATACACGCTAACCCCGTTTTGGAACATTATGATTTTTTTTTATGACGGCGACAATGTCTGAGACAATAATAACATTCATGAAAGTAAAAGTCTAAATTTCACATGTAGCATGAGATGTAAATTCTATTTATTTGCAAAGAAGGGTATAGAGTTGAATTCCCGCAAAACTATCAAATGGTTATCAAAAGGCAACATGATGCTTGTATGACTCCGTCTAAAAGATGGAGATCTACAGAGAATTGAAGTCTAACAATATCAACGCAAGCTCTAAAACATTAGATTAACGGCTCGTAGCGCGAGTCAATGCAAAAACTCCAACAATAACAATTGCAAGAGTTACAATGGCTCCAGGTAATAAGAGCTCATTTGGTACTCCTTGAATGACTTCCGCAGCTGGTGGTGGAGCTGCTGCCTTTCGTGACTTTGATTTAACTCGAGGTTCATCATCGCTTTCATCCTCAGAATCAACAACACGACGTCTTCTGATAGTAGCTGAGGCTGGTGGGGTAGCTACTTGAATGATAGGTGGCTGAGGATCTAAAGTAGCAGCCATTGGTGGCTTCTCAGGATCGTGAACGAACAAATCGACTTTGTCCCGATGTCCACTTCTAGCGAGGACAATTGCTTCCAGAAGATCTTCATCAGTTGTGATTGATACAGAATCACCCTCATCATCAAGATAACTGAGAGCGAAACCAGACGAGCCAATTTTCCCATCCTCCACGGTTGCTACACCTCCGACAGCATCAATTTCGGATCCCAACTTGCCTGTTACAGCAGAAATAAGTTCAGCTAAACCATGGCTGGCTATGACTTGAACTCGGTGTACACGTCCGCTTGGAGCCTTGAATTTGAATGCAAATGGAACATCCTCAGGAGGAATATCATTATGCCGACTCAAATGTGAATGCGAAGGAGAATCTACACCAACATGTGAAGCAGAATCGTTAGGAGCAACACTAGCATCCACTTGACGTTCATGACTTCTTGACATGTCTGGGGACATCAAAGAACGACCGCCAGTAGTATGATGATGACTTCCTTCACCAGATATCATTGATTCATTGTCATGCTCCAGAGACATCCAAAACTTATTCCATGCTGGCCCGCTATCACTTTCACCTGTTTGCATGGTGTTAATTTGCTCCAGGGTAGCATATGTAAGTTTGAGAACATCAACCATGCCGACAATTTCGCCTTGGTCGTTCATGACTGGTAAGTTCAAGTAATGTCCATCTAAACACGTCAGTCCATGTACATCTGAAGAAAATAAACCAAAACTTACCATGCATCTTTCTTAGCGCTGCTTGAATGGTCATATCCATAGGAGCAAAATCCGGGTGCGGGGTCATGACACGTACAACAGAGCAGTTGGAGGGGTCCAATCCGGGTGCGATAACACGTAAAACGACATCTTTACTTGTGAAAATACCAGTAATCGATCCCCCATCTTGTACAAGAACAGCCGTGGTATGGTTCTCCTTCATCAATGCAGCCGCCTCCTTGACGGATGTTCGTACGGTAACCGTTGTAGGTGGAATTCCATTAAGGACGGATTCCAAAGTAGGTCCAGACATTTTTGATCGAAGAGCTTCCACATATTGAATGATTTGTTGTGGTTGACTGGATCCCAATTCAGATTGAACACCTTCCAAAGCATCGTAAAGCTTTCTCGATGAGCTATAAGCACGCTCCAATTTTTCCATGGCGTCGTAAAAGCACTTTGTGATATCGAGAATACCTGAAATATCTTGGTTCTCGTCCATGACTGGCAAATGACGAAATCCCTTTCTAACCATCAAATCTAAGGCATCGGTAGCACTGGTATCGGTTCTCGCACAGAGAGGATTTTTGGTCATAATCTCTGCGATTGTGATGTTGGCGGCCTTGATTCCTGCTCCAACCACTCGGAATGCCAAATCTTTGGCAGTAAAAATGCCGGCAATGCGGTCGTCATCATCGGTAACTAGAACGCAATCTTCTCTCTTTGCTGCCATCAACTGTGCGGCCTCTGCTACAGTGGTATTCGGTTTGATCTGAAGGGCTTGACTTGGACGAAGGGCGAGAACGGTTCCTGGCGGGGCTTTTCTTGTTTGACGAGCACGACCTGTCGTCTTACTCTTCTTACTGAGATCCGTCTCGATCTTCCTCCGGATGGCCTGTGGAACTGTCAACCTCGATTTACTTTTTTGACGTCTAATTTGCGGCATGGTGGGATATTTGGCAACTGCACACACCACGAACGAATTTCGTGATATGCAAAGGATTGATAAAAATGACGACGGGAGAACAAGATGAAAGCATAATCGGAAAATAATATAACGTACCTCATCCCTCTTGGATTGTTTTGCTCTGCTTGCACTCATACTGGATCCACCGACTTCACTTTGTGTATTTGGAGTAGTTGCATTTGTCGCATGAGAATCTTGTGCGGGTCGAGGGATATTCGACGCCGGACTATTGCTAAAGACAGGCAATTGACCACGCGCCTGACCGCTGCGACTTGGTGTCCCACGCATTGTGCCCGTAGTGGATGCCATGATTAATTATGCGCTCACAACTTTATGAACGGGGTACCTGATTAGTTAGGTTGTGAGGGGGGTAGGTAGCTAAGTAGTTAGGTACTTGAGTCGTATGCTGATATGGCTCAGGGAATTCGGTATCAAATAATTAAAAAAGTTAATTGTGCCTCATCTACAAAGTAAATTATGGGAGAATTGATGAACAAGAGTTGAAGAGTTGAAGATTGATTAATTAAGTTTCGAAGTTTGGAAGTTTTTGGAAGAGATTCCGACGAAATGAAATGAAATGAAATGGGAACTAAATCTTCACACGAAATTGAATTTTGGGGGGTGGTTTATCTTTCCGGGAGTCTTTGGTAGGTATATAATGGACCAGAAGAAATTGAAGTACGGGTGATGGTTGATAGGGAAATACCGAGATTCCCATTCAATACTCTACCTGGGTAGCCCACCGGTCGAAGAAGAAGAAAAATGAAGGAATTTTTGGTACACGATTCCACCCGGAGATTGAATTGAGGACGATATTTCTTAGGATAGCTGGAAAAGGAAAATTCAAATTGGCGTGATCTCATGATTGGGTTTAAAAATAGACACTTGAGGATTCTTACTATGGACTAGGTGAGTGCTAGGGAGGTACTAGGGAGGGAGGTATTTGAATCAGTTTCAGATTGGAAATTCAAAGTGATTCATGGTGAAATCATCAATCCTGTGTGTAGTTGAGTAGGATGTGGTGTGTGTGGTGTGTGTGTGGTGTGTGGTGTGTGGTGTTTGGTATGCGGCATGTGGTATGTGTGTGGTATGTACCTAGGAAGTAGTAGGTAGATGTCGATGTCGATGTAGATGTAGTACGGACGATCTAAGATGTCGTAGTAGGTAGGTAGGTCATCACACCTAGCATCTGATTCATTGGCTGCCCTAGATATCTAGACAGCAGTCATACAATAACATTGATGGAAAATGTACAGATGATCCAACATACCTAGGTACATAGGTGTAGGTACATAGGTAGGTACACCAGCACAATATAAATCAATATAAATCAAGTACAAATCAAGTACAAATCAAGTATAAATCACGCATAAATCGTGTATAAATCATCTACAAATCAAGTATAAATCTTCCAACATAAATCACACAATAGAGCATCCATATCCTATGAACCTAACAATCATCCAGCACTCGAGCACTCACACATCCCTTCACACTCCCCTTCCCCTTCCCGTCTGCTAATCTGCAAATGGCCCTCGGGAAGTCCTCAAATTGACTTTGTATACCACAATGCCCATCTCCCTCTCTCCCTCTTAGAACTTTCCCTACCGGAGGTCATTGATTGGCCATCTTCCCCAAATTATTGATTTTGCTTACTCTCACCATTTTAATAAAGTTTATCCGAAGTTTGATATTTATAAAGGACAAATCCAACCCAATTCAATCCAATCCATCGCACACGGATCATCTCATTAAGGTATTTTATCTTGTATTTATCTTGATTCATCTGGATTTATCTGTATTCATCTTTCATTGGCTAAAGAGTCCAAATTCGTTGCTATCCCAACCGACCCTCGGATTTGTTGATTTTGGCGCCTGAGATAACATCAGCTTTCAGGACGCGCGCTGGACTATCTAAACCTTCAATTCCTCTCTTCGCTCCCCTCATCCTTCATTTATCTCTCCACACATCCCCACAAATTCATATCCAGATTCAAAACAGAATCACATTCTCCAAAAGAAAGAATTATATTACCACCTACATTTTAATCCTACCAAAGTAGATCACACTTCCTCTACCGGAGAAGACTTTCGTTAGAAACACCCCCCATTAGCTAATTGCTCCATTGATTCAAAGGGCTGAGGAAGTCCTATATCTATTATAAAAAAAGACTCAAAAAAGAGTCAAGCACTGCTGAACAATCCTGAGATCAACATTTGCCCGGCCTAACGGCTTGCGCTGCGTGAGGTATGTATGTACGATTATGGATATCTAGACCGCTCTATCTTCATACATCGATCATCGCGCTAATTCATGCATTGCATAGTCTCGGAACATATAGGTTTGCTTAATTGCAATACTTTCAATCGACATCATTTCCGAACTCTTCGAGCATTCATAATGCTGTCTAATCCATCCAACAACCTTCAAAATCGACATCGACAACATCGACGACAAAATTCGACTCCAACCGCATTCGATGCAGTGAAGGCAAACAACCTGCCACCGGTTCAAAGACATGCCCACAGGCGTGGGATGAGTCTGGATACACGACCACGTCCAATTCAACAGCAGGGTCAATCGGTAAGTAATACTAACATAGGATATCAAACGACACAACAGCATATTTTGCGAGAGACGCAGCAGCAGAGACTGGTTCGCCCGGGCCAGCAGCCATTTCCTATTTACGACAATGACGAGAATCATTTTGTTTCACCACTCGTCACCCCACACAGACAATCGTTCGACTCCGGATGTTCAAATCCATATGAGGTGCAAGGTCATCAACACTCATATTCATATTCCGGCCCAATGAACCCAATAATACCAGTCGACCCAAACTTCAATGGGAACAACGAGTTCGACTTCTTCACTACAAACACAGCAATGACACCAACATTCATGGAATTCTTTCAGGATTCCGAGGTACAAAGTGTCCATTCACAACCAAGTTCTGCAACCCACAGCAGACGATCATCGAGAAGGATAAGTGGTGTCATTTTGGAGGGGGTTGCTCAATTCGAGAATCTAGCTTTGAAATCACCATCAAGACCCATTACACCTCCAGATGCAAACTCTACCAGTAAGTTCTCATCCTAGGTTTTCGGATATGTTCTCATTGTTCTAGATTACTTTCCCCCAGCTCCCCTAGAAAGCCCATACGACCGAACCATCAAGCTGGAACACATCCCACAAAGATTTCGTGATGATTACGACACATCTATGGAGGAAACGATCAAACCTAAAAGTAATCAGAGAACCAAGAATGTTTTTGACGACATGAGACGAGAAGCTGAGATGAAAGCCGAACCTGCCCCACTAGGATCAGGACCCATACCCACTGCCAGCACATTTGACTCCGCACCGATGCCAACATCGAATTTCATGAATATGTCGACTATTAACCTCGATTTTATGAAAAATGATCCACAATTTCAAGCGGCACAATACTCACCGACTTCTTCTAATGTTTCACAAGATCTATCATATCCCTCATCTCCAGAACAATCCCGAAGAAATGTTTTCAGAGATCCTTTCACAAACAGACCCATCTTAGAGGCGCCAGACATGTCACCTTACCCCATGTCTAACTACTCTCACGGTCTTCCCGCTTCAGAGCCAGCTTGTAGCTCTCCTGCTCAATCTTATCGACGATCCGAATCAGTGTCGAGTATCAACCTCGAAGAGTCAATTACCGATACCGGAATCACCATTGATGATATCGCTACCTACATTCAAGCACCGGAACCTGGCGACACAAAGTGGCTTTGCTTGTATCCAGAATGTGGTAAGCGATTTGGTCGAAAGGAAAATATCAAGTCACATGTTCAGACCCATCTTGGGGATAGACAATTTCAATGTCCACACTGCCACAAATGCTTTGTACGCCAACATGATCTCAAAAGGCACGCAAAGATTCACACTGGTGTAAAACCTTATCCATGCCAATGTGGAAATAGTTTTGCTAGACATGATGCTTTGACTCGCCACAGACAACGTGGGATGTGTATTGGTGCTTTCGAAGGTGTGGTAAAGAAGACAGTCAAGAGAGGTAGACCAAGGAAAAATCGACCTGACGATGAAGAACGTGTTGAAAAGGCATCGCGAACTCGAAGCAAAAACAAGACGAGTCCTTCAGAAACATCATCATCAGAATATTCGGAAAGTGCATGCGCTCAATCACCTCGGAGTGATCTAGACATCCTTGATGACAGACCCTTTGGAGACTATGGCTTTTCTCAAAGCTCTCTTGCTACACACGACAGCTATCAATTTTCGAGAGAAAGGTCCTCTTCAGTAGCAGCATCAATATCTTCGATTTCCTCAATGACATCAATTGCCGAATGCGTAGAACCAACTTCAATACAATCAACGCATCCGCCAAATGGATTCCGGACTCGACTCAACTTTCCTGAACATCTTCGATCAAACTCTGGATCACCCACCAAATCTGCGCATAGCAATTATTCACCGCCTGCTTTATGCCAGTCATCTTCTTCACCCACGGCTAGCGCCAACCAATATGACCTAGATGCCGTCTCAAATAGTGGTGAACTCAGTAATCTGCCAAATATTACAGAGCAAGACGATATGTTCTTGGAGGCTTTTGCTGTCACAGGCAGTACCAGCATTACACAACTCGAACGTGATCCAGATCTTTTGATAGGAAAATTCGACAGTATGTTTGGCGTAGCAGCTGATAATTCTGGCATGTTCAGGAATGAAGAGGATGTCTTCTTTGGCAGTCCGTGAGAGAATTTTGGGATATTTATTCCAACTTCTTTGGATTAAAACTGTACACTAGAGGGCGTGGAATTTTAGGATTGGATAAAATAGGATGGTTTGGATGGGTGTAGGATTTAGGACATCTTTGGGTTGGATGGGGGTGGTTCATCTACCCATTCTTTTTAGGCGTTGTTTACATGTGTGTTTTTTTGGATTTAGTTTTGATTTATTGATTTTATTTAGTTATGAGAATAAGGAATGAGGATGAGGATAGGGTGATGAGGTGATGAGGTGGTCTGGGGGGTAAGGATGCACAGGATAGTGCTAAGTAATAACAATTGCACGCGGAATATTTATTGTTATCATCTTTTTGATGGTGTCTGGTTTGAATTGTGGTTTGCTTCTTATTTGATGTGTTGTTATTTGACATGGAGGTAAATATTTGATACCCATATTTTCATAACCTTTGTTCACTTGCTTGGTTACTTGCTTAACTTGCGTTATTGGGTGTTGGGCGTTTTGAATTTGGCTTTTGAGCTTGAGCTTGAGTTTGAGTTTGAGCTTGATGTTGATGTTGATGTTGATGTTGATGTTGATGTTGATGTTGATGTTGATGTTGATGTTCAAGTTGTTTGAGTTTTTCCAGTTGTTCGAGGTTATAATGTTGAGTGCTATGTCAAGTGCTGTGTGGTATGATTAAATAATATAATGAAACAATGGAAAACAATTCATTCTCTGATACTTTTGTTCCCGTAGCAGAATAGAATAGAATAGAGTTTATAGTTTTATTTTTCATTTTCAATATTCGGATGCTTTTTCATGCAGCGGATTGGGGAGTGGAGTTGGTATCAAGCTATTAGGGGATTAGGAGTTCAGTATCAGGAATACTAGCTAAGTACCTAGTATGCTTAGTTGGGGAGGCGAGGCTGTGGATGTGTGAGGGATTCTCGGGTGGGAGGTAGTTTTTTGGTTGACAGTGTTGTTTTGGAAGGTTGTTCAAAGGAGGAGGGATCTGCAGATGATTGTGAGGACTTTGGGGATTGTAAGGATGTGGTTTATTGGGATTTTGATGGTTTTTGGAGGTGGAGAATGGCATGTATTTATAATTGGGACTGAATGGAGTCGAGGGTTGAAAATCTCGGGATCGCTGGGACTTGAAGAAGATGGATAAGAGGATTTTCGTACTGGACGGGAGAGGGGAATGGATGTGTGAAATGCGATTTGTGGTGAGGAAGTTGTGGAAGTCAAATGGATGGGTGATCTGGCTGTTCTAGTCGATCGCGACAGTGATGAAGTTTCAACTCTCGTTCCTTTGGGTTGTGGATTATGGATTGGGAAACTTGATGGAACTTTGCATGCGGTGGATGAGGGTCGAGTGTGAATATGACAGATTCTTGATTTAGAAGATCTCTTTTTATAGAAAGAGACGATAGTAGTGGGGTTGCGCTTATTTATCTATATGCATACAAGAGTATCATACACCTCACTTCACTTCATCTCTATTTACTTTCTACAATAGAAGTCCTATACTTGGCGCACTCATTCGTATTAAGTTTGGATTTATATAATGTTGTGGACTCTGAATCCTGGATCACATTGGATTGGGAGTGGTTGATGTCAATCATACTTCAATGATTTTCTCGTTGTTCTTTTACTTTTGACTCCACTTTCTGTCTTGTTAGTTCTCTCCCCTCAAAGATATTGGGAGAGGTCCGTTTCTTGATTTTTTGTTATTCACTTGTGTTGATAGAGATTATTGAATTCACTTCTTGCGTCTTTCGGAGATGAGCAATTTGATACCGTACTGTTCTTCACCCTGCCTTGTTTTTGCTTTGCTTCATCGTTGTTCTTTTTCTGGTTCTTCTTTACTTACACTGTTTGAGCTTTGATCCTTCTTTGATGGGCTTCACAATGTACATTCTAATTTGATTTAAGGGGATGGTTGATCATTTATTAGTTCTCAGGCTGCGTGGAGGTTTCGATTCTTCAAACTTGTCCTCTTGGGAGAAAAAGCAGCTGCAAAAGAAAATGAAGAGAGACGCCGAAAAGATGGAAAAAGAAGAATACGACAAAAATTATGAGCTGACATTGGAACCCGGTGGTTTTATTCATCAAGCAATTCTGAGAGACCACTTCCACAAAGACAGATATGACGAAAAGAATATAGTCATGTTCAACGTACAATTCCTCGCCCCCAAAACATTCCACTTGGTCACTGGTACACCACCTCCTCAGATCCCGGTTTCCGCTGAAACCTACGCTAGACACGGATACCCATTCTTCGAGATGCATAACGAGCCAAGAGCCATCACGGGTGATTTTGAAGAGCTTTTGAAAAGTGTAGGAGATATCGACAAGGAAAAGAATGTGAATTTGAAAGTCCACCAGCAAGAGAACGGTTTGCATTTCAGGAGGGTGAAGTTGAATACAGTGGATGAGATGAGTCACTCTATACTTTATTGGCTTTTCAGAAGAAGAACACGCAGAAATGACATGAGTAGGAGATTTGAAAAATCTTTAAGGGGAGGCAATACGTCGTGGCGACTTGGACGAGTTGAGTGCTGTGCGATTTTTAAGACTTCACAGCACCGCACAATTAAAATCGACTGAATTCATGCGGCTTTAAATATCTATCCTTGTGGGTCTTAAGTTCATAACAGTTCCCCAGAAAGACTCTTTCCAATACATGACCGACCACATTATTTCTGCGCAAGTGGCCAATGTAGGAACGTGCAATAATGCACACAGTCACACTGCAAGTAAAGATCTAATTACCATCCTCCCTACACCATCAGTGGGTGTACGGACTGACGGGATACTGCAAAACTGGAGTTGCGAATATCTTTTGATACATCAACTCTCATAATTTAGAAATTATTACAATTATTCATCTGAAATGAGACAATCACCAGTGAGTGCATGGATTGATAGAACACCTCTTAACTTTCAAAAATTTTAACAAATTCATTCTTCAATTGTTTAATATCAGAATTCATATTCTAATTGTTTGATTTCTAATAGATAATTGAAATAATGTACAAGCTAAATGATTTGATGTATCAAGTGATATTAACAAGTACATTTTTGTAGTGTCTTGTTCGTACACCCAATGATGAATCAAATCAGATATCTTGATATCAAACAATTAAAGAATGAGTTTGTTAAAAATGTCGATAATCAGAAAGTGACCCGTCAATCTAAACACCCACTAGTGCGTCCAATGATCAGATATGACATTAATTCAAACTAGGTAACTAGAAGAATAATTAGCATAGCGATCCTGAATGCCATGTGTCCACAGAGAACCGAAATTTATTATAATGGCCTAGGGTACCATTAAGCCAGGCTATTACCCCTAAGGGTACGAAATCCAGTTTTATCATACATCACATGCTTATTCAGGCTAGCGCCTTCCCCATCCACAGGAAAACTCGATCACAGGATCAGGAAACATCAAGCCGGAGGCCAAGGGTCATCTCAATTGCCTACAGAAGAGAAATTCGGAATGTGAGAGAACCATTACTGACGACGTTTGACATTAGACTACTGAAAAAGTTATTATGACCCAGTCGCCAAGACTCTGGATTCATCGTGAATTTACAGCACTGAACTAATGGAAACGGGCAGTTTCGAAGCAAAAATTCTTTTCAATGTATGGCTTTATCTAAGAAATAGTTTTGTGGTTGAGATTTCTGCTATTCAAAAACTCAGAGGCCATACACGTTGAGAGCTTCTGAGTTGCCAATTACCCCACAAAATTAGAGTTGCAGCCGATGTCTCGCTTATAAATTTAGGGGGAGACGGACTAGAAGTTCCTTAGTACATGGTATTCCAAACGTCATTTCTACACCCACAGTGAGAAATTTGTGCGCTCCACTGACCATAAATCTGAGCTAGTTTTGTAAATTATCTTAGCTTGCTAATACTCATCTACATCATGAAATGCGACACTAAGCTTTTTTTTCTCGCACGAATCTTTTGTATACAAATAATACTCAAATACTGCAGCACTTCTCGAACACCTAAAGTACTCACGACAAATAATCAACGTACTCAAATTCTCACCAAAATACCAAAATGTCTCAAAGATTACTTGTTCAAAACTTGCCTTTTGGGGCCGATAAATTCTCAGCGCCCGTTCAACAACAGGCTGAAGAAATTATTCACAGATGCGTCGGATACCGCCCCGAGAACAAATGCGACTGCAGCGATGTTGAGAAATTCAGTCCAGGTTCAAAGATTCGTGACGATCCGCTGTTTTTGAAGATCCTTTCTGGTATGGCTGACGTACAAATCGCCGGCCCCAGACAGGAAATACTGAATGGACATGGGTCGGAACAATATGCTGCACAGAGTCGTAAAGAAAGAATAAAGAACTGGATTTCACATGTGCAAAGCGAAAGCGAAAATTTTACCAAGTACGAGTATGATATGAAGGAGGATATCAACAATGGAGATACTACTCTCAATGGGTATGCGGTCAACGCGAGCCTACCGAGCCCAGCAGAGCGCTTCGAAACTAAAGAAGAAGTTGATCTGAGAATTCAATCTGCTGTTGACTTCATATTATATTACACTGACCCTCTCGCATTCTTCGCAAGCCCCGCCTCCGATGCCTATGTTGATGATAGTTATTAGGACGAAATCGATAGTGATAAGAGTTAAGACTTACTGGAGTTAAGCTCCCAAAAATGCGACGATTCGTGCTGTGTATAATCTCTCATCAGCTGAGATTTTTGAGATGGAACAATACTATATAATGGCATGTGGATAATCGCTTTCAACTCCAGTAGGAGATGTGGATACAGGAAACCTCAGGGGCTCTCGGACTTCTAATTGAAGTCCCCCTCTTGGTCATCAAATTCTCTCGCCTGTAAGTCATATTCGCTATCCAATCCACGCCCTCCACCGTCTGGCAGAATATCTCGAAATATTTGTTGTATATGTGCTTCAGGCTATGAAAGCCAAGAGATAGATGCCTATTCCAGACAGTCTTCAGGCCTCGTTGAATTTGGCATTATTTGATACTTGGTCATTACTTGTGAAGAATATGAGGCTAACTTCTCATTCTGAAGATGGCAATGATACTCAGCAAAATCTTCCCCACCCAACAACGAAACAAGATTCCCAGGCAGGCCAATTGCATCGAAATAAAGACTGGTGTAAAGGGGCAAAGATGTATCAAGATCTGAACCGATTCAAGGGCCTATCTTGCAGCTTGATCGGTGTCTCCCGAAGCAACCTGCATTAGTAACGCCATCAGAAGCTTGGCATCTGTATCGAAGCTCTTGATGCCCCTGATTGATAATGTGCCATTATACTGAGAGGATCTAGAAACACAATCAATAACCATGAGGATTTTACTTGGAAAATCACAGGCACGAAGAGGATATCTTGATGGATTTGTTGTGGGGATCCAGCGTGAATGGTTATTTATTAAACAAATACTTCGAGGAGTATCAAGTCTTGTCTTCTTCTTGTAATCTTAAAGACAATATACGTCGAATGTAACATTCTCATCACTTCTTTCTGACCTTAGAGCATGCGAATAACGAGGTGTCTTTGTTGATGGTGGGGTAGAGAGTGCAATCATACCGGCCAAAGGGTTATGACTCAGCATGCTTCATGGCTTCAACGTCACACCACACTTCATAGTTCAAAGGATACAAGTTACCCAAATCATAAGAAACGTAGGTCGAAGGTTTTCACGAACGTGTCATGGCTTCATCCGAGGACTTTATATTGTAAAGTCATATTCTCAGACTTCATCCTGCCAATTTCTGTGGGATTATTACATGTGACAGTTGCTTTGCCGTTCTCTCATTATCATACATAGAACATCGACATCATGGAAAGATTATCAGGGCTAAAATATGAGTCAAACTGCAGACAGGAATTATCGTACGATCTAATCATTCACTGTCTCGGCCAAATCTTCTTATTCATTGGCTCATCTTAATGGCCTTGCTGATATGACGTGTCGTAGATTTTCGACACTCCTAGTACACTCTATCGTCTGCACTATAGGAAACCAAAAGCTTCTGAAGTCTGACTTTGATATCAGAATAATTACCGCAGAAGTCAAGATGTAATCACTGATAGGCGTTGTCTTCTCTACAAATATGGGTGATCCCTTACTACGAATGGCGGGCCTACCAGGAATGAGATCTCTTGGAAACGGTCCACTGCCTGATGATGGAGATGATCGCATACCAACCGAAAGATATCTTTACAACACCAGAGAATTGTACGACAGTAAAGGATGGTGGTCTCCTTGGTTGGATTACCACGGATAATATGTTAACATATCCAGTAAAGACTAAGAAACCAGATGCCGATTTCGTCTCCAATGATTATTATGGGGTTCCTACACTTGAAGATAAGATTAGGATATCGATGCGACATGCAATGGGGGAGTTTTGTTGGATAAGAGGGTTTGTCGAAGTGTTGCGAAGACGAGAAAACGACGGTAGCCAAGAGGCGAAAGAGGTTTTGATCGATTTTCTCGGGTTCATTAGCACGCGTGTGGTGTGGTCTGTGAAATGTTGCAACCAAGAATGGAAGAGTGATCGTAACACTCCTATCATTGAGGTGGGTGTTTGATTCGCCACCATGAACGATTCAACTTTCCTTGTAAATGAAAGGCTAACAAAGTTATTCTTGCAGAAGTCTTTGACATGGTTGAAGAGAAACAAATTGTTTCATCCCTGCATAAAGCACATCTCTATAGATTTTGACCCTAGAGATGAATTTAATGTGCCCTTTTTTGAGGATTTTGTTACTTTATGCTGGTACATATCAACCCATCTTCCCGACCTTGATTCTGCAATTCTTTGTTTGACAATTGCTGGAGATGATTTCCAGGAGGTCTTAAAATCTCCAATGAGGTTCTCTTGGGTTCAAGCTTTTAGAGAATTGCGAATTGGGAAGGTTAACATCTGCCCGAAGTTGACCAAATCGGGTGAATCAGATGAGTCCAGGAGGTATAGGTCACGGCATTCCATCGATGAAAGATTTGCTTACTTTTTGGATTTCCATCATGCTAGGCTTGGCATAAAGAGCCTCCTTCTCAATGATTTGAATAATGAGAGAGGGTTAATCACTCATATGTTGACCCCGGGCTCTAAGCTTTGGGGCTATACTGATGACATTGATGATGATGCCTACATCTCCTTACAGTACATGGAGAGCTAGTTTAGCTATACTGACGATATTGCTGACAATGCTTACATTTTATGACAATCTATGGAAGGATGGGATGAAAAACTGCCCAAACCGCTTCGTTTTAGAAATATCAAAAGGTGTCTCAGACCTTTGAGACTACAAAGATATCAATTACCTCGTCAAAGTCCTCCCAATCAACGAGTACCACAGCAAATGATTCAGCGGGCACCACGAGCGGCTTTTCGCAATATTCTTCCAGGTGATGGATGGGCAAGATCGATTTGGTATCAAATGAAGTTGTAAATTAGTATTAGGTTAATAACACGCGATGAATTTTCAAAAAGAATAAATATTTTGTGATATTACCACCGAAACTTTAGAGTCTAACCTAAGACAGAAAGCTCGAATTGCTAATAGAGCCCGTCTATAGCGCTTTCAAAGCAGGGTGTCGGAATTTAAGTGAGCTTGAGGATGTTCTGGACTTTACTTCATCTTTGGGTGACTTTCTTTGTAATTGCTACCATGTGCGACTGAGCTACATTCTTACTTTTCCAGAGATTTAGTTAGTTGATCGAGCGAATAACCGTCTCCTCTGTATCGTATTACTTCTGGGTCAAAATACACATTGAGAGAAATTAAAAATAAATATCCAATGAGTAAGTATTCAGGAAGCTGTTTCATTTGTCAGTAAAGAACACGTACAATGATAGTTGTCGGCTTTACTAGTCGAAAAATAAGCTCCTCCTAGAGAGAAAAATATGACCAGACTCTACCAAATCGACTCTAGTGATCAAAGCAAGATGTACAAGAATCGAGAAATTTGATATTAGGGTTCGAGGTAGTGTGAGCTTAGGAAAATGACGCGATTTTTAGCTTGAAGATCTTCGTTTAATTTGGAGTATAAAACTCTGCACTTCTCCTGCAATTCTCAATTTCTTCTCAACTTCCGAATCCATCAAAAATGAATATGGAGCTGGGTATTCTTTGGATAATCCTCCAAATGGATCCATTCTATCGTGGAAGATCGAATTCACCTTGAGAGTCTTTTGGCCTCGGATCCTGAGGCTCAAGCCTAACAATATCTACGGCAATCATATTCATACCTAACAAGCTTCTCAAGTCAGTATTCCTCACCTTGCTTGATACTATACACTAACATGATGGACCTTTAGTCCAATACCAATAGTCCATATTGTAAGACATTAGCACTTCAAATGCTCTTCGACTTCGCAACCAAAGCAACAGAAAATGTGTGTAAGGAGTATTTTTCACCTTCTTGTGGGTGGAAAATGAGATCTCCCTTGCATCACGCCGCAAATTCTATTCATCGACTCCGGCGCGAAGACAAATGTCTCTAATTTTTGGATGCAACAGAAGCATTCGCTCCCTCTATTCTGTTCTAACATGGAGTTTTAAGATTCACGAATATGAATCACTGATTAGCCCGAGATTTAAGCATCTCAGAACCCCTCATATCAGATCAATACTTCATCACATCAGATAGATCGTTTCAATTCGACGTTAGAGCACCTGTAATGAATCAGCATAGATTCAAATGGTCTAGAGTACGATCTGACAATGAAGTCATTCAATCTCTAGATCCGAATGTAAATTTGAGATAGTTTGAAACGCTGAGGTCATTTGGATCGTCGAAATATTTCAAAGCATCAGAATATTTTCAGAGTTTGGACAACTGTAGGCTCTGAGATATCTCCCAATATCAGAATTCTTTCAAACATCGATATACATCTAGATATTGAGAGTCTTCCATTCTGAAGTACCTTCACGCGTTCATTTGCTCTCAGACACAGAAAGACTTTCAGACATCGAACGTGTCTCACCGTCGGACTACAATCCGGACTCATATACATTCTACCCTCATTCCCAATCCGCCAATTACTATTTATGAATGAGGCTAGTGTTCAGTATCAACTATATATAAATTAAATTTAACGACAGACTACCCTCGTTTGGAACGATCTCTTAGCGGAATGGTTAGTGTTACTACTTAATCCCTCATGCTTCCCTTTTTTGGTAATTTGAACAGAGTCCCGTGAAGGATGATGTTCACATTATTAATCGTGGATCCCATGTGTTCAGCGGGCTGGAAAGCTGTCATAATCTACATACGCTCTGGTGTATGTTTTGATTTAGTTGTGTGCGAGCTGGTGCCCGCATCGTTTTGGAGCGCTTGTGCTTGAGGCTGGAGTGAGTGCGGATACAAAGGAAAACCCCTTCTGCTCCCCTCTTCAAAACCTCAGCACAATCGTTTTATCGCTAAGCTCTAAAACACGAACATCCTGCCGAAGATCTGGGATCCTATAGGAAGGGAAACGGCAAAAGCTCAAGGATTATCTTGTTACAATCCTCATGTGTGTAGTCTTTTCGACTACAACATCCAGGGGTTAGTTCCGTCGGAAAGCAACTTGAAGGCTTTGTGGCCCCTCCGACCGCAATATATAAAGCGAGGTTCGTCGGAAAGCAACTTGATGTTCTTTTTTTCTCCGATTACAACACTCAAAGGCTTTGCCTGTTGAGAAGCTCATTTTCAACAATACGAAGGTAAAGAATACCACCCCTTCTCTCTTGCTACAATTTACTAATCGATTATCTAGACTCGACGACAATAAGATCTTAAGACTCTACGATTCACACACAACGTACTCATCAAAACATCGAAATCGGTCAACAATTATTAACGGAATCGAAAGCTACGACTACTCGTGATGGATTTCTAGGATTCTAACATAGCGGGGGCAAATGGATAATCAAGGCCAAGATCCAAGTGTGTTTCCGCCGGAAAGCAACTTGAGGATTCTCGCATCTTGAGTGATTACATCCAGGTGGAGTCACTCTTTGTTTCGGAATCACAGTTCAAGACTTCGGTTTCCGTGATTAGTTTCTGTCTTCTGACTCCTTACCATCCAAGAACCAGACCAGTAACCACGATCATATTCCAATTAGTGCTATGCTTGCGCATGATCATTCCCACATTTTCAGTGTCATTATGCCACTGAGAGCGAAATCAAGGCCAAGATCCAGGATAAGGAGTGGTTTTTTCAGAGGGCGATTCGATAATTCCTTCTTGACTGCATGAGTCTATCGACAACGTCAAGGCCAAGATTCAAGTCTTCCTAAAAAAACATCAGGGCCAAGATCCATGTCTCGCCCAATGGCGTCAAGGCCAAGATCCAAGACTCTCTCATCCCACAAACCAACACGACTCGTCTCCAACACCACAACAGCAACAATCAAAATCTGCATCAACCAGGCCATCTTGCAGGTCAAAGTCTCGTTCGTCATCGCAATTAAGCAGAAATCAAAGTCAACCACATTCTCTAAGCCTTTATCTAACCACTCAAACTGACGCTGGCCTGAACTTGATGAAGTACACATGATACGAGGGCATCAAATACAGCAGGCTGTGAGATGCAATCGCAAGGAGTAGTAATTTAGAATCAAGAAGTTGGATAAGCAAAATATGAAGGCTAAGATGCAAGTCTGGTTCCACAATGTGAAGGCTAAGATTCAAGTCCGGTTCTACAATGTGAAGGCTAAGATTCTAGTCCTTTCTAATACTTATCAAATCTTGATATATTCTACTTTCATATTACAACAGGGAAAAACTCCCCAATTTCAATACGCAGCTTTTTATTATTATCCAACCATCGACTATTTCGCCTACATCGACTGAATATGGAAGTTTTGGATATCGATTATACGGGAGGAAATTAGTGGATCGGATTATTTTGATGGGTAATTGGAGTGCAGCAGGGTGGAAAGGAGGAGATGGATGAGGATTGATGGGTAGATTGAAAAAAATGAAGGATGTAGGATTCGTTTGTAAAACAATTGTACACATGATCTATTTACTCTGATGACAGAATGCCCGTGTGAATAATACTTGATGATGTCTATTAATGCGACTAGACTATGATAATATGAAGATGAAATTACAAATCTATTGGGAATCTCTAATGTCCATCTCTAACACCCACCAAACGCCCCGTTTTAACCCTACACATCTCCTCATACAAATCATTACTTTATTCTTTCTTTCCACCCCCACCCCGACAATCTTCCAGAACCACCTATAACCCCTAAGGCGTACTAACATAACTCCTCTGCCTCTCCAACTCCTCCTCCCCCACCCTCCTCTCCCCCTCCCCCTTCTTCCCCATTCCCTCCTCATCCTCCCCCCCATAAGCAAACCGACTCTTCTCTCTAATCTTCGCACCCCACACCCAGAACACAAACGGAATCGCACAGCACGCCAACGCTATAAAAGCCAGCAACGAACTCGCCCACTGGTATCCCAGTCGCGCATACATTTGTTCCGTAAAAAGCACCACCGCGGCTCCCCAAAACGATCTCAAGAAAGTTTTCGCCGCGAGCGCTGAAGCTGCTTGATGTTGATAACTATCAACTAGGTAATTATTCGCAGCGTTATAGAGGAAGATAAATCCGAATCCGACGGGGAAACCACCGATAGCCGGGCCGATCCAATGGAGATGGGGATAGGAAGTCCAAGCGAAAATAAAGAGACCGATGGGGATGAACCAGCACGAACACATCATTGGGATTAGTCGTACTTCAGCTGGGGGATGTCCATTGTATTTTCGTACTTGGTTCATGTAATTGCGGTTGACGATTGGAGCGCACAGAGCCGATGCGATGACGCCGAGAGCGAGAGGAATGAACATGAGTCCTGTTGTGCCTGCAGAGTAACCTTTTCCTTCTTGGTAGACGATGGGGAAGGCGACGAAGAACATGTAGAGGAGACCGTAGAGGACGCTCATGTAGAGGGAAATGAGGAAGACGATGAGTTCTCCGAAGAGCAGTTGGAAAGGACGGATGAGGAAAATACGGAGACGTTCTGCAAAGGGTCGGAGATCGAGATCCTGTTCTGTGACGTGTTCCTGTTCGCCGGTTCGCTCGCGCATTTTTCTGGCTCGTCGAGCGAGGATTGTGGGAGCGTAGGTTTCGGGGACGGTGAAGGTAATGAGGACCCAGACGATAAAGGCGAAGATGATTTGGATGTAGTAGAGCCAGCGCCAGCCTGCTGCGTCGGAGAGGAATCCGCCGATCAGAGGACCGATGGCGGGACCGATGAAAGGAGCGGCGGAGAAGGCGGCCATGGGGACACCGCGTTCTTCGGTGCGCCAGAGATCGGCGAGGGTACCGCCTACGAGGGTCATGGGGGCGGAAAACCATATTCCATCGAGAGCGCGACAGATGAGGAGGGTCTCGATGTTTTGGGCGACGGCGCAGGGTATGATGAAGATCACTGCGAGAAATAATGTAACTCCGTATATCCAGCGGCGGCCGACGACTTCGGAAAGAGGAGCAAACATCATTGGACCTGATTAGTGTTAGCTCCTCGTCATCAACTTAAAGCACACATAAAAAAACAGAGAATCAACATACCGATACCAAAACCCATCACAAAAACCGTGATACTGAGAAGAGCCACCTCCTCAGAAACATGAAATTCTTCCTCCACCCCAATAAGATCCGCCGTAATAATTGACGAAGCGAGGGCAACCACAAAACACGTCAATGCAACCACCATGGTAATATACCATTTAAACGCCTTTGACCAATTTTTAGGATTCTCCGGATCACCGGGTAGGAAAGTAACGAGTTTATAGTCTATCTTTCCATTTCGTTTCGCAGAGGGAATTTCACCTTCTGGTTTCTCGGCTGTGTATTCGGAGAGATTGGCATTGGGACTGAGCGTTCGATAGGGAAGATTGATATCGAGATTCGGGTCTCGGGTTTCTTTTTGCGAGAGATGGGTTGGGGTATTTTGCAGCGTGGTACTTCCGCGTCGGGAGTGTGAGGATTTGTGGGTGGGAGTGCGGGTGATGGGTGTTTGGGGGTCTTTTGTGCGGTTGTTGAGGATGGAATCATAGAGGACATCTTTTGGATTCGAGGTACTACTCTCTGTGTCTGACATTTTGATGGAGGCGGGTGTGGATGGACACCCTGCAATACAATGAAAATCGTATATAGACGACTCGCACCAGAGGGAGAGATAAAGCCAACGTGAGAATGCAAGACAATATAAAAAATATATGAAGCCCAATACAGCGAACAAACAGATCTTATCGCAAAGGTACCTAGACCCTTATATATATTCCACTATCCAGATCTTCACATCCGCCCTCACCCATACAACATCCTCAAGATCCGACATCCTCCTCTCACCATTCACAAACTCGACTCAACTACCCTATGCATACTAGTTATCACATCTCACTGATCCACAATTAATCCATCAACCCTGTCTCAGATCCTCAAAGTCATTGTAAAACCATCCAACGACGCTATTTATTCAGATAATAGAAAAGCAAGCGGTATCAGAAAGTTTATTATTGCCGACTTACATCCGCTTTTTATCCGGGTGTGTTGGCTCTGCGAGCTGATGTTGTGGGTGGAGATGATCCTGCATCCAGGGTGATGAAGAAACCTCGTTTAAATGAGGGAGTAAAGGAGTCGGGAATAAGTATCGAATAGGCTTGATTATTCGGAGACAATTTTATTGTGGTGATGGTTTGGAAGATTGGTGAAGGGATGAGATCATCGCACCTCTTTCATCTCATCTGAGATGCTGTACCATGTTTTCGGTATGAGAGATAACCTCCATATCTACTCATACCTACACGATTCTGAACATGAATCCCCCAAACTCGGCATCATATCAATCACCCTGTGAAAAATGTTATTTATTCAAAGGCTCACCTTAAGTTCACTAACCGTAAACTCACGCACAAATCTAACACCACAACATCACATCACACCACACCACACCACACACACAATCTAGACTCTTCCTCCCTCAATACCTACCTAGAACCTAGATACACACGCTACTATCTCCCTTCCCTGTTATCACCAGTGGACCTTCACCGTCCCAACATGGCAACCATCCCAAAACTTCGGCATCTTGGCACTCAATTCGGCCCATTTGCGTGCAAAATTTTCCCAATCCCCATCATTCCACATCCCGTTCCCTGATATCGCATCCAAAAACAATTCAACGATGCGGTCACGGCCCGAGGTAATGATCATGGGTTTTCTCGGTTGTGCGTTTGAGTTTGCCGATGTCGGGTGCAGGGATGTGGGCGTTGGGTTTGTGTGCGTCCTGCGTAGGGCTGAATTGAATGTGCAGGGGGTGGAAGGGAGATAGCTGCTCTATGTACGATGTAGGTAGGTGATAAAATGGGCGGCATTTGAATATTTCTGTATACTTTCAATGATCTGTTTTTGTTACTTTTGTTGCCTATATATCTGAAGTAAAGATGGTCAGAAGATAAATCCTATTCTCGTTTTTCAAGATTCATTTGTTCTACTCGTGTTTATTTATACTCTAATTAATTCATAGATTCTGACACAAATTTATCGGCTGAATTCAGTCTTGTTTTTTTCTTCTATGTGGAGATAGACATGTACATACATACATATGTAGGTATGGAAAGGTAATGATGAGGTTCTGGTTCTGAGGTTTGAGATGTGATATTTTGTATCAAGTCTTTGATATTTAATATCTGATGAATGATGCTCCAAGATTACAAAATAAACAGAACACAATGAATTAACAAAAAGCGAATCCAGCATTTACCAAAACCCCTCCTATCTCATTCCCTCTCCTCCTCTTCCTCCTCCTCCTTCTCCGAAAATATTCATCCACCAAGCTAAGCAGTATACCAAATCCCAATCCCAATCCCAGTCCCCAACCCCGACTCCAAGACCATTTCAAAATCCCCAAATCCCATCACCTCCAATCCACTTGTTCCAATTCTACATCCATTACTCCTAACCCCAATCCCCAGTCCATATCCCAAAGTATGAGTACACTATCGATTCTACTGAAGAAATTATACCATCCGGAGATTAGGACTGATATCCAACCGATGCTGTGTGTGTTGATATACATTACATACCTTACACCAACTTACCCGAGGGAGGAGGTACTCAGTAGGCATATATTTATTTCACAGTCTCAATCGTACTCAACACTATCGGAGTCAGCATCATGCATGTATGTATGTGTGTACTTGAACTTTTATACTCTTGTTTTGTGAGCTAGACTCGGATGACATACTCCTACTGAGTTTTTCAAAAGATGTTTCTCCTCGTTATTTATGCGTGTTTTATTCTGAAGTATCAAGTTCATTCTCGACCCTACTATCTAGCAGGAAGTTTCTTGCCGGTCCCGACCTCTCAAGCTCTGCGGGAAAGGGACTCAACAACGTCAAATCCCTCCCTCTCCAAAAATATACTACATCCGAAACTCTTCACCTCGCCCTCAAAGAATCGCCGTAGCATCCAACACCGGAATATCCATACTCAAGAACGAATCCCAATCGA
This sequence comes from Botrytis fragariae, assembly GCF_013461495.1. NCBI lineage: Eukaryota > Fungi > Ascomycota > Leotiomycetes > Helotiales > Sclerotiniaceae > Botrytis > Botrytis fragariae. The sequence goes on along the minus strand of NW_023500989.1, from coordinate 2,581,315 downwards.
ACCCCGTAAAATCCATCGAACCAATATTCGGCATTCCAGGCATCATACCATTCCCACTTCCATTCACATTTGCATTTCCCATCATCGTCGGCGCCAGCATCATCTGTTTACCGCTCATACCCGGAATTGGCATTTGGCTAGTCTGCATTGGTTCCACCCTCGTCTTGAGACCCTGACCCAAAATATTAATTTCTTCCTGTTTCCTCTTTTGAGACAACTCCACTAGCGTTCTAGCTGTTGCTGCAGATTCGGTAAGTGAGCGAGTGGTAAAACAGCGGGATACTGCATCTAGAGTTTCGAGAGCTTCGCCGATGTGTGAGAGTGATTCGGGCGTATCGATGACGAGGAGGATACAGACGAATTGAAAGGGGATATTGGCAACGTGCCACCAAGGTTGACGACTCTCTACCATTCTCATTACGGATCCTAAGCCTTTGATACCAATAGATATCACCTGAGAAATGGTATCTTGTGATATAGTCGAGGCTAGGAGACGCAACCGGCGGTATAATCCTAAAACCAAGTTCGTTTGTGAAAGAGTTGCTCCATCTGATCGGGCGTGAAATCTGTAAATCGATTCTATACCCGCTTCGAATTCTGCAGCCGTATGATTCGTATCTTGATCTAGCCGTTCCGATACCTGAAACAAGGTGAGATAATCGAGTGTGATATCCGCTTCACCTTCAGGCTCAGGAAAAGGAGGTGTAGGTATTTTCACGGTGACTTTCGATCGACCATAATCGTTTGCAACCCATGAATTCATCAGTCGCGCAATCCAAAATAATCTCTGCATATTTAAGACGCCACAACCGATTCCTCTCTCGAGCTCCGCGTCGCTACTGCTGTTATCCGAATCATCTTCCATTCCTACACTCTCAATAATGTGCATTGTCGTACAACTGGCAATCCATGCAGCATGAGGACAAGCTGTACATCTCAGGAAGAGTGTCCTTAATACCCACGCGACGACATGATGCCGAGAAGGATAATTCAACACACTCGTCGTTTCCAAAGCCATCTTTGCCAATTCTACCAATTGTGCCTCCACTGGACTTGGATTGCCACCCGAAAACAGAGATCCCAATGCAGCAACGCCACACAAGATGGGATCATGCGGATCAGAGTTTTCGAGATTCAGTCCCCATCTCTCCACGATCTTCCGATTAAATAGATCTCTCTTGAAAATTCCAAAGATTTGATGTGTAGTATCAAAATAATGATTTGTGAGTCTCTGCATCTCAGCTTGACCTATCACTCTCGTGATCGGCGGTTGAGCATATGATTGTTCATCCTTAAGACCCAAATTCCAAGCCAAATGAGGTTTACTTAACTTCCCGGCATCCAATTTCAAGGCCAAAGAAGCCGCAAATGCCTTTCCCCAAAGATTTGTATCTTTGGCACCACTGGTATGAGGGACATGGGCACTTTCACTATCTGCTCTCTCCCGTTCATCTCGATGATGAATGCTCGCATCGGGTGAACTATGACTTTGAGAAACATCCGTGTCGTGATCTTTCAAGGTATGTCTTCTCCGTTTCCTCGGACCGAGTTCATAATGACATTCGTAGCCGTATCGAATACACGTAGCGCAAGGCTCCGATCCATCACAACGCTTCTTTCTTGATTTACAAGGTTGACATGCACGTTTGACCCGTTGCCGCCCAGGTCGGATATCAGGTCGGATGTCAGAGCCTTGTTGGTTTGGTAAGTTGGGATCGAGTTGCTGATCTCCCGCAAAAGGTTGCGGCTGAACTTGTTGATTCGATTCGGTTGGTGGGTTCAATAATTGATTATCCATCTTTCCTTTCTTTTTTTCCCTTTCAATATATGTCGTAGAATTGATTCAATGGAAATGATTTGGGTCCAACTCCAATGTTTTAATGAAATTTTGCGCCTCCGGGATAGAATCTAATTTGGCCGAAGTCTCATGTAGGACTTTCGAAACCCCTGTTCAGTAAAGAATGCAAAATCGCTCACCAAAGCTTCTCTAATGCTTATCAAGAAATACTCTTTTCAGGAGGTCAATACGTGATATATATATATAATTATGCGTATCAATGTTGTTATTGCATCAATTGATAAAGTTGATAACTTCAATATCAAGGTAGGTGTCCTCGGTACTTGCTCGACATGGAAAATCTAGATCGAACCTCGAACTTCTCCAACTTAATAATTGTTTGGGTCAGGAGTTCAAAAAATTCTATGAATACCTGCTAGATCTGGGATTCCCTATCACCAAAGCTTCTTGCAGAAAAGATCTGTCGGGTACAACGGGACATTCGGTCATTGATCCACTTTATCTGCATTTAGCATTGAACTTTGATAAGGAAAAGATTTGAGAAACCACGACGTAGTAAAGCTTTGATAACTTTTCTTCAGAATGTCATCTATACATACCGACCATTATCGTGGAAGAAAACAAGATGCGGTCGAAGGCGTTGAATGGTGGCAGCTCAAACTCATCACCGACTTTAGACTCGAATTCCTTGTTCATATGATTGTGTCGAACAAATACCATCACCAAAAGATTGTATCGATACTCGAATTGAAAGGATGTGACGATTGAAGAGTTGATAGGACACAATTGAATGGATACCGAAGATGTCGATATCGATGTCAGTCTCTACTCATCGCACACAAGACGCACGGAGTCGATTCCGCAAACCAAACAAACCAGTGTGACCTCACCAAGAGTTCACAGCCAACAAGCCACCACCGAGATTTATCCGACTATAACTTATTCCAAATGAAGCCGCAACATCATCATGATTTCCACAATGCGGGCACCAATTAATAGGTGATGAGAACCAGGCATACGAGAAATCAATCCGAGAAATTAATCCATTTAGTTCACATCATCCGCTCCAAACATAGCAGCTCTAAACGATAGGGTAGTAGAATGGAAGTCAAGTTAAGTTTTCCTTTCCTGCATCGATTCATTACTCATTACAAGTATTCAATCCATCCAGAACACTACAACCAACAAGTCACTGCTTTATCCTGCCTCTCCATTCTTTCTCTCCATTCCTCCTCTTAATCCCTCCCCCTGATCCATTCCCCTATCTCGCTTCCTCTCCCCATACGTTTCCATCATCTATCACCCCATTCCCACTTCATCCCACCAAAATCTATACTCCTCCTTATCCCTATTCCTCTACCCATCCCCCATAATCCCTTTCCTATAGCAACAACAACGACAATAAGTTTCATTTTTCCTTCCCCTCCCCCCGTTCCTCTCAGTTCCCCTCTCCAACAGAAGAACTCTAGACTTTTTTTCTTCTTCCCTCTTCCCTCTTCCCTCTTCCCAAGACAAGTGAAGTACTCCCATTTCCCCCCCCATCTCCGAAACCCACCTCAAAAAGCCCTCGAGACACCAAAAACCAGCACCTACACACTCAAACCCAAAAGATCAAGAAGGAAAAACGAAAAACGAGCCATCTTCACAAGGCATGCAGTGCGCATTTTTTGATGTTGAAGGATAATGATGATGATCACCCAACATGAGAAAGCGTGAGCGTGATCATAAGCAGTAGCAGAAGCACAAGGATATGACAGAGTGATTTGTGTACTAAGTATCTACATGTGTAATTCCACAGTTTCGATAATCAATAAGTATCCGATGTAATAAAATTTGAACTTGATGCAGTGAAAATGTGAATTTCTTGAATCATATTATGTGTTATTGCTACGACTGAAGGTATCTAAGAACATTTCCACATCTCCCAATTCCAATTCAATTCGATCATGTAATGCGACTCCTGGGAAGAGAGTAAAAGAGCACGCGCGTGAAAGAAAAAAAAAGAGAAATCGCAACCTATCAAAATGACGCTTTGCTCACTATAAAGATCGAACGCACCTTGGATCTAGGTACTCTCATTATTTGGGGGGCATTCTCAGGTCGTCGTTTACGCATTTCAATTCGAAATCTGCTGTTCATTCTAAACCATGCGTATATCTTTCGGACTTTTGCCCAGCATGTTGTATGACTACTCCTATGTAATCCGCTCCGAATCATTTCTTCTTTGGATGACGCCTCCCGGTGACAGGCGGGGTTTGAAGTTGACGTTTCATTCCCACTTTCTTTATTCATATCGAAAATTCAACCCCGCACACTTTTCGTCACATAATTCCTCATTTCCTATTATCTACGCTTGATCCACGCTCGCCTCGTATTGTATCCAGATAATCTCCTCTCGATGAATCTATACTTGGTCTTAAAGAAGAACTTGAGCTCCTTCTTCTTCTCGCTCGAGATTCATTTGGATTCAAGGGATTGAGACCTGATGTACGAGCGAAGAGATTGAGAATATCGGATAGAGTAATCACACCTGTCAAACGACCCGAGATACGTGCACCAGGTAAAGCTGCGGCAGATACGGCAGGGAATGAAGGAGAGGGTGGCACGGAACCACTGCCACTTGGTTGTTGAACAACAGAGGCATGCGCGAGGGATGGGGTTGCAGGAGCTGATGGAGATGGAGATGCCGATTCAACGACCCACATACGGTGAGACCTGGTCGCGACAAGTTTTGCTACGGTATGGGCGAGAGTCGAATATGGGTTGACGTGAAAGACTGGGAAGGAATCCTTTCCATCACCAATTCCTCGTTCGCTCAATATGACAGAGATGAAATGTATGCAAGAGGATTGAAGGAGAGGTAGACTACTTGTGTGTGTAAGAAGTTTAGTGTCAGCTGTTGATATGTTACCAACAACATTTGCAGCGTTGTCAACCACTGCAATACTGGTCAATCCTTCGTTGCTCATGAGCTGAAGAGCATCTGTGAGAAGCTTATCACCACTATATCCTTGTTAGCAGAAATTGTGCTGTGAGAATACTGAGAACTCACTTGATTGCGATAGCGTGCTGCGTTCCAATATTCAAATCCCTCAGAATCGTTGGATATAACTGATCGATGGCTGGAAAACTACTACCATTATCCCATAAGAATTTGACCAATTTTAACTGACTCAAAATTCCCACAACTGTTGTAGTGCCTGGTTTGCAGACAAGAATACGATGTACACCACTGCCAAATATCTCTACGGCTTTCGAAAGGTCTTCCGATTCGGAAAGTGTTGTCAGAGGTTCTTTTTTGGCAAGTGTTATGATATCTCGAAGTGGGATAGGTGCGCGTTCCCGAGCTTTGCTTGCTAATTGCGAATATGCATCTGTTTGTCCTTCATCGGGGCTTGCTAGTCCAAGAACTACAAGTAGGTATGCATTGAGGTCATTGTAGTCGAAGCTATCGCAAGCAGTCACGTCATTTGAAGTTTCGCGGATAAGAATGACATTTGGGGGGCCGGACTCTATGAGCGCCTATCGAAGAGATTAATATTCAAAGTAAATATTATGAAGAAATTTATGCAAACCTTTGTCGCATGTTCAACATCTGTATCAAGTTCACACCAATGAATGTCAGATTCCTGTACCAATTCTCCGACGTGAATTTGTCTCCAATCCCTTCCTGCGAATTTTGGATCTCCACCTTTTTGTGCCGGGGGATGGTTTAGCAGCTCTTGAACCGCAGCTTGTGTGAATGATGGATGCCTTTGAGCTCTTGGTGATTGTCGTAGATTTTCGGCGAAGCTAGAACGATGATTGATGTTCGCAGGATTGTTATTACTAGGTGAAGAAGTACTTTGCCTCGGGGGAGGATCAAAAACTGTACGATCTGCCATGGCAGAGAAAGATTAATATGAGACTTGAATGTATCGCTACCTAAGTATGTAGTTTGTTCTTTGGGATTGTATGAGTCGTGATCTTAATCTACTGGATTGATGATTTTTGATTTTGATTTTGATTGTTGTTGGAGAATACTGGTAGATGGGAATGCTGATCATAGCGAACATGGATTGAGGGGTAGCAACACGCTAAGATCCCTTACGATCTAAAAAATTGGGGTAAATTTGGTCATGATGACTGTTTGAGTAATATAAATTTTGATTTGCTGTAAATTGCGAGGTAAAGGGATGATATCTACTACCAAATCTGATGATATTTTGCGAATGGGACCATTGAGAGATGTTTCAAGGGAGGGATAGAAGAGAGGAATGAGTATTTGAGTGTAATATTTATCGACCATCACACAGGTACCAGTAGTTATGTTCATGATGAGTAGTTCCTCCCTACCTAGGTGCATTATATCCTGTTCTATTCCGTTGTCCCTTGCTCTCCATATACTCATATCATTCATGGTGTATCAAATGTACCAGACCCTTGACCTTTTGCCAGCCAACACTTTTGTTACCTAGGTATCATCAGAGGGGCGACGGACACGCTACACGAACCCGGAAGCAAGGCCGTTCATAGCTATCAAATGTCCTTGCGTACTCTCTAGAGTGCCTAGGTACTCTTCATGATTAAGGATCAGTGGTGCGCGCGTTGATCTCGAAAGAAGGCTGAAGGCTGAAGGCTGATGGGTAAGTAGGATGATATAGATTGATGAGGCTTACTGGCTGGATAGAGAGGTGCTAGTTACCTACGACGTGTGTAATGGAAGGAGAATACCTAGTAACATCGGCGTCTCGATCAACAAGTCTTTCATCAGCAAGGGGTTCCAAGGAGGGGGACCTAGATTAGAAAATAGAGGAGACGCATTGCCATTCCGAGAAACAAGTCGTAATTAACCGGTAACCTACTAGGTGCGTAGGTCGTGGCATCCTGACTCCTGACTCTAGAATCGTCAATGGATGGAATCACAATAAACCCCGTGAGAAGACTGAGACATGAATAGGTACCTAGGTACGGTAGCTGTAATGTGATAATGGACATAACATATACCTACACATACACAGTGGGAATATCCAACAACAGGATCAAGGGTCCGTCAAGAAGTACGGTTACCGTGTATCTGTTGGTATTCATTCATTCATTCCTTCGTTCCTTCATTCAATTGTAGTGTTCGCTGACAAGGCCATTCATTCATTCATTCATTTGCCATTATCGTAGAGACCACTTGGATGGATCCGAGATTTTAGCGCGAGAGTCACTTTATTAAATGTTTGGTGATCTCCAAAAAAAACTGGGAGGGATTTCTAAAATTCTAAATTCCAAAATCTAAAATCCAAACCCCCACCACAACAACACAACTTTATCCAACGTCAACTTTCTAAATAAAGAAATCTTTCTTTCCCTCCCTACAAATCGTTACGCTTTCGATTTTTTTTTATCATTTCGTACAATAATTATCTTCCGTCCTCGACTTCGTAGGAATCAAGGCGCATTGAATGCGCCTCGCGCCCAAGTTTATAACTTCTTCCTTAATATTCAACGTTCCGATCCCTCGTATCCTTTGGAACCCGTCGAGTCTTCCCACCCACATTCCACCGTCATGTCTGTTCTTCCAGCAGATGCACATGCAGAGCTTGCACAGCTACTGTCTGCTCTACAATCTGCCGACAATAATGTTCGCACCCAGGCTGAAGAGCACTTGAACAACAACTGGGTAGCCACCAAACCCGAAATGTTGTTGATGGGCTTGGTTGAGCAAATATATGGTTCCAACGATGCAACTGTAAGATTCATTACTAGTCCTCAATATCAAACTTGAAGATCTGTGTCTCTAATTTCAATCATGTTATAGACTCGATCCTTTGCTGCAGTGCTCTTCCGTCGTATAGCATCCAAGTCTCGCAAGACAGACGAGAACAACTCGATCGAATTATTTCTCGCTATTCCAAAGCAAGAAGCATATGTTATCCGACAAAAGCTCATAGAGGCATTAGGTCTGGAGAAGTCGAATCCAGTAAGAAATAAGATTGGAGATGCGGTCGCCGAAATAGCTAGAGAATACTCTGATAATGGTATGATACTTGGGCGCAGGAAATAATTCGGAAAGTCAATCTAACATTTTATAGGTGAACAATGGCCAGAAATCCTGGGTGTTCTCTCGACTCTAAGTTCTTCACAATTAGCCGGACAGAGAGAAATAGCATTCAGAATATTCTCTACGACTCCTGGCATCATCGAGAAGCAACATGAAGATACAGTATTAACAGCTTTTAAGAATGGTTTTCAGGATACCGAAACTGCAGTGAGTCCTTTTGACTTTGAGGATACAGGACAATCACTAATAAAACAACAAGGTCCGCTTGGCAGCTATGGAAGCATTTACATCATTTTTCTCCAGTCTCGGCAAGAAGTCGCAATTAAAATATTATGGCCTCATTCCAGAAGTCCTCTCGATCCTACCACCCTTGAAGGAAAGTCTGGATTCGGATAGTCTTAGCACAGCACTTATTTCACTCATGACCCTTGCAGAGGTTGCTCCGAAAATGTTTAAACCATTATTTCACAATCTAGTAACATTCTGCATTCAAACAATTCAGGAGAAGGAGTTGAGCGACGTGGTTCGCCAAAATGCCCTCGAGCTCATGGCAACATTTGCCGATTATGCTCCAGCTATGGTGAAGAAAGATTCGAGTTTTGTAACCGACATGATTACTCAATGCCTGAGTCTCATGACTGATATTGGCGAGGATGACGATGATGCAGCCGAATGGAATGCTTCAGATGATGTACGAATATCCCCCCTCAATTTGTCAAACCACTAACTGACTTGAACAGATGGATCCAGAGGAGAGTGACTTGAATCACGTTGCTGGCGAGCAGTGTATGGATCGATTGGCAAACAAGCTCGGAGGATCCATTATCCTGGCACCTACCTTTAATTGGCTACCCAGAATGATGCTTTCCGAAGCATGGAGGGATAGACATGCTGCATTGATGGCCATCTCAGCAATTTCAGAAGGCTGCAGGGATTTGATGCTCGCAGAATTGAGCAAAGTTCTAGAGCTTGTTGTTCCTGCTTTGAGCGATCAGCATCCGCGTGTGCGTTGGGCCGGTTGCAATGCTCTTGGACAAATGAGCACCGATTTTGCAGGAACCATGCAGAGTCTATACCACGAAATTGTAGTAGGCAGCATTATCCCTGTTCTCAAGAGCCCAGAGCCACGTGTCCAAGCTCACGCAGCAGCTGCTCTCGTCAATTTCTGCGAAGAGGCCGAAAAGAAGACTCTCGAACCATATCTCGACGATTTATTGAGTAACTTGTTCCAGCTCCTTCAAAGCCCAAAGAGATATGTTCAAGAACAAGCTCTTTCCACAATCGCAACCATCGCAGACTCCGCCGAGGCCGCCTTTGCCAAATACTACGATACCTTGATGCCCATCCTCTTCAATGTTTTGAAGGCAGAATCAACAAAGGAGCTTCGTTTGCTACGCGCAAAGGCAATGGAATGCGCTACTCTAATCGCTTTGGCAGTGGGAAGAGAGAGATTAGGCAACGACGCAATAGACTTGGTCAAATTACTGGCTACTGTTCAGCAAGGCATTGTGGATTCGGATGACCCACAAGCTCAATACCTCATGCACTGCTGGGGACGTATGTGTAGGGTTATGGGAACCGACTTCCTCGCATATCTTGAATACGTCATGCCTCCTCTTTTGGAGTTGGCAAGTGCTAAAGCAGATATTCAACTTCTTGATGATGAAGATGAAGTTGAGGCCGTACAGGCACAAGAAGGCTGGGAGCTTGTCCCACTCAAGGGCAAAGTTATCGGTATCAAAACTAGCACTCTTGATGACAAGCACATGGCAATCGAGCTCTTGGTAGTCTACGCTCAAGTCTTAGAGGCCCATTTTGCTCCTTACGTGCAGGGTGTTATGGCAAACATTGCCTTGCCAGGTCTCGCGTTCTTCTTCCATGATCCTGTTAGAGTGGTCTCGGCGAAGTGTGTACCGCAATTACTCAATTCCTACAAGAAAGCATACGGTCCGGAATCCTCTCAACTAAGAGACCTTTGGGGAGCAACAATTCCCAAGGTTCTCGAGGTTTTGAGTGCCGAACCAGCTATCGATACACTTGCTGAGATGTATCAATGCTTTTACGAGTCGGTGGAAGTGATGGGCAAGAATTGTCTTCCTAGGCAGCAAATGGATCTATTCATGGATTCTGCTATTTCTGCCCTAGAAGATTACAAAGAACGCGTTAAGATTAGAGCGGAAGAACGAGCTGATGCCAACCGAGAAGAAGGTGATGAAGATTCCGAGGAAACACTTTATGCTATTGAAGACGATCAAACTCTGCTTTCCGACATGAACAAAGCATTCCACTGTATTTTCAAGAACCACGGTCCTGCTTTCTTGGAATCGTGGCAGAAACTTCTCACAACATACTCCGCCTTTCTCTCAAGCGAGGATCCCACACAAAGACAATGGGGATTGTGTATCATTGATGATGTTCTCGAGTTCTGCGGTGCAGAGAGCGCTAGATATATGGAACCCCTTATCAAGGGTCCCTTAATTGCTGGGTGCCAAGATCCTGCTCCCGCCAATCGTCAAGCAGCTACTTATGGTATTGGTGTCGCAGCCCACAGAGGAGGTGCACCCTGGACCGAGTTTGTAGGCAACACGATTCAGCTTTTGTTTGATGCTACGCAAATTCCCGACGCTAGAGGCAATGATGATGTTTACGCGACGGAAAATGCATGTGCTGCCATCGCTAAGATATTACATTATAATGCATCTGGTGTTGCGAATCAACAAGCAGTCGTCACAGCATGGATCGATACTTTACCTATTGTCAACGATGAAGAGGCTGCGCCATATGCATACCTTTTCCTTGTTCAGCTCATTGAACAGTAAGTCTATATATTCAAAATTTGATTTGTACATGACTAACACATCTAGACAAAACCCCGCTGTTACTTCTCAACCAGCCAAGGTCTTTGTTTTCGTTGCTCAGGCTCTTGAAGCCGGGACACTACAAGGCCAAACTGCAAACAGAGTTGTTGAAGCTACCAAAACCCTCCTCGCTGCAGCTAGTTTAAATCCTGCCCAACTTTTGGCGCAACTTTCCCCCGAAACTCAAGCAATTGTTCACGCATGGTTTGCTTGATCTTTCCCTTTACCTTGGGATTGATATTCGATTTGCATGGGTGGTTGAGGGTATGAGATGAAGTTTTGATGATAGAATGATACCACATGAGCACGTATATTTTCCGGGTTACCTTTGGGATGGTTAGGCTAAGGTGGTGGTTGGAATTTGGCTAGTCATCAATATTACTCGACGAATTCAATGGGTGTATGGAAGGACATAGCGATCAAATGGGAGCCACTGCAAGCTAGATTTTTTTCTTTCTTTCTTTGAGGAGGAAGGTAACAATGGTTTGTTCAGACCATCTCATGTTTTAAATAGCTTAGGAATGCCTGGGATGCAGATGGACAAAAATCGGGAAGTGGGAAAGAAAGAAGAGAGAACCGAAGATCTCTAAAATGGTAAGATGTTGACTCAACAAGAATAGGGTCAACACCAAATTTACAGATAGGCGAATGAAATGAAAAATATACTTATAAGTTCTTGATGGGGAAATTTGTGATACATTTTAATTAAGGGCCATAATGGTAACTCAAAAAGGGTTGGGGTCCCTACATGATAGTGGCTTGCATATGGTGACGCAATGCCGTGGTGCCCGACTGGGCTTTCGGTATCTTTGAACTGGGATTATGTGGTGCCGAGAATTTTGGAGGGGGAAGAGGGGGAGAGAATTAGATGATTTCTTGCATTGGTTTGGCGGGGAGGGAGACTAGGGAAGAGGGGGGGATGCGTGGTGGGTGGTGAATGGATGAGTGAGTAGATCGGTGTGTGAGGGATGGAATGTAGAAGAGAGAGAAAGAGGTGGGTGGGGTGGGGGTGGGCTTGTTAGGTAGATGGACAGAGAGGTGATGGGTGGCAGATAGAGGGCTGTTTTTGTAGATAGTTATGTATATGGGTTGGAGAAGAGAGAGAGAGAGAGGGATTGATTATTTTGATGTTGGGTATGTATGTATGTATGTATGTATGTATGCATGCATGTATGCATGTATGTATCAGCAATTGGGTATTGAGGTATGGTGATAAGAATAATTCAACCACCCATCGAATCAGAATATTTGATAATTACCACGAGTAAATGTTTCGACTTATGTTTTGTGTTTTGTTTTTTGTGTTATAATCTTTCATATGTAGTGGTTTATGTGCTGATCTATATTGATTGGGAGGGAGAGTTGATGATTACGAGAGAAGCGGTATTGAGAAGTTGACTCGGGCTTTTCTTCTCTAGAGATAGGATCAATAACCTACCTAGAATCCTGGATACCTAAGGCATTTAGAATGTTTAATGCGAAATTGGTTCATTTGTATGGAAGTACCTGACTATGGAAGTACCTAACTATGGAAGTATCCGCAGACGGAACGGGAGATATTCTCTTCGGGGATTAAGTGCATCATCTGCTTAGATCTCGCGATTAGAAATAGGAAGGGTGAAGAGATTGGTAGGTGAGTAAGTTGGTCTGTATATACACATTATTCGCAGATCTTTGTTATTGGAGAATACAAGAGACGAGACAGACACACATATGGATATATTGATACTCGAGTCAAGGCAATATAGAATTTATATGTATGATTAGTTACCGAAAACTTCACTCGCAATCAAAGCATTATGTAATCAAACCTCAAATCACAACGACTTATCTACCACCTACCTAGTCAATTTGCCTTTCGGTTCTTGCATCACCACACAAAAAGTTGATTCATTGATCGTCCTGATCTAACTATATAGTACTTACTAACACTACTACTAAACAAGCTTTGTTTCCCCTTTACAAACAACGTCAATTGATATCAGAGATATATTTATTGATTTGTATGATATTCTCTCACCTCAAATCGAATCCCCACCAGCCATCGGAGGACTGCCAGTTATCCATCCATATTACAATATCGATACAAATCCCACGCATTTCAATCATCGGTACTTTCGAAACCGATATCCACTTCCGACGTAAAGCCCCCCGCAGATTTTCGGAACGAAAGACAATCAAATTGTACAAAGTACACAAGCTTTACAAAACATTACAAGAATCCTCCGACCGAGAGTGTGTCTTCTGAGATCTTCTGAGGAGGACTGCTCGATTCTGCGACTCGATATTACCATCACGCACGGCGACTCGACACTCTGCGACCTAGAAAGAATGATGGCATACGACAAAGCGCATACTTGATTGAGAAGAAAAAACCTGATAGACCTACGATTAATATAAATATACACAAACGTCGAATTTCTTCTTGAGATTCTTTGAGTGGTGGAGTATTTGTGGACTTGATCGAGTGGAGAGAAGATTTCACGGGAGGTCGAAAGGATATTCGACGCTCACGCAAAGTTTCATTCATCTTCAACCCTCGAGTGTCATTACCGTACACTCGATTTCGACACAGCCACCAGCAATTCCGACGCAGATGTCGACTTTGTCATGAGTAATTTCTTTAATATGCCAATGACCCAAGAGGACCTGCAGCGGCAGGTTGCTCAAAGGAGGGCGCATTCTAGGTCTCTGAGTATACCGCAACCTCAACCGCAGCAGCAACAACAACAGCGGCCTTCCGCACAATCTAACGGAACTTCCATGAACATGAATCATAATATGAGTAGTGGAAATAGCTTGGATGAAATCATCATGCAGAATAACGACGAATTACAACGGCGGCAGAGTTACTCACAAGACTTTTCGCAAGATCACGATCGCAGATCTTCCATGCTGGAATTTGGCAACAGTGATGTCGGTCTGAACGATTTTCAATTTGCCACCCCAACATCTTCTTCCGAGAATCCAATGTTACGTCGACAATCCTTGGGCGAAATGAATATGAACGACCTTTATGGCGGAGGGATGGAGTCTGGAATGGGTATAATGCCACAAATGCAGCAACTTGGTTATTCTGACTCTGTGCGACCAAATTTGATGGATACAACTATGGGATATGGATCTTTCTCGGGAGATATGATGCCTGGCATGATGAGTTATGCTTCCATAGGCATGGATGGTATGTCTCAAGATTCGCCGATGGGCATGTACTCGAACGATAATTATTCCCCTACGGTATATGGAAACGATCCTATGGATTCGATGGACTCGAATATGTTTATAGGGGGTCAAGACCGTGGGAGAATACGAACGATGGCCGATGAGAATAACGAAGAGATGTCATCGAGATCCGTTACCATGGGCCCCACAACTTCGGAGTCACTTTTGAGAGCTCGAGAGGGTATGATAATGAGGCCCTTGGAAGATGAGAATAATGAAGCAATGTCTTCGAGATTCGATGTCATGGGTCAATCACCAAGCGCTATGAGCATGCCTCAAACTTTGATCAATTACAACTCCCCGTCTACTTCAAATGCACCTCCGAATCTTTTAACACGAACATCAAGTACGGCTATGATCCCCACATCTGTATCAACCCCCACAGCTCTCACCGCTCCCGACACCTCCCCATCAGGGCAAGGGATTACGGGCATATACTCCAGCACTGGATTTGATATGCTTGGAGCATTAATAAGAGTGGCAAAAAGACCAAATAAAGTTATTAACATAGGCGCCGTTGATTTATCATGTGCGTTTGTCGTCTGCGATTTACGAGAGACAGATTGTCCTATAATATATGTATCTGATGTTTTTGAGAACCTCACCGGGTATTCAAGACATGAGGTATTGGGAAGAAATTGTCGATTTCTCCAATCACCAGATGGCAAAATCCAAGCTGGTGAACGTAGGACGGCCACAGAAAACGACAAGGTCTATGAACTCAAGAAAGCCGTAGACAATCGAACAGAAACTCAGCAGGCCATCATCAACTATCGAAGAGGGGGTCAGCCATTTATGAATCTTTTGACGATGATTCCTATCCCTGCAAGTGATGACGACCCTACACTCTCTCTGGTGGTCGGTTTTCAGGTTGATGTGGTTGCGAATCCAACTAGTATCGATGGTATGAGTGGTGGGATTTACACGATGAATTATAAGCAAGGCACGTTACCACGATATCAATGGCAACCACCTCAGCAGAATGTTCGTCTAATTGATGCCGGACAAACGATTAGTCGAGATGATGTTAGCGCAGCATTAGCTTCATACGACAATGGTAGTGATCCGGAAACCACCAAGAGAATGTTTGATAAAGTACTTTTGGAGAATAGTGATGATGTTATTCATGTTCTTTCTTTGAAAGGCTTATTCATGTATCTTTCACCGTCATGTTGTCAAGTCTTGGAATATGATGCGTCTGAATTAGTCGGCACTGCTTTATCCTCCATCTGTCATCCTAGTGACATAGTTCCTGTCACTCGAGAGTTGAAGGAAACATCACAAGGGAGTGCTGTCAATGTTGTATTCCGCATTCGTCGAAAGAATAGTGGCTACACATGGTTTGAGAGCCATGGTTCTCTTTGTGCAGAGCAAGGCAAAGGTCGAAAATGTATCGTTATGGTTGGCAGGATAAGACCAGTATACGCACTGGCTCGAAGCGACTTGATGCGAATGGATGGTCTTAGTGATCAACAAATGTATTCGAAATTGTCAACATCAGGCATGTTTCTATACGTTGCAACAAATGTTCGGTCCCTCTTAGATCGCACACCAGATGATCTCGTTGGCACAAGCATTCAAGCGTTGATGCGTGCCGATTCCAAGGTCGCATTTGGTCGAGCCCTGGAGAAGGCAAGAACGGGAAAGATTGTTAAATACTCACATGAGCTTTTCAATAAGCGTGGTCTTGTCATACAAACTGAGACAGTACTCTATCCTGGAGATGCATCGGAGGGTCGCAAACCTACATTTCTTGTCGCCCAGACTCGATTGGTCAACAAAGCATCTCGAAATGTTGCTTCGGCCACTGGAGCAAATGGTACTACTATTCCTGGCGGTAAAACAATGATCATGAGTCCCATCACTAGAACCGATATACAAACTCCCGATGGAATATTATCAAACAATCAATTAGCTCGTCCTCAAGCTAGCCCATTTCCCGAACCTATGACACCAGGAGCTTCTGGTACCACAACCATACCTATCACGCAACCAGGTGGATCCGGGCTTCCAATTGGATCTCAAGATGAAGCCTTGGCTTCTAGGGATAACATTTTCGAAGAATTAAAAACGACACGCGCTACAAGTTGGCAATATGAACTTCGACAAATGGAAAAGGAAAATCGATCACTTGCCGAAGAGGTAGCATCGTTAGTGAATGCCAGAAAGAAACGAAAACGAAGAAAATTACCTGGTAACGTCCAACGAGATTGTGCTAATTGCCATACGAAGAACACTCCGGAATGGAGGAGGGGACCGAGCGGGAATCGAGACTTGTGTAATAGTTGTGGATTGAGATGGGCGAAACAGGTGAGTGATGACGGTTCTGACACCGCACCAATAGCTGGTCAAGCTGTTGATCATTCATCATCCTCCACATCTTGAAGTTGAGTTTGTTGAAAAGAAAACCCGCTTCAATTTCTGGTTCTTCTATATTCATCTCTGGATCAAAATCGAAAAGTTCTCAGTGGATAATTCCAATATCAAGGGCGGGTCAAGGTGCCATTTCGCTATTAGCCGCGAGAAAAATATTCAAGCACATAGCTGCTTTACGCCCTCTTTGCTCTATCATTGTTCTTAGTTTGTTATCTCATCCACCCCGTCGCATTACTTTCACGTCACACGACACTAATCTCATATCTTCTAAACGTTCAGCAAGGTCGCATATCCTCGCGTAGTTCTAAACGCAGTAAAGATGGTGATGCGTCAAGCAAACATTCCAATTCGCCGAGTCATTCTAGTCCATTACATAATGAAATTTCGCAAAACTCGGAATCATTAAATCCGAATTTAAATATCAATCCGGGAAATCTGACGGATTCTACGGTTCCGAGACCGGCAAAGTTGTTGAAGAAGGACTCGGATAACAGTGTAAGGACTGCAAGTACTGGAAGTCCCGTAACGGGTTCTGAGGGAACAAGCAAAATTGTAAAGGGAAATATTGGACCTGGGGGATCAGTAATGGTGGTGTCATGGGAAGTGGGACGGCAATTCCGGCATCTCTTGGAGGACGAACGACGATGCAGAGTCAACCTGTCCATGCGCGAAGTTTGGGATTTAATGAGGGCGGTGTTAGTGGGATCACTAACATTGAGGAGGGGCGAGAGAGTGAGAGGAGTGGGGGAACGGGTGAAATGAACTGGAAGGGAAAGGGTATAGTGAGGGAGGGGCTTACTAGTGGCCAGAGGGAGACAACTGAGGAGAGAAGAGAGCGAGAAAAGAATGAGGACGAATATAAACGAATTTTCGATAATGCGACGAATCATAACGAGCATTTCAAGGATGGTTGACTGGCAGGATTCTTCTAGATTGTTTTGCTAGCTGGATCTGGAGGGATTGATTACATTATTGGATGGGCTTTGCCTTGGAGTTTGAGTGGAGGGTTTTGGAAGGGTTTGTTATGGTGTTGGGAGTTGAGCTGACGCGCTATGGCGTGGGTATCCAAATCTTTTTGAGTCTTTTTGCTGGTTATGTTACTGGGGAGGTGGGGTTGACTTGAATTGAATTGATTGGGGGTGGGCTTGGATGGGATGGCATGGTGTGGTGTGGGGCTTAGAGTTCTTTATACCAGGGGCTTTTACGAACAGAGTTTGTAAGGGATGAAGAAGGTGGAGGGAAAGGGGGTTGGGCGGTTATCTTTGAAAGTGGAATTTAGACTGGATGGATGGGCTCGTTGTTGGGATGCGGAGGATGGATGATGATTTGCTTGCTTGCTATATTTTATCGTGTCGTGCTGTTATACTCTACTCTCTGATCTTTGAAAACATGATGGTGGGGTGGGGGAGTTGGAAGAGCTGGAAGAGTTGGGAAAGTTAGATTGGGAAAGTTGGAGGTTGGGCAGGGAGAGTCAGGTTGGGAAAGTTTAAAGAATACATATATATGCATTTATTTATTTTTGGTTTTGATGATTTGGTTTGATTCGATTGATTTGGTTTGGTTTGATTTGGTTTGATTCGATGACTAGGTGTGATCTAGATGATGGATGAACGATGGGTTGTGAGTGATTGAATGACTGGTGATGTAATCTTATCTTGTATGAAAGAATAGAATATGATAGAGTACAAACACATGAAGTTTGATAAAGTAGGTAGGTAGTTGATACTCATACAATTTCACTACTTTCTCAGTTTCCCGTTTCCCGTTTCCCGTTTGCTCTTTCCTATCCTATCCTATCCTATCCTATCCTATCCCTAATCCTGTTCCCATACGACTCTCATCTCATCCTATCTCATCCTATCCCGAAAGTTCACGTATACATACATACATATACATACATATATCGAATTTCCATTCCCATTCCCATCCCGATTTCCAATCCGAATCTCAAATCCCAGAGTCCAAGAGTTCCAGAGACACATACTCATACTTAGGCTCACATTCACCCAGCATACAGGATACCCATCCATCAACGAGGGGGAAAAAAAGCAAACATATGGGTACACAATAGCATACAATACAAGAACTCAACCACAGCCACAGCCACAAGCATCTCCCTATCATATCGTGCGTACTCTGGTGCCCTAGCATAGCATAACCTTTCATTGCGTAACAGTATTCCCTAAACAAGACCTCAAGAAGCCTCAGACGCCAACCCAGGATTTCCCAGTCAAATTCAACGTCAAAGAAGAGAAAAGGAGAGAAGAAAATAGAAGAACATATCCGAGAATCTGAGAAACCGAGTGACCAAAGAATCAGAGCCATAGCGCCTAATCATCAATTCCCAAAAACCGCGAGAGACAAATAAAGTAGAAGAAAGGGTATCATGTATACGTGAAAGCCATGCGAACCGAACCGAACCGAACCGAACCGAGCGAAATGAACAGAACCAGAACCAGAACAAGCGAAGCCAAGCCGATATGAAACCCAGAAAAAAGATCATGACCGAATGAAACTTCTTCGGCACATCATAACTCAATCTATCAAGAGCGCTTATCTTCCCTTGCTGAACTCTTGGCAAGAGGTCGTTGTGCAATTCGAAATATTCGAGTTCGAAGAACAACCAAGAAGAAATCGAACATAGCATCACAGCATCCTGATGCCTTCCAGAACGCAGACAAAAGGATTCATTACCCAACAACCCCCGCAAGCACTCCCATACACCCCAAATAGACCCCCACGCAAACCAATCCTTCTTTTCTCTGTGAACCTCTCAAGCCCTTGATACTTTCAATGACATCGTTTAGACCTATAAATCCACTTTGTACGAGTGCTCCTACGATACCCGATCCTACCAAACAAACCACCGTCATTCTGCCTAGGAATGTTGGAATAGTTGCGAAAGTCAGGATTGGTATTAAGATACTAAGAGCTATTGCACATGCCAAAGTGGGAAAATCTTCTGCATGAGAAGTTGTATTTCCCACTCCAGGATGATCATTTGCTAGATGGGGTGGTGGATGAAGAGGTGAGTCGACAGCGCTACTGGTAGGTGTTCTCTCAATCGGATGATCATCGTCACTACTATCTGAAACTGAAGATGGTAATGAACGTTTGTGACGAATGAATTGATCTCCATTTCGATGACGACCTTGACTTCTAAACCCAGAAGAAGCAGAAGCAACTGACACTAAATCGTCCTCAACTTTTGGATCTAAAAATCTAGTTTCCACTTCGGTTATGGGACGGACGATTTGAAGGTATTCGCGATAATGGCTAATATCTGGTTGAGAAGCGGGAGGAAGTGATTGAAGAGAGTGGAACGAGGTTAGAGTTTGATCTGGAAGAGGTTAGTATGGGGAAGTATGTGGGGTATGGGGTAAGGTAGGGATGGTGAGGAGTGCTGACTGTATTGAGCCAATTTGTAACCGATCCTCCCCAGAATATCCATTTTATGCCACTGTAAATCACCACCCATTTGTTCACTTGCTCTTCTCGACGCAGGAATTACATCTACCCCGATATTACCATTACCAGTATGACGTAACCTTCTAGATTCTGTATCGGCTTTATCCAATCTCTGTAACTGTTCTTCGAGTTCGCTTATCTCATCTTGAAGATGAAGGAGAAGACGATGATTGAGTGCTTCAAATTTTCGATACATGGGCTTGATACGATCTTCTACTACTGTATCGGAGCCGGAACCGGAATGGGAAGATGCTGATAAGCGAGAGGCAAGAAGTTCATAGCCTGTAATGGTCGGATCAATCTGAGATTGGAGTGTATGCTTGGGTGGATATGGATTGCGGGGTGTTTCAAGATCAGCGGGAGAGAGTGGATTACTGTCTGTGCGATGATGGGTTTTTGGTGTTCCAAATGATGGAGCTGCTCCGTAATAATTTTGACGTTGATTGGCAGCTGCCATTTGAGACGCTAATTTGACCGACGCATCTTTGGAATTTGTGGTGACTCTTAGATTTTCTCGACCATTAACGCTTCTCTCTGGTGATGTGCTCCTATCTGTGTCGATATCGGCTTCTGGTGCTGAGAAATCATCACTGTGAAGGCTACTTGATACGGATGAAGGACCAGTTGGATGTTCCTCTGGAGTATGTGGACGTGATACTGGGGTGAAACTTTTATCGCCATGGTCAATCAACCATTTAGAGGTATCGTCTTGTGTCTCGGCATTTTTCTCCTCTGCTTCCCCTTCCCTAACCTTCTCATCTTCTCCATCTTCTTCATCGGAGTCCTGTTGTAAATAGGCAAACACATTTGGAGGAGATGGCACAGCTGGCGATAGAGATTCTTCTTTAGTCTCAGCTTCTTTTCCTAGGGATAAACCTCTCGTAACAGAAGCTTGAGTTACTGTCGAGTTACTTCCACTTGAGCTACTAGATTTATTTGTCGACGTAGTCAAAGATGTCAAATTCGATATCATAGATGGTGATGTTAATTTTGCTCTTGAAGCTGCAAGGACTGATTTGTGATTAGGGAGATTCTCATTTTCATCCGAAGAGCTTGACGATGAAGACGATGATGAACTTGAATCTCGGTTCCGATGTACCGGCCTCTGGCGAAGACGTTGCCCCTCCATCTCATTTCCTTTTGAAGATGATCCACTTGCGCGCTTCGCATTTGTATGCTTAGGTTTTGGTTTTGATGCCGAATGTCTGTTGCCACTGGAAGTAGATTTATGCATCTTTCTTGATCTATCTCTTTCCCTACTCGTATTTGCTTTTGTGGGTGAGGAGGACATTGTGGGATTGTGGATTGATCGATGTTGACGACGAGTTACGCTACTCTGGAATTCTCGTTCAGCAGCACCCCTTACATCGTCCCTTGATTCATCTTCGGAATCCTCGATTATTGATTCAACTGTTGGTATTTTGTATCTTGTAGCCATATCTCAGGAGAGATCTACCAGTGTCCATTCACATCAGCTCGGCTTAACATTATTGATTCTAAAACAAGAGAAGAAGAATAAAAAGCAAAAATCAATAGATCTCATTGGGAGGGGAAGGTTCTTTAGATTGACAGGGCTTACCTAGATAATTTTGGGTAGCTATGATAGTGTATCGATATGCGATAACAAATTATCAATGCCCGATGAAGAAAACAATTGAATGAAGTGAATGAATTGATGATACAGATGAATTAAAATATTTAATAGTAGTAAACATGATCATGAAGAAGGAGGAGAGATCAAATGGAGGAATTCACGACAAGAGTAGAGAGAGGAAAGAGGAGGAGAAAAGTATCAAAATTCCAACGGATCAATATGATGATGATGGCAAAGTGATTGTCTGTATATCAATTCCCAGCTTCAGCTACGATACAAATATGGCACAAAACTGGCGCGCGCGTTGATCAAATTGGAATTACCTATGAGTGATGATGAATGAGGGGATGGGATGAGATGGGGCGAGGGGGCATGGATGTGTGTGCATGTGTGCGTGTGTGTGTGATGAGCGAGTGTTCAGCCGTCTCGTCGCCTCGTGTTTTGTGAGGGAAGAAGTGTTTCAAATTGTTCTTAAAAGATGGAACCACCAACACAGGCAATGAGAAAAGAATGAACGATAATAGATATAAAGTATAAGATACAAGGGACGGAAGGGAGGCGAGGCAGGCAGTGAAGGGTAAGAAGAAAAGGTTTAAGAAGGGACCAGGGATAATCCGAAATGTAGCAGGGGAGCTTTTAAGACTTTCTGATCATGGGAGAGTTCCCGTGAGTGGATAAGTTGGGTCGACGGTCGATATTGTTTAAGAATTCGCATAAGAAGTTGGGTGATGTACGAAGGATGATGTACGAAGGATGATGTTGTTTGTGTAAAGGTCTTGGAGGTCTTGGATTGCGATTTGACAATGATGGATGGATGGATGGATGGATGGATGGATTGATTGATTGATTGATTGATTCTATTCATATCTCGGGCGTTGTGTTTGAAGTGATGGAATCGATAAATGGACGATTGGTGGTTGGTCACACTTGGTTTGATGGGCTGATGATGTTGCTTTCCTAGATGTGGAATGGGAAAAGGAAAGGGAAAGGGTACGCCATTCGAAGGATTTCATGCATTATGAAGATCACAACATTTGGCTCTTGTCCAGGAGAGTTTGTCAGTGAAATGCATTTTGACTTGGGATATACGAGCATCTTTTGATGGCTTTTGTTTGCTTTCTTTGACATATACCTAGAATAGACACAGGTATCCTAGAAATGTTATATTGGCATTTATCAAGCGACCAGTAGCTCGTCCGCCCGACTGTCTTATAGTCCGGGGAATAGAAGCCAAGCTAGATTAAGTACAAAAGAGTAGAAAAAGCAAACCATCCCATCGTGACCATCTCACTATTCTACTCCGTGACAATCCTAGTCGGCCTCCACGGCAGTGGCCCCCGGAGGGCCAGCGGAGCGTCATATAAGATCTTAGTTTTGTTTGCGTTGAATCAGGTATTCTCACCTACTAGGTAGTCGTCTCCTTTTATCGATGATGAATCCAAAATCTGCCTGCCCAGTATGTAACATCAAACAAAACAAATACTAAATTATCACTTATGCAAATGTATATCCGGTTATGATGGGATTGGTCGGATCAATAGTCTGCTGCGTTGCTGCACTGCTGCATTGCGGGACCTCCCTTTAGACCAAACTAAATTATGTGACCATATAATGCAGCTATAATAGTGTGAACAGAGTGAAGGATGAAGTGTGAAGGGTGAAGGGTGAAGGGTGAAGGGTGAAGGGTGAAGGGTGAAGGGTGGAGGGTGGAGGGTGAAGAGAGTGAAGGGGCCATTAGATTGCAGCAAATATCACCCTTGATCTCATAGCAAATAAAAACAAACAAGTACACACATACCTACTACATACCTACATACATACATACATACACACATACACACATACACACATACACACATACACACATACACACACGCACACCCAATTCAATCGATATTATTGAATTGGGTAGCTACCGACATCAATCAATTAATCAATTGGTGATGAGAATTATCATCAATGTAGGTACCAATTTCCAATTCACAAATAGAAAATAATTGTGATACACATTCACTCAGCCTCACATTCTCTCATATTTTATCTTGATTTCCTTCATCTTTTTGATAAGAAAAGATAATATCATCGCCGAGTATGATGGAGATTCGATGACACGAGATGGAAGATTCTATCAAGACGTGCACCATTCTTACTCGACACCTTATATTTGTATAACCAATACTTCTCCAACACATATTATCATATCAATCAATATCACACGCCTTACGGGATATCATAATAAGTTCATCGATAACAATATCCGTCTCATTTGAAGTTCATTCATTTTTCACGCATCATCCACAAGTAAGACGGAGAGAGGAGTCACAGCCACCGAGTGATCCTATCCCTATCTTTTTTCCCCCGAGACCCCTCGAATCGGGTGCCCAATTATTCAGAAAATCTCATTGCATGCATGAGCCCGAGCCCGAACCCGAACTCTGCCTGACCATATGATCAACGACCGTGAATTCTCTAGAATTCTCTATCAAACCATTATTTGCCCAAGAGAAGACCAATTGGAAAGATACCACCTCTTTGAGAGGATCCGCAAGTCCGATGACTCGATTTTCTCCTCTGGTTCTTCGCAGATATCTCCTTGGGGGCCAACTCAATTCGACGGGTTGTCTTCGTCATAGAGCTATTGGTAGTAAACATGTACCTTCCATTTACGCCTCAAGATCTCGGGCAATACACGGATTACATACTAATGCAGAATCGGCGTCTTCCTCCTCCACGAATCACAGCATTCAAAATTCATTCAAAGCAGCGCGGAAACAGCCAAAAGATGAAGGAATAGGAAGAAATACAAATTCGGAAAAGTTACAAAGTCTTGATGAATGGGAGTTGACAGTAGGAATCGAAATACACGCACAATTAAATACCGAACGAAAACTTTTCTCACACGCGGCCTCATCCTTTAACGATACGCCCAATACGCATGTCGCATATTTCGATGTAGCCTTGCCGGGCTCTATGCCCATATTTCAAAGCGAAACTCTCATACCTGCTATTCGAGGAGCGTTAGCTCTGAATTGTAATATTCAAAGAACGAGTCGATTTGATCGCAAACATTATTTTCATTGGGATCAACCTGCGGGGTATCAAATTACACAATACTACGAACCTTTTGCGAAAGATGGATACATGACATTATATGCGCACGATGGAATTGCAAAGGAAGATGGAGAAGAAATTCGGATAGGAATCAAACAAGTACAAATGGAACAAGATACGGCCAAAACAATCTCACAACCTGGGGATATACACTTGTTGGATTTCAATCGTGTAGGTTTACCATTGATTGAAATTATTTCTCTGCCACAGATACATCATCCAAGTACAGCAGCTGCATTTGTCCGCAAGGTACAAATGTTGTTAAACTCAGTTGATGCTTGTGTTTTGGGTATGCAATCTGGGGGATTGAGAGCAGACGTAAATGTTTCTGTAAAGAGAAGAACAGAGGACAGTTCCGGTTTTGAATACGCCGGTGTTCAAGGACTTGGGCAAAGAACAGAGATCAAAAATTTGAGTAGTTTCAAATCTATTGAAGATGCTATCATTGCCGAACGTGATAGACAAATTTCGGTTCTGGAAGACGGTGGGGTTATTGAAGGAGAAACTCGTGGATATGCAATTGGAAGTACAGAGACACGAAGACTTCGAGGGAAAGAAGGAGAGGTGGATTATAGATACATGCCAGACCCAGATCTAGCCCCTGTGATTATCGATGAAGCACTTACACAACATCTTGGTGCTACGCTCGGCGTCTTACCGGATGAAGAATTGGCAATACTCGAATCTGAATACGGTATCACGGTAAAAGATGCTATTGATTTAGTGTCTTTGAATGAGGGAGGACGAGTGGAATATTTTCGTAATGTAGTAGATGTTTTGACATTATTGAATCCTCATGAACCGCAAACGAAACTGGGAAAATGGGCAAGCAATTGGGTTTTACATGAACTGGGTGCGTTGATCTCGGATTATGGAGAGGAGGAAAATCCACTCAGGTTTACGAGTTATGGGGAGTGTGTGATTTCACATTCTCAAATGGGTCATTTGATACATTATCTTAACGAGGAGAGAATTACGGGAAAGACGGCGAAGAAAGTTTTGAAGGTTTTATTTGAGAATGGACAGGGGGGAGAGGTGAAATCGGTAGAGGAGATTATTGAGGGTGAAAATTTGTGGTTGAGGAAAATGGAAAGAAGTGAATATGAAGAGTTGGCGAGGAGGATCTGTGAAGAGGAGAGGAAAACTGTCGAGGAGATTTTGCAGGGGAAGGATGGGAAGATTAACTTTCTGTTAGGAAAGATGATGAGGGGGGATAGGGAGGGGAGGGTTCAACCGCTTGTTGCGAGGGAGGTTTTGAGGGAGGTGGTGGAGGGGTTTAGAGATGTATAGGGGGGTTGCCTTGGATGAGGTTAGATGACTGAAATTATTGAAATGAAATGATCACAATATCAATCCTTGTTGGCGATTGAGATAAAGCTTTGTTCTATTTCGTTTCGTTCCGTCTAGTATCACTCCTTGACACTTTATTTCCTCTCCCTTCATTCCGTTTTCACATCTTCTTCTTCCTTCCTCATTTCATCATGTCATCACAATTACCAACAAACCAACCAACCAACAAACAAACAAACAGTACAATACCTCGATACCTCAGTAACGTGGCTGTACTGCATTCAGCACAGTCGACAAATTCGATTCCAACTCCACGTCCAATCCCACGCTAGACCCGTCCCCGTATCTCGGGTCTGAGACAGGGATGAAGATGGGTGGTTTGACGCGCGCTTAGGTGGAGGCTTTCGATTGGTCTTTGGATGTACTTGGGTTTTTAGATGGGTAGGTTTGTAGGTTTGTAAATGGGTAGGTTTGTAGATGGGTAGGTTTGTAGATGGGTAGGTTTGTAGATGGGTAGGTTTATAGATGGGTAGATGGGTAGCTGTGTAGGTATGAATAGATGTATGAATGGATGTATGTATGTATGCATGGATGGATGAATATATCTAAGAGTAGATATTCATTTATACATAGAGTCAAATGTAGATATTGAATTTTCTTTGTTTATAGAGGATTTCATCGGATATATGTATATATGATATCTCTAGATTTATCTCTTTTCTTGAATAAATACTGTCAAGGGAAATTATGAGGAGGAGGTGAGGGGAGGAGAATCATTGATTCGGAAAAGGTTTACTCGAAAGCTTTTTCAATACTTGCTTGATATGTTTCTGGGATTCTTTTGGGGGGGGAGAGGGAAGTTTGCGTTGTTGGGAAGTAATTGTTTTGTAATGATTTGTGCGGGGGTTTTTTCTTTTAGGGTTGGGGGCGGGGGGGGGTTTCTTTTTTCTTTTTATTGATGTTGATTGATATTTATATTGATTTAGATGGGTAGGTATGGATGGATGGATGGATGGATGGATGGATGGATATTTTCAAGAGTGTGAGTATGAATCTTTTTACAATATAGTATAGTATTACTTGCATTATCTTGATTCGCTTGATTTGCTTGATCTGCAGAGAGATGGAGAGATGGTAGTCTTGATAGATGGTAGTCTCGATAGATGGTTTGATTATGTTTTATCAGGTATGTGTGTATGTATGTATATGTTGATATGTATATACATCTTTATAGCTAATTTTCTATCAACGATAGATATAGGTTCTTGAGCTCTGTGAGATGATTCGTTTGGGTTGTTTAGTTTGTTTAGTTAGGTATTAGAACATAAAGTTTCCACTCCTGTCCTCAAGAAACGAGAAAATTGGATCGAAAAGGATCACCTCTCATCGATCTGATGAAAATTGGTTATTGGTGAAGAAATTGGAAGCAAGTTGGGTGGTCGACTTTATAGGCTGGGAAATTTTGAAGGATGGATGATGGAGGATGGAGGATGGAGGATTGTTGAGCCGCGGTTTGTTTTGCTTCTGTTCTGTTAACGTTGGGTGAGAGGTGGGGTTAGATCGGGTTACTGAGGATTGGGGCTAGGGTTGAAAGAGGAGAAATAACAGAGATCGGACCGGCACTGAGACTGGGGTCGTGTGGTTACCGTACCATGTCCTGGTGATATGATATGACCTTATTGTTTGCGGTATGTGGTAGGGCTGGTTGGATTGAAGTAAGTGAGTAAGCAAGTATCGGTAAAAGGTTTTTAGACCGTGGATAAGATGAGATGAGATGAAACAAAGATTTCTATCTGTTTGTTTGTTTGTTTGTTTGTTTGTTTGATGGAGACCGATGTGGAATCTAACTTTTTTGCGGAGGGTTATTGGATGAAAGATGTTTTCTATTTCATATCTATATTCTCAGCCACGGTTACGGTAGTGCTATTATGTCGAGGAGGACATTACTAACTTTGTTAATAAGTGTATTTTCGTTCTAGTCTTAACTTGAGTTTATATTGGGTATCTCATTTGACTCAAGAGAACTGAAGAATCGGGGAAGGATAGTGGTTGGGGCTGTAGATTTATGGATATGTAAGAAGAGGTCTGCAGATTTGGGTGGGGGACCTGAGACCTTGTTCCTTTGACCAATTGTTCATTTGTTCTTACTTGCTTCGCTGCTATCACTCTCTTTTGTATCTCTCGGAGTCGTACGTTTTGCTATAAAACCCCATTCTCAACACGTTCATATCTATTCTAATATCTAGATTCATCATTCTTTATTCACCATTTCATTTCATTTCACTCACTCACACCTTTCAACATCTCCCATCCTCCCCAACATCAAAATAAACCCAAACCCTCTCTCCCCTTCTCATACTCACCATACTCAACTCCCTGCCTCCCACCAACAATCCAGATCTCGTAAATTAATGCTCGAATCCCTCACTTCCTCTCTCAATCCCTTCCTACCAGAACTTTTCTCAATCTTCCATCTCGATCTCCTATTTCTTTTTCTTTATTTTTGTTTTTGGAAACGCTAGATAAGTCTTTAATCTTTCATTCCATCCAATTTTCAGAATTTCAGATCACAAGACTGATTAGATACCTATTCTTCATTTTATTTCTATTGTGTTGACGAGTTATTGAAAGTAATCAAGAAGAGATGTTCCTCCGCTACTGCGTATATGTCGCCTTGACGCTCTATTTGCGGTTTCTTTAGTTGAATGGAGGTTGTCTCCGGGGGGTTTTCGTTTTTTGTTGATGTTTCCTGTTGGTCATCTCATTATCAGCAATCACAGATCTCACTCCCTTTGAGTTGAAATACTGGTTGTTAGTTTCCTTTATCGACTTGTCCTTTTTTGCAGCTATTTTGCAACTTCTTTTCTCGGTTATTTCGTATTTCCTATTTCGTGTTGCTTATTTTTCTCGGTTATAGGCAAGCAATTGGATTAGATATGTATTTTCGAGATAGCTGGGATTTTAGGTATTTGTTTCTGGTTTTTTAGTATGTTGATACTTCTTTCTCTTTTACATCGCCTCGGTTTTCTTGTTATTTGATTGTCAGATCATTCATTTCCTATTTTCCTCTCTCTTATCCTCTCCCTCCTTTCCCGCCCTTCACTATCCCATCTCATCTCAGTCACTTTCACATTTCTCAATTTCGAGTTATCCTACCCATCCGAATAATTTCCTTTTATCTCCTCATCTCCTTTTCGTACTTCAGCTCTTTTTTACACACATTCCCGGTCTATCTCACCTATTACATTTTCCCACCTCTCATTCTCTCTTACCCTCGTTTTTACCTTCCTCTCCCTTCCTCTAAATCATCTCAAAAACAATACACACAGTCTCACTCACTAACTTCCATTTACCACCCAGAATCCAATATAATCTCTCTCGAATCTTCAAGTTTCTATACCTGTTGTCTCGCACAATCAAGAAAACCTAGCTAGCTAGCCGGCATTCTAGCATTCTAGTCTTCACATTAAAATTATCATCATACACCAATAACAATTCAATACGGATTCAATTGATAACTCGAAGTAGTATCTGAAATCTTATAATGATTCTTCGTTTCGCTTCTATTGATATCTCTTCGCTGAGAGGAAAAGAGGGGGAAAATTTCTGGGGTGTATTGAATAGGAATTGTAGTTCTTTAATTTAATCTTAATTAATACTGTACCAAAGAAACTACATCTCATAAGTGTGAAATTTTAGTTGAATCATTGATCTTTATAAATTTATGAACGCAAGTGGATGGCTGTAGGGATCAGGCTACTCTAGTACACTTGGCGAGAAAGCTAGTCTTCATGAACAAGGATTGGTTTTTCCTGTATAAAGCCAGCTCTCTAGATTTAACGTAATATTGATAATTAGGACCTACAACATAGGTGCTACGTCATCTGTACTCTTCTCATACAAGATGTGATTGTTAGTACAATCTCGGTAGTGATTATGACGTCTTTACAGTAGGTTTGATACTTTGATCGATATTGTCTGTGACTATTTTAGGTTAGAGCTACGAGAGCTATATGCCATTCCCTTATGCGTAGCGTGCACTCACGTATGCACATTCATTCGAATCGATGGGTGATCGTGAGTTGTTGAGATTGATTGGCCTCGGGGGCTTGCCTTGTTTTGTTGCGAGGTGTTCGAAGTAAGTAAGTAAATTCATTCGTTTATTGGTGAGGGGCCTGCAGTAGAAGACTAAAGTCATGATTTCATGAATTCTAAAGTTGATACTGCACTTGCCCCGAGCACCAGTCTATAGCAGCAGCCTACAAAAATTCGCGTATTTTATACTCGTACAGAATTTGACTATTCAAATAAATATTCGCAATAAACGTGAAAGCGACTGGCTGTACGGTTTGCCACTACTGTATGGGGTTTGAGTGGGATACATACATAGATGTTATAGTGATTGGAGAGAGAGGTAGCGATTTATAGGGGTTTTCATAGATTGGCTGGTGGGGTGGGGTTGGGTATGAAGAGATCGTCTTCTGTGCTGTTTCCATGGTAAATACAATACAAATCTTTTCCTACATACCATCTTCAGTCGTCTCTTCATTTGTGCGGGTACTTCCCATACAGTCGTGGCGTGGACACCAGGCTATGAAAAAGCTGAGACACCACAAAACGGCAATCACCAAGATAATTAAACGATGCAAATTTCAATATCTTATCATTTTATAGGTACAGGATAGTAATTATAGAGTTTGTGGACATTTTCATTTCAGGTCTGACCTCAAAATATTGATTCGTTGAAATGATGTTGAATATAAAAGAGGTCATGATAGACTAACAGGCTAGTACTAGCTCCCGCCCCAGCCGACTCTACCTAGGTATCCACAACTACACACCCTTAGAGGGACCATGTTCAACCGTCGCTTACATAGAATATTTCTCCACTCTGGTTCTCAAAGTTCTCATTCGAGTGCTTGCTACTATCATCGAGATCTGCAATAGAGGCTGTTCTACCCGGCATCTTTCCTGAGACTTCACGTTCTCTCGAAGAATTCTTCTGGCACTCGTATCAATTAAAATCCGTATCGATTATGTAATTTTATCGGACTTTCATTCTTTCTATTATGCACTTTCAAAGACTATTATCTGATGTCATAAAGACATTACTACGGGCTCCTCCACCAGCTCTCGACCATGTCTCAAATTCGAACAAGAAGCATACGTGAAAGTTTTCAAAGTCCACAGATAGCAATCCTGTCATGAATTATTGGGGGAGCATTGTTGATATTCTTTCTGGTGCAGAATCAAAACGTATTGCATACGCCAACCCAATTGTCAAGGATCTGGTTTATGAATTTGGCTCAGATTCTATAATGAGAGAAACCAGATCAGACTTGAGTCAGCGCAGTTTAGATCTGCTGAAAAAAGTATTAAAGGAGGACTACAGGCCCCCTTCGAGCAGTTTTGGTATTCACAAGCAAACTTTTCCAGATCCGGTGAATTCGACCGCATCCTATTATGAAAAACCTTATAACGAAGAAACTTCAAGTGGAAAGCCACATGAATTCGATCTTCGCTGGATTCATCTTCCTGTCAATGAGGTAAGGCCTTCAGAGTTCGCACGATGCTGATTATGTAGTAGTGCTGATGAATCATTAACAGTTACATCTGATGAGAGTAAGTTGTACGGTGACTCCCACTTTTCTCAAACGTCTGATAAAAAATTCAAGGACTTGGTGAGTCGGCTATCGAGGGATTCGAAAAGATCTGAAGGAGAACACATGACTATCATGAAACACTTCAACAAAAGCTGGACAGAGCTGGCTGCAGGCTCAGAACGTTACTACATGAAACCCCAATTCGTGGTATGCAACAAAAAACCATAATTATGATAGCATTGAGAGCTCACCATCCTTGCATCTAAATCGCAACCAGAATACCCACCACAATCACCCTATCAGTGGTGTTGATGGCGACCAAACCCCAAAAGAGGTTAACACCGACGATTGCGCGGCAATTTACGTAGGTGGCAACACTATTTCCCAATCTCCTCCTCAGACAGGAACTTAAAATACTGACCATTGTCCACAAAAGATGCCATATCTAGACACAGGGACATATCCCCCTACAGTAAATAAACCACCAACTACTGAACATCTCACGATGCTCGATGAGTCGATCAACGAACGTAATTCGAGAACCATTAAACATCTGCCGATGACTCTCGACCAATATTACTATCCGGCCATTGAAGATACTTCGAAGAGAGATAATGATCAGGTGCTGTCAAAGTTCTTGCAAAAGAAGTTTGGACAATCTAAAAGTACACTATTCCTGTCAAAAATAGTCGTGGGCAAACCTATGGTGTTCGAAACTGACGCTTACCAGACGATAAAAAAATCCTCATGGTAAAGTAGCTTTGGATTTGGATTATCGACAGAAGTATTGTTACAGATTCCGAATTGCAAGTATAAATAAGCGTGTGATTCGGCTGACTCTGCTTCAGAAACAATCATCACGGCCACAACCCAGAACTTTGGTGAAGCTTCCACAGAAATCAGCAAAGCAGATCGAGAACCTCCAGAAAGCCTCCAGAATGCAGTGGATAACATACTTTACGGCGAGACTAAAAGTCAATTTGAACGCGCAAGAACAGCCGATTCCCTGATGGAGCTTCTTCTTGGTGTTGCATCTGGGCTTTTCATAAAAAGATTTGTACCTGTTTCTGATCAAATCTATAAGGGGCCTATTGAGATATTTCGAGAGTCAATTAGAGATATGGTTTGTTACTGTACTCATATTGAATAACATGATCTTCAAACTGATATGTTTGATTAGGCTGAAAAAGAATCTTCGCTTTTCCAAGAGTTTCTTCAAGGTCTCCAGGAAGCAAACCCTCGGGAACCAGAGCAAAAGCAAGGAAAACCTTCCAATACAAAGTCTGACACCAAGTCGCCGGATGGACCGATGCCTTTAAATCGCTATCATGTTATTTCATCTGAAACCGAACTTCTAAACATGATACGAGATATCTGTGACGAGCTTCATATGCTCAGATCTTTAGCAGAGGACCAAGAAATTGTTTGGAAGCAGGCCTTTGCTTCCAGTGACCTGATGCACTTCAAAGCTTACACTCCCACTAATGTCAAGAAAGATCTGGATGATATGCTTTCTGAAGCAGATGAAACAGAGAGCTATGTCAACGGGATACAAAGGATCACATAAGTTGAGTTTTTAGCTGACATAAAACAAAGATCAACACTCTGCTCGACCGGCGACAAGCGGAATTCGGCAGATTACAGGCATACGATTCAGCCAGACAGTCCAACAGTATCTTCATATTCACTACCATGACCATTGTATTTGTAAGTCTTGATTGGCAATCATCAGAGAAATGGGAATACTAGCAAAGCTAATGGTTTTCCTTCAAATTCAGCTTCCACTCTCATTCCTGACGTCTCTCTTCGCGCTGAACGTATCCGATTTTCCCACAAAGGGGACAATGTGCAACATAAGGGGTGGTGGATATTTCCTATTATCTGCGAGTGTTTCTGAGGCCGAGAAATTCAATAGCTAACATGATGATTAGTTGGTGTCACCACACTTGTCTCTGTTCCAGCTACCATTTTCACGTGGAAATTCAACGCCATTTCTAGCTTTCGACCACGAAACAGTATTGTCAGTGAAAGTTTGAAGCATACTGATGCTTTAAAGGTAGCTTTGAGTAGAGTGAGAAGGAGAGGTAGGAAACAGCATGATATTGAGGCAAAATAATGGGAGGTGGGCGTAATATATATGCATAGGCTGAGAAGCATATTGATGATTATTTTCTCTGATATATAAACGAATTATTATTTTCATTTGACAAAATTTCTAATAACGATTAAAATGTATACACAAATACATTTTCCTGCTGGGTTGAGTGTACCAGTGTACCTACTGCTGCTTTCTTTCAATCGAACTAGCGACGTGTGCACTTTGCGACGACTGTAACAACATCGAATAGCTTGACTAGCAAGAGAATGGTGCATTATAGATATGAGTGGCAATTCCACCATTCCAAGATAAGCATGATTTTCGTTATGATATTGTATGATTTCGGGGAGGTCAGCGAGTATTGCGCAAGAAAGATGTATCAGCGTGAACGACACATCTTCTCCGGAGAACTTTGTGATATATAGGATGGTTATTTTTGTTTAGAAAGACTATCCACATTGACGTCACGAGTTGAAGAAATGACAGTCTCATTGATCAAGTAGATGATCAGGCATACAAAGTCATGAGACGAATCTACATATTTATCCTACCTTAGAACTTACGCATAAGAAGCAGACGTGCGAGGAAGACAGTTGGCGCACTACAGGAATTCAATGCGCGACTACAAGAGACTGATAACTGTTTTCTGTAAGTTTTAATCTAAAAAATCGCCGGTTTAAGGGACCCGGATACAGCATATGGTCATACATACCTGCCTAAATACATGCATATCTACTACGTATTGGCCCTCAAAACAGAATTCGCGTCGTTCTTCTCCGTCTGCATATCCACATTCATTACCCCCTCGGACATTTATCATCTACTCTTCCATCTCACCCTCCCCACCCAATCCACAAACTTCTGCACATCCTCCCTCTCCCCCAGTAACTCAACCGTATAGTACTCCCTAGCCAGTTCTTCATGCCCCGCAACGCGATGTACAAAACTATGACACGCTCTACATAACCACGCTACATTGTTTAAATCTTCCTCGGTATGCCAACCGCGTTTTAAGACTTTCGCATGCACGAATTTGGGAATGAGATGGTGGCAGGTGAGGGGGATCCAATCGCGGTCGCAGAGCTCGCAGGCGGTGGTAACGGCGCGGAGGGCTTGGGGCGTTGGAGGCGGGGAAAGTAGATGCGAGAAGTAGCTGGAGAGGGGGGTGTGGAGAAAGGAGGAGAGGGCTATACAGGGAGGAAGCAGGGAGTAGGTATGCAGTGAGTCGGAGATGCTAGGGGGGAGAGAATCGGCGAGGAGAGTTGAGGTTTCGAAATCGAGGGGATACAGGGAGGGATATTTCCTTTGGAGAGAGAGGTCGTGAGTGTAGGTTGTGTATGATAAGGTTCGGAGATCGGATGAAAGGTGCGTGAATATTTCTAGAGCGATGTACTAAGTTTATATATATTAATATTCATTTCCTGAAGAAAGGTTGCCGTTTTCACGTATAAAGGAAATCGTACTTCGATAAACTCCGCCAGCTCCGCTGCATCGTTGATTTTAGTTTCTTCTACATCGATCTCTTTCGATAGAGGTTTTATAGCTGTTTTCCTCCCCGCTTTAGCTTTCCTCGTTTTCCGTTTCGACGTATCTGGGTTCGAGGTAGATGTGCATTGTTCGATCAAGGGTGTAGAGATACAATCGAGAAAGATGCGAAAATTGGGTTCTTCGGTGGCGTCGATCATGAGGCACGGAGTTTATCGCCGATGTTGATGGTAAAGCTAGAGGGGAAAATGAAGGGGTAATGGCTCGGTAATTTTGGGTTCCGCAACTCCATGTGAAATTTGGAATATGTGGTTTTGTTTATCTGGTGATGTTTATATTGATCGAAAGCCCGGACGCCACCATCGATGAAGTCATGACGGTGAGATGCAGTGGTGGAGATGCTTAGTGCTGCCAAGTATTGAGCTGGAGCCACTATGCTATGATGTGCAGTGTATTGGGTCATCCCGCAGTAGATATCGTCAATTCTAGGCTTTCGGCACCAGGCGAATTTTTTTAGTGTTGATTACCGGTAAGTAAACCTTACCCCGCAATGATACTCTTATTGGAGCTTGTCATTAATGAATGGCAAATTTTACGGATATTATTCTTCCAAAACCTCATAGATATATAATAATTTGATACCAAATATTACTATAAAGCTCGGTAAGTTGTCGTTTTACGTTTTTGAATGCGAGGGATAGTTCTGATTTTACTAGGTATACATACAATCATGTCGGACAAGAAAACAATCATAGCCTTTGATCTCTACGGTACTCTGCTCTCTACCGAAAGTATTGCAAAAGAATTGGCCCGTCATTTTGGCGATGAGAAGGCGCAATCAGTTGCTACACTATGGAGGAGATATGTATGTAGCGATCCAGTGTTTCTTGTCAATAGGTGCAAGTCGTCTGATATGTGAAAATAGCAATTAGAATATACTTTCCGGATGAACAGCATGTGTAAGTTTCATTCCCTTCCCGGTTCAGGTCCCCATCTTAAATTTTCTTTACGATGCAATAATGGAGAAACATGAACAACCATGTAGGTATCTGACAGTAATTCTAGTACTATATAAACCCTTCTCAGAAATCACAAATACATCGCTTCGTCACGCAATATCCGAACATAGACTTGCTCTGTCTGAAACAGATATTGAGAGTGTAATGAAAAAATACAATTCTCTCTCCGCCTTTCCAGACGCTCTGACCGGACTCGAAAACTTGGCGAAACATTCGGAAACTAATGCTTATGTATTTT
Source organism: Botrytis fragariae (assembly GCF_013461495.1). Classification (NCBI taxonomy): domain Eukaryota; kingdom Fungi; phylum Ascomycota; class Leotiomycetes; order Helotiales; family Sclerotiniaceae; genus Botrytis; species Botrytis fragariae. Next base: position 2,545,124 of record NW_023500989.1, on the reverse strand, counting down.
CAAATGGGACAAATGAAATGGTCTCTTCGTCTGTCAATAATTCACCGGAGCTCTCAAAGTTCAAAGATCTTTTCAAAGAGCTCATTACGGTGGAAGATGTGGAATACTATAAGCCCCATCCGAAAGTTTATGAACATTTGGTTAGGAAGGTGAGAGGTGGTGTTGAGAAAAAGGATTGCGAGGATGTGTGGCTTGTCAGTGGGAATCCGTTTGATATCGTAGGTGCAAGACACGCGGGTTTGATGACTTGCTGGGTGGATAGAAGTAAAGGGGGTTGGAATGATATGTTGGGCGATTTGGCAAGTGGGGGACCGCACCTGGTTGTTGAGGGGGTTGACGCCGCTGTGAGGGAGATTCAGAGAGTGTCTAAAGATTGATGAGGGGTGTATGCTGAAGCTCTAGCTTAACTTTGATAATTATATGCTTGTATACTAGGTCTGAGGTAGAATTTGTTATAGATTGTGAATGTATGGATTGTGTGCCCAAGGAAATGAATTGAGAAAGTTGAGACGTGAAAGAGTGAAAACATAAAAGAAACTTCACATATTTGATTGAAATTCCCCAGGTAAGATAGTTGAAATAGGCGAATCATTAGCCTTTCTAAAAACAAATCTTGAAGTAAATACCTAATGAATGGATCTGGGAAATCTATGCAGCAATTCTTTATTTTCGTCCTGGAATGCATTTTCCATGCACAGCCACATATCACGCGTGGCGGTGCAACATATCTTAGCTTAGTCCGCTGCCTGCCCCGCAATATATGCCAGGCCTCTTGCCCTTAAGATCTTATGATCATTCCGTATGAGCTATTCAATACGATATGCTTTGACAACTGAAGTCAGAACTACAGCAAAGATATAGGAAGGGAAGATATAGCTTTCGAAGCTGAGGTAATCTTCAAAAGGTTCTTGTCATCATGGAAAGGGAGTGGGTAGTTCACGAGTCGGCAGGTAGTTGGCTGTGGTATGGATAAAAAGAAGCGGACTGGGCTCCGCAGTGCTACCAGCTCTGCATGTGAGATATCGCTGATCTCTCAATACAAGGATCATTTCTTTCATCATCTGCGACACACTGACGACTATATCGCCGGTCTGAGGCGTAAGGTTTGATGCTATTATTCAAGCTTTTGGTTCAGTCTTCACCTTGAATCCACTGAGACATGAAGTTACATGACATGAATACGCTCGGAACATAGGAAACGAAACCTCCCAAGAACAACAGAAGAAGCAGGATAAGAAATCATGAAGGAATGGAATAATATAGGGGCACTGTCTTGACCTCCTGAACATTTTATGGAGAAGCAAGAATTTTCTGGGGCGTTTGTACCATAGGTGTGAATCTCCTTGCATCACTACTAATCAATTAAACCAGACCAAATCTCTCATTCTTGCTCAACAGCATCGTCACTTCACGAAATAATATAATGCTTCATATTTTTCGGATTTGATCAAGATTTCCTTGACATTTTAAAACAATCATCTGGGCGAAACAAAGCTGGAAGATCGATCGTGCTGAGAGTTGGAGAGGAAAGGTATTTGATGTATTAAGATTGTTAGGATGAAAAGTCCGCAGAAACTTGAAAGGCGGATCCTCTTCCTTTGTATGAAATTGGATAAGAACCTTTGAATTTTTGTGAAATTCTAGGACAGGATAGGGCACTGAGAAAATGTAGATGTGCTGATTTTTTCTCGTTTTTTGGTTTCAAAAGTCAGGATGGTGGGAAGCCGTTTTGTGGGAGTCCTTTTGTCTAATTTGTGTCGAATTTGGGAAAGGTGGGCGGTAAAATCTATCATTCAGGATGTGTAGTCATTCTTACGGACGTCCTCTTCCTTTCACAGGTCTGATTATGATCGAGAAGTCCTCTCGATTTGTATTGATTCTATTGAACGCGTCCAAAGAACAAAACGAACTTTCAGAGAGTAGTAGATCGTGAACTTGGCGTTCGCTGTCTAAAGTTTCTCGACTTTCCGTTCTTCAGTTTTCTCCCATAGTCTACCGACAAATGGTACAGGACAGTTTCTAGCATTCGTGAAAACCGTAAACATTTGAGGGCGGGTTGGCACGGTAATCCTTGGTTCTTCGACCTCAATATCGAATACAATACCTTTTATACATGATTTTGGTGGTACTGTCTATCTTTTCAAACTTGATCTTGGTTTGCCAGCACAGAGGTTAGAATGTTGCGATGTATATTGATGCAGACTTCGCTAATTCAGGGTGGGGGTCAGTAGACCCAGAGAAGACCTAAAGATTTTCGTTCTTGAGGAACCAAGTCAATGATATGTTCTCCAATTGCATATGTATTGAGTCTAGGTTTTTTGAATTGAATGGAGGTCAAGAAGATGCATTTGAGAATCCGAAACATAGACGTGCTTCTTCAAGGGGATTCTTACCTGCTCAGACTGTGGTGATTGCCCGGTTTACAACCTCCAGTTGATCAAATGACAAATTCCAAAAAAGGATCAACCTCAGGTTAGAGTAAGACTACAACAAACACAAGATTGATTTCGATGCCTTGAATATTTTTACTTTTCTCCAGTTCAAACCATCATGTTATGGTTTCCAAGTCTGCCTTCGTTCCGTCCCCTGGAAGAAGTAACTGACTGGGGGTCTCGGCTATCAACTCCTGCTTTTCTACAAAACGCTCCTTGCATTGGGTTATTTGGGCTCTTCGTATACGAAGGATTACAGCGGATCAACTGGGCATCAACACTTCTCACTCGATTTGGTGCAGAATTTTACATGCAGGATCCTATGGAGAAGCACAGAAAGTATCCTTCTCTAGCAGAGGGTTGAAAACAGAATACTCTGTATTCATCTTGAGATTATGCTTACATTCTTCGGGACTTTCAAGTTTCACGTGGTATGGAGCACGAAGGATTTTTTGGCTTAGTCGTCTTCGACTTTGGAGGATTTCAACTAGCGAGGCTCACCATAACTATTCAATTTCATGAAATTAATGTCTTTGAAGGATGAAGCGAGGCTGACTATGTCATTTCCGTTCTACTGCTTGGGATTCAAGTTTACAGACTTCGACATTTACAGTGCGACAGTGCGATATTCCAAAGCTCTGTCGACCAAGACGGTCAGTCCACATCTCACCATCAGAGGATCCACAAATAATAGATCGAGACTAGGAAATATGCAGATTCCTGTGAAAGGTCATATTTAGACCATAGAGCTTCCTGAAGTTCATAAAAAGATCTCTATATCGGAGATTTTTGTAAGACTATCAGAATGGGATTTTGGGGAGGTATCTTATGACCAAATATATTGTCTTCCTGTTCGTGCATTGCTTCATTGGGTAGACTCTACGATTTGACTTGTCACCTGGTGTTACACTGTCTTTGAAAGTTTCATAGATCTCGTAAGAATAATGCAATCACTCTAATCGCCCTTTCCAACGATAAATGCAAGCGGGGGTACTTCGTCACCTTGCCAATGAGATTGGGGAGAGATATCAAAGAAAAGCATGTGAGCATGCAATCATATGTCTATGGTTCCATGGAAGCGGGGAAGCAAATTTATATTCACAATACGATATCCAGATAACGGCAATCTAATGTAGGGGTTAGTACGAATGTGGCAGGTAGGATAATTTGAAGAAGGCCGTTATAAGGGATAGTTTAAGTATTCAGACGAGAAATAAACAAGGTATGCAATCAGAAATTGGTTGACTTTTGTCCTACACAGCTTTGGATTCTGGTTATGTTCGTTGCATATCCGATACTCGACACGCAAGCTGCATATTTCCCAAAACTAAGCGCTAAAACGAGGCATACCGAGTTTTCAGAAAATATATGTTGAACAACAAACTTCATGAATCAGGGGAAATGTTTGACTGTTGGTTCCCCACAATAGGCAGCCGCAAAACTGTACCGTTGTGGATATAGATGAGGCCGCTAGGTTTTCTCCGTGAGGAGCTTTTGGCTGCCAATAATTAAAGTTCCGAAAAACTTTCCGCGTCCTAATTCGAGTCGTAAACCTCCATTCGTAATACGCATCATCATTTAAGATCTCGACAGAAGCTTTTCAGTTCTGGTGTGGCTTGACAAATTTCCATAAAGATCCGAAGGAATCGTGACCAACATTTCGACAGGTCTCTAATTATTCCACGCTACAGTCAGATCGTGACCCCACAGACCCATCTTGTATTGCAAACTTTTCGACGTATTGCCTCGTACTATGCAGACCCTTTTAACAAGAGCGACGCGCCCAATTGTCCGAGCTTGAATTTGTAGCGAATGATCTACGTTATTGCTTAACATTTCGGATCCACTCCTTCCAAGGGGGTTTTCTGGAAGATGGGGGGGATCACCATGAACTAAGTCTTACCCTTTATCCTTACGACAACACAACACGAGGTTATTCACGATCAAGTGCTCCTACAGCATTATCATTAAATACAACATCAAACAAATCCTGTATCTAAATGGACGATTGATTGACTAAATGATTACGGTATCATTTTAAATAATCCATCATGTCATGGATTTTACTGTAAGACAGGAGTCAATTGGAGCAACTCCTATAAGCTCTCATTTTCGTGCATATCCGAGATCGCGAAAAAGGCAAGACAGAATTCATTTTCCATCATCTAATCGAACACGACGATGCTGTGGATCAAACCTAAGCACCTTATCTATCTATGTTGGTAATCTCCACTTTGTGCATAGGTAATTCGAAAGAAGTTGGGTATGGCCGTAATTCATTTGTTCTCATTCCAACGTAGGAAATCAGGCATACTCAGCCTCTGTATCCCTGAAAGGTTGCATCCTTCGTTACATACCTACTAAGCCTACGATGGCACAGCGGACTAGAAGCCCTGAAGGCTCCTCTCCAACTAGGGCGGAGTAGGTCCTGTTTGTCGGATGTGTTAAATTTAATTATTTGGTTTCACGTCATCTAATTGCTTGTTATCCATGAGATTGCAACACAACGGCTGTTTTCAAGACCATAAAACTCCTCCCTCCCCAACCAATATCTTCCTACAAGCGCGTTTGACGATTCAACTAAAAAATCGTCCAACACTGAAATTCGATAAGTTATCGAAGATTTATATTTGAGGAGAACAAAAATGTCAACTTCTTTTGATGGTCCATATCCACCGAATCCACAACAAAGATCATCATCCCGTTGGCCACCTACACCAGGAGTTTACGTCAACGTCGAGTTTAGAGTCTCCATGTCTGAGAACGATAAGGGGCATGGGGCATCATTGAGGTACGCATCAAGGAACATGAGGGAAAGGGAAAGAGCAAGAGCAAATACACATTTGGGTGGCAAACCAATACCATCGATATTGACTCCTGGCCATCTTCAACCTAATGATCCATCTCAATATCAGCAAAAACCACAGCAACAGCGAGATTTAAATCGGGGGTTGAGCATTGGTATGGAAATACCAGGGAGGGGAAAATCTGCACCACCGACGATGAACGATAGAACTCAACCAATTAGTCCAGTCAGTCCCGTTAGCCCCATGAGTGCTGTTGGCAGTCCAATACAACATCGGATAGTGAATTTGCCTCGGCAAAACATTATGGATCGATTAGACAGACCTTTGCCATCAACACCAGGACGATTTCGTCTCGGCGAAGATGACTTACCATGGTCAACACCCCCTTCGTATTGGAATGCCGAACCTGATACATCAGAAAGTGTCGGTCCTACACTAACTAGTATCGAGACCTTTCGGCCATATCAACCATCTCCAAATACTGCTAGACGAACCGAAGATCCTAAAAGAGTTCGAGAGTTGTCGGAACTTCAACAGGCTATGATGACGGTGGATAGTATTGACAATGATGTATGGGATCCGTGGATGTGGGACAGTGTAGGAGATATGCCTAGAGGGCCAAGAAGTATTGGCTGGGCAGTAAGTTCGAACGATGCATCTGGCTCGCCGGCCTCGCCGTCGCTGAAGACTCCTCCTCCTCCGCCTTACGTTGTTAGTCAGTGGGAAAATGCTTGTCAGAAGAGAATTACGACTACGAGACCTAGGAGTACGGGCTGAGGATTGAAATTGAAGTCCGTAGGGAATTGCTTGAATATGATCTATGGGACAGACAGAAAGACTCAGGAACCTTTCAGGGCGCGAGCACTATCAATCTTTTACAGCGGTATTACAGGAATCTAAAGGGAATTGCCCAAAATTCTATGGAAGACTTGCTTTGTATAGCAATTGTGAAGACATGGATACACCCGGCACAAACAAATTCCACACAAAAGCTACATATCAGAAAAACACATGGGTGAACATGCAATGAACCTCAGGTTCAAATTCATCTGCCATTCGTTGGAAGCATTTCGGGTCCGAGATTGCCACTCGCAGTCACTGTCGTTACAAAAAGCGGTCCGAAAACCTTCTAGTCTATTCGATTTTGCTCCACCCGCATACATGAATTCGTTTCCAATATAAAATTTGAATCATATCAAAAAATAGCGGAGCACAATTGGGCTTCAAACAAACTCTTCATTGGAACAAGGCGAAAATATCGGATTAACGGAACAAAGACAGGGAGTACAAAAACTACGAATAACCGGGGTAAAAGCGGATACCCTCGCATAAGCTAGTACATTTACGGGACATATTTGACGTCAAATATCAAGCTTGACTGAACTTGGAGGTTCAGGGAAGAGCTTTGATCAGAGGGAAGATCTTGCACGGGAATGGAATGCAGCTAGAATGTAGCTAGAATTAGGTAGCCAAATTCTTTTGAATTGATACTTTGAAACACAATTTTTGCAAGGGATGTGAGACTCTTGAGCCGAAGGAAATGGTGAAACTTATTGTAGCAATGAATGTCCCATGATTATGGCTGTGTAAATTCTGTTTTCCCTCTTTTTTCCCCTTCAGCAGACCTGGAGTACCCTTCAAACGCAAGGTTCCTTCGCAGGGAAATGGAGTTCTAGTGTCCTTCGTCTCGTTTGACTTAGGAAAAAGGACCTAGGTACATCGCCGTAAAACATCGGGCAACTTCCCTGTCCCTGTCTGTCAAAGGAGATCGCAGGCATACATTCTCGGTCTTTTTTGTTTGGTTGCGGAGATCCTGCACGGAGGTGCCGAAGCTCGTTCGCTTTTATGTAGGTGCCTGGAATTGACGGCTATGTATACTATCCGAGCCATCTTCCGAAGAGATGTCTATTGACTTGGTATTTCGGATGGATGGACGGAAGAGTGAAACTGGAGTGATATGAATTATATGCAGAGCCACTTTCGCACCTTACAGTTAATGTACCCTCATGAGTATGTGGAGATTGATATTGACGCCACCAAGGCGATAACTGAAGAAGTAAGTGATAGCGCGTTTCATTTGTTGCGGCATTGAAGGACATTGTTCGAAGATGCGCACATATATATTTCCGATGGTAAGGCATCTCAAATTATCCTTGTTCGTCGATGATTGCCGACTCTCCTCATTACCCTTAATAGGAATCTAGCACAAGGTCAAACTGACACTCTTTAAATAATGATGATTCGGATTGTGTAAGAGAACACTTTTATGCAGGCAGGCATGCATGTGATAGCCTGAACTTTATGGTCTGATTGGGAATCCATTGGTGACCAAGACTACTGGGAGAGTCACCGGTAGTCAGTTCAGTTCTTGGAACTTAACTGCAGAGACATGGAAGAAATAAATAATGAAGAATGGAAATCAAAATCTGTATCCGAGGTACGATACTTTCTTGTCATGTAAGTAAATATCGCAATTACATTTCGAATAGTATCAAGATGGCTGTAGAGGCAATGATAGGCACGTTCATGACTTCTCATTTTCATATGCAGGAGATGCCCCAATTCAAAAAACTTTGGTTAAATGGGACTGATAAACTCCGCTCATGACTTGCAGATTCTGTCTTCTCTTTCATAAAAATAGGGCGAGCGTCAAAAAGTTTTACCAGACTCGCCAGGTGCTCGTTACATTGAGAGGCTAATGATGTATCGACCTATCACTCTCTGAGAGTGACACAGATTTACATGATGCAGGGGCTATTTTTCATCAATACTGTCTCCCTACTTGTTTATCCCACAAAATACACAACTCCGATACGTGAAAGACTCTCCATCGCTTAGGCACCACACCCGTTGTGATAAGAGTGTCTACGCGACGCCGACATCGAAATGCAACCATCCGAAACAATACAAAGATATTAGACGAACGATCACAGAACCCCTCCATCCCAGCCCTTGCTAGCTCTCGGAATTCTTACCCCGTACTATCAGTCAAACTGGGCGGAAGATTGCATGCCCAATGTTTGATTGGAGGATCACTTCCGAGGCGGGAGGTGGATCTGTGGGGTTGACTGCGAGGCGTATTTTGAGTTTTCTCGGTCGGATGTACATTTCGTTTGATATTTTCGATTTCTTTTCAAAGAATGTACAATTGAAGTTACTGTTCAAAGTTGTTATTTGTACCATCTTTCAAAGTTCGCATTTGCCGTTGCATCTGCACTTGCATGTGACCTCGTTCCTTTGGTTGCTAAATTCGGCTTTGTTTGGTTGCGATATAGACGTGGCTATGAAATCGTTCATTGGCTTCGGGCCTTAAATCTTCTCATTCTACCGAATAGTTGGCTTAGAGTTTTCGGTCGCAAGTGTTTCGACGTGCCTCGCTACGGATGAAGATCTGTGGATCGCGCCTGCTGTTTGTGCTTGCTCTTATCTACTCACTCGATTTTCATCTCAAAGTGGTCGATCTAAGAGTTAAAAGTATCTACTGACTAGTTTACTCGGGCTCTTCAAAGAAAACATCAATCTAGAGAAAAAATTGATGTCAAGTTGAGATCTGTAATATATTAGGAGCCTGTGGTATTTGATCATGGCAAAGATTCGTTCGGTGTAATTGGTCTTCATTGATGACATGGCTGATCAAAAAACTGAGGCTGAGTTGCAAGAATTTCCCCGCTCAACAATTTCTAATATTGTTTAATCTAAGATTTAACTTCTCAAGTAATAACTTCTCTCAATTCTGAATGATTGACGACATAGAAAAGTGGGATCAATCCGTTCTACTGAGCGCAAACATTAATCATGTCCGGGGCAGCGGAAGGTTTGGCTGGGCTTGCTCTAAGTGCAATAAACGTTGTAGCCTTGTTCACGACGTGCATTGAGTGTTTTGACATTGTTATTGCTGGAAAGAACTTCGGTGAAGATTTTGAGCAGTTGTGTGCTTTGGTATAACTCAACATTCTCAAAAGACCCCTACTTTTACTAACATGCATAGTTCTCATTGGAGCGTGCTCGATCTGTGCTCTGGGGCGAGTCTGTGGGATCAATTCCTGAACCAAATACTGGCCTTCGTTTGAAGTATGGTAAGAACATCAACAGACCTAACATTCGGCCACGAGTAGAGAGAGTTCTCATAACATCAAGTCGCTGCTCGAAGAAGGCTCTAAGATCAACAAAAAGTAAGGAGATACATCATCAACTCCCCAATTGACGTCGCAAGGTATGCAAATCTTCAAGACTTCATTCGATCGATTCAAATCTCGAATAAGAAGACATCAAAAAGATACGTCTACTTAAAAGGTAACTTCCTAAACCGTACATAATACGCGAAAGTTTAAAAGCTTAATTGAACGACTAAATAGATATTTTAATAGGCTTAAACGTATCACTGCGTCTCTCAAGCTTCTCAGAGATCAAAACTATAAGCTAAGATAAGAAATTGATAGCATATCAGACGTGAAAAGTATGCGATTGCTCCGAGGTGTTACTTCAAGCCATAAAGATTCTGCCACTCTAGATGTTTCAGAAACTGCAAGTAGCCGTATGTTCAAAATTGAGGAAAATGGGTATATCACCAGAGTTATCACAAAATCTTCGTCTACGTATGGCTCGAGTTTATCATTCAAAACTGCGTTGTCAAAGCCATCGCAAGATATTGACAGTCTGGCTTCCTCGACTCCGCAGCCACCTGAAGCTTGGCCACGATTGCTGCAATCCCCCAACAAGAACACGAAAAAAATGGCACTTCTCAATTCTGCCATAGCTTGTGAACAATGTTCTTACGATGAAAAGAAATGTGTGACGAAAACTGAAGTATTTCAATGTTATAGTTGTATCCAGACTGGGAAGAATTGTAGCTTCTCAAGACGATCCGCTGAAATGACGCATACAACTTCAACGTCAACTTCTCATGAAACAGCATATTTGGATAATAATCTAACCAACGAATCATCTACAAACCAAGTGTCACAGAACCGCCGTCTTATGCAAGGACTTGTTGCGGTCACTGGGTACCGCCGGCATCTGAGCTTCTCCGACGGCGATAAACACTTTGGAAATCGACTTACTGCTAATAAGAACCAGGATCTAGAATACTGGGTTCACAATTCTGGAAAGCTGGTTCCGACTGCCAATACTGGTACTGCAGCTTTGCTGCGAATTTTTCTTGAGCTTCGCGATATTCGGGAGACTAATGTACCATTTATCAGCGCTATTACTGTCAATGGCTGCCTGAATACTATACTGGCCAGTATAGAGGGGCCCCCCGAGAAGCCCTTTGAAGGAGGAATATTTTGGATTACTATAAGAATAACTGATCGATATCCTGGTCAACTGCCACTCATGAGATTCACAACTAAAATTTACCATCCAAATGTATCCCCACAAGGATATGTCCGCTACGCAGATGGTCAGCTTCAAAAATATTCAAAACCTTTGAATAACTCCGACAAGTGGTTCTTGGGAAGTGATAGAAAACTCAACTGGTCACTTGGAGCACTACTCACCGCACTATGCGGTCTTTTATCTTCTCCAGACGTAGATAATCCTTTAGTGCCAGAGATTGCGCAAACTAATCTTGAAGATTATGATGAATATTGTTGCAATGCTCGACTATATACTAAAATGTACGCTATTGATGAGAGGCCAGACGAATCACATCTTCTTTTTCCAGATGATTTCTCCGAAGAAATTAATGTCGTGGACTTCTCTCATGATGATTGCAAAGAAGAAGAGCCCGAAGATGACTTCCTAAGCTTACAGAGCTCTCTTAGAGAGGAACAAGATATCAAACTTACAGGATAGCACTTTCCGGAGGAGAAATATTACGCATATTACAAGAAACAAATTCCGTAATCACAGTCAATGATAAAGTTAGTTAGTCATATAGCCGCATGAGTCCTATCTTACATTAATCAGATTACATTAATCTACGAGTGATTTACAAGATGGTTTTGGTTTCTTGGGAATTTTATCATTCTTTGAGGGATTGTCTTAAATTTCTCAATGCTGGAAGTTTCTCGAAAAGCTTTCGAATCCGATCAATGATCAAGGTCTACTGAAAAAATACATAGTAGAGTCCATCGAGTAATGTGGAGAAAGTCCGGGAACTACTAGCGTAAGGGGCGCGTGATGCTGCCTCTGATTGCCGTACATGCCACGCTCGCTGATACAGTGTCGTCATTACTCTTACAGGCTATAAAGCCATCATAGAAATGGGTTGATCATCTATACTCCTCTGCTATAGCTGGGAAGGGGCTTAATATTGAACAGCACCAGAAAACGATGCGGGACACTGGCAAAATCTACGGATTACACAACCTCTTATTTCTGGTTTAATCCTTTGTAAAATAAAGATACTTATTGGAAAGTTTTCTTTCGGTTTTGAATGTATGAATATTAGCAGATCTGAAACCTGGTCACTTTCGGTTTGCCCAAATCCAGCGTCTCTCCCTGCATCATGCCATGAAGGTAGGAATCGCCGATCATTTCATAATAGGTTTTATGATCCCGAAGAACAAAGGGAGTCCATCCGCCTCCAAGAATACAAACTTGATCTCCAACTTTAGCACCCGAAGCTCCAAATCCCATATAACCTCGTGAGGTGGTGAAAAATACTCTTCCTGATACCGTATTAACAAGCTCTAAGAGGAAAAGCATACTTTGTCCTTCTTGCACACTTTGACAGATATTTTGGGAGATTTTGTCATTCTTGAGCTTCTGTAGGATATCTGGATCCAGAGCCAGTTCATGGCTCGAGTTATGTCGATCAAACACAATTCCACGCTCCCGTAGTAAGATTGTATTGAGTACAGCCTGGAAGTGGCGGATGAATCGGGGCTTGGCAGGCTCGAAGTTTGCAGTGTTGCCGATCAACGTGCGCCACAAAGCTTCGAGGACTGATTCTTTGTTCTTGTAGATGGAGCAGCCGAGATAATTGATCATATAGCGGAATGCGGATCCGGGCTCCCCACAATCAACGTTAGCTAAATCCGCAAGCTTAGACAAGTGGATAATAATTCGTTTGATGTCTGGTAAAGGTGTTTCGCTTGACATGGTGCTTGTAGCAAAGTCAATGGAATCTAAAATGAGTCCATCGACATACATAGAACTGCCATCGAAGGAAATATTTCCAGGCAGAATATCACGAACTTTATAATGCGTAATCAAGAAGGCGGCAGGTGCTCCTTCCATTCTTACTGACCAATCAGGTACCCAGGATGGTAATTTCTGAACAATCTTTGATGTCAAGGGTTGTGCATAGCAGATTTCCAGGTCTTGTTGACTAAGAATGATATATGCAGCGGCATCTCGGTATACTTGTTGTACACTCTTGGTGTAGTCCACTCGAAGCATATTCTTTGCCAGATGCGGTAATATCTCTTCCGTATTGCACCTCAATCCGAGTAATCCAAACACTTTATCTCGTGGATCTGAACACTTTGAAGCTTGGACGAATCTTAGATAATCAGAAAGATAATCTGTCTCCTTTTGCTTGAACATTGATTGAATACCAGCGATAGATGCAATTATGCCTATACGTTCCGTGTCGGGCGCCCGATGAAGCAGAGATGTCGTAGTGCTGATAAATGAGACACCCCAGTGGAATAGCTTCCAGTTCATCTGCTGAGCACCACAAATAACAGTGGAACGGGTTGACACAGCAATTTCTTGTATGATCCAAGTCCGCTCGAAATACGTCGATGAAAAGAGAGTGAAAAGTGAGGTCCATAAGGAATCGTCTTGAAGTGCTAAAGATGATTTCTCAGCAGTACTAGGCTCTGTGCGAAGCGGCGGTCTTTTGTCTCCAGCTTGTAATCGGGTAACCTCTCTTGCTTGCCATAATTTTGCGAACTTTGAAAGTGCCTCAAATGCTTGCTTCGAGTAAGCAAGCTCATCCCCTATCCAGATGAGGACCCTATCTGCGAGAGCGTATATGTCACGCATCATGGTAACCTGTTGATTGCGCTCTGGTATATTTTCCTGGTCGATGCAAATGGCGTCAATCCACATCCATCGCGAATCATCTGCCCACCGCAAACGCTCCAAAGCAGCTGCCAAATTTGCCTTGACTCGAAGCTCTTGTCCGTCACATAGGACGGGCTTATCGCACATTTGGGTTCCCCATTCGTAAGATAATGCCTCGTACTTGGGTGCATTTCGCAGTCTTGTTTGGTGAAGACTGAGCTGGATCAATTCTTTCTCATCGTTTCTTGGGCCTATCTTGACCAGTCTGATAAAGTTCGAGGAGGGCAACGGAGCATGCTGGTGCGATAACATGGCGTGAGCAAGAAAGACTGATTACATGGAAAAGAAAAGTTTTAGAGGAGTGCACTGCACTTCCTTTTCTTCCTGTGAACACAACCCCCATGTCTTCAGCCTAGTAAGTAAGACCACTACGAATGTGCCGTAATAGCGGCAATCAATGTTACTGTGGCTTAGATATTTAAGGAAAAAACCTTGAGCTTTCGGTGAGAGAAAACAGTTAGAGCACTTAATGTCCAATCGTTACTGATCAGACCACTCGGTGAGCGATCTGGACCTCTTCTTCTTGATCGCGACAGCCAGATTTTCTTCGAATTCAATTTCGGAGTACTCGATAAAGGGATTCAGAAGAAAGAATACAAACCCAAATTTTGAAGGTAGTTGGGGAAGAGAGTTAGAAAGACCAGGAATAACGCTGTCAGATTTCGTCACAAAAGCGGGGTATCCGCGCCCCCCCTCCAAGCGAGAGCAAAGAATGGCTGATGTTGAATTTGACTGTTTTCCCCGGCTTTTGCTTCCATTTGAGAGGTTACAGTGCGATTCAGAGTGTATCAGGAAAATACCGCACTCAACCACACGCCCAGCAGCCACGCCTGTCACACCCTCTGCAAGAAGGCGTGGCAGCGACGACTCGGCTTTCATAACAGTCGGGATGTAGATTATGCAGGAGTGGTAAAATGACTTAAGTAACACAAGAATACAGAAAGCCAATGTTACTCACAAATTTAAAATCAATTAAGCCCAAGGTACCGACTGTTTGCCTCGTCATGGAGTCCGTCTCTCGTTGTTATGTTGCTTTTGAAACATTTCGAAGCTATAACGTCAGTTTCCGAGTCGAAAATGCACCACGTCTAGATTGGGATGCGTTCTTCAAGTATTTTTAGTCTCTTCCTCAAATACTATCCCAAAATTTGAAGACATCCTGTCTTTGTAAATATGCACTCCGTGAATTTCCTAGAACGATGGACAGGACTTTACTGGTGGCGGTAAATCTTAACGCAAGTTGGCATTTATGAAGACGATGCTTCATTTGAATTGATCGTGCCGCAGCGCGGAATGCTTGTAGAAATGTCTGTCCAATCACAAGCCTTAAGCGACGTGGCTTTTCAGAACTACCCGCCCACTTCAAAATCCCACTCGACCACTCTCAGCTTCTGATGTTTGCGACGTGCATTACACGTATATGACGCATATATTATACTAGCAGTTATATTTTCTTATCGCTTGATTACGAATAGCGTGAAAAGCACCAACCTGCTCAAGATACATTGAGCTCAACTCTCAATAATACCTTCCTCGAATACTGTACCACTTTTACAATTTTCGCTCCAATCCGGTCATTCCTTGGATAGAAGCAAGAGCTACCATCGAGTCCTCCACCTGTCATTATTACGTGTGTCAGGATACCCGTTGGTGGCACTCCGGCTCGCCTCATCTCACTTACCGCGATAAGCGCCTCCGGGGCCAGGGATGAATTTATTTTTCACAAACCTTACCATCGTCACTATTGGAATACAGACCGAGCCTGGAAATATCGTGACTTACATAGAATTGATCTTCTGCACGATCATCATGTCCCGCAACTGCATATTCTTCAGTTAAAGCATCATCTCCAGCCACTACTTCGTGCCCCATATTAGTTTAATCGTCAGCGAAGATTTCATATTCAGCAACGATGTGTTCTCAATCAGGAATAGTTCATGCTACTCCAGCATCATTCATCTTGTACAAGAGCCTATTACATGACCCTTTTTTTCTCTCACCAAAAACGATTTCCCAAAGAATTCGAGTCTTCCCGCCTGGATCTGTAATATCAGCGATTCAAAAAATGGCTTTGGCAAAGAAGATCATGGAGATGTCTTTTTGATTGAACTGCCTTC
Organism: Botrytis fragariae; assembly: GCF_013461495.1. Classification (NCBI taxonomy): domain Eukaryota; kingdom Fungi; phylum Ascomycota; class Leotiomycetes; order Helotiales; family Sclerotiniaceae; genus Botrytis; species Botrytis fragariae. Next base: position 2,529,749 of record NW_023500989.1, on the reverse strand, counting down.
GTAGAACTATGAAAAAGACGGTTGGACTTCCTATAAAGATTTAGCTGCTGATTTTCTAGATTTTTCTCTGAGAGGCCATTGCTGGGTAGATGGAAGGTCAGAAACAAACCTACAGAAGTAGCAGTGCTATCAATTAGCGCCATAGCAAGCAATACAGTTACATGACCGAAAGCCTCCTCGAGGCTGCATTGGCACAAATCGAGTGATGTGAGAGACTCGTTCTATCGAACTACTGTACAAAGATATTTATATCTAGCTAGGTGGCCAGAAAAAGTAAGTTTCCATAGCGCTAACAACACTTCATATTCCATAGCGTGAAATCTAGAAGCAACTTTCAAACCCGCACCTTCAGTAACAAGAAAGCACATGGTTTGTACGTAGAAACTGGTCAAGTTTTCACAAAGCACATTCAACGACCTTAGCAATCATTGCCGACGAAGTGTCTACAATGCCTCTCAAGCTCAACTTGGAAGATATTCATGATGGTCCAAACTCTATTCCTGGTTAACTCAAGAAATTTACATCTACTATTGCCATGCCAGGCAATCAATAAAATACTGAGCTATAGTGGAGACACCTCCAGGACAATCTCACTGAAACAAAAAGTAGAGATGGTACTGGATCCATGATTAGGAGGAAAACGCCCTCTACAAAAACCAGTTCAAGGTATGATCAACCGTAAACTCCCGCTTTTTCACATTATTGGAGACATCACCAAAGATCTTAAATCAAATTGAAATGTTCTCCTCCTTCTTTTGGCCATTAACATTATATTCATAGCTCTTATCAGAAATGTTCCATCATGATGTCCATCATCTACGATACAACAAGTGTGAAATTCACCAGGGGAAAATTACTTCAACTGTCATGCAGTGCCTGTTCTATGTCCCTCCTTCACTTCTGTCTGCTTCTCCACTTGGTTATTCGCACCTCCTTGCCCTACGCTTTCCACACCACCCTGTTCCCAGAATTCTCTATGCAAATTCCTCCCCTTACACATCCCATAAATATCAAACGGATCAATAAAAGTAATCCACCATCTTCTCTCATCCTGATACCCCGTACCCTCAATCTCCGTCACCCCATCTTTCCCCAAATATATCTTATTATTCTTTGGCAAAAATCTCATCGGGTGTCTCCAATTCAACAAAAATGTATTACAAGTCATAAGCGAAGCTTCAAACACCCAGAAAAACCATTCATACCGAATAATCGGACTAATATCACCAACTTCCATCCCGGGCTCGGGATGCAAATCTGCGACACTGAAATATTCAACCGTGCGATATATTGTTCTCGTCCCAACCAAAGCACTTGATATATAAAGTGTGATTAACACATTATTCAAATTTCTCGGCAAAAGCGAATGTTCGCGACATTTCAAGTGGAAGTAAGCAGCGAGGAGGACAAATGCTCCCAGAATACCAAGTTGGAGACATAAAGCGGCCTTGAGAAGAGATCGACCGGTTTCTTGCGCATCTTCGGAAAGAGATGAGTTGGCGAGGCGGGCAGCGCCGTTAGCGTTGAGAGCTTCGACTACGGCAGATATGGCACCGAAAGTGGTAAGAACGCGGCCGGGATGAAGAGGAGAGTGGTAAGGGACGTAGTAGAGGATGCGGGAGAGAATGAAGTAGTTTACTAGCTCGTAGATGGGTCTGTATTTTGATTTGCATTTAGTGCGGATTCGGGTATGTTTTGGTAGGTAGCGAGAGTAGAGTAGAGGAGGAGACGAAGCGGAAACAGGGGTAGAACTTACGGTGCAGCGTAAAGAAGAACTATACTCGCGATATATATATTAAGATTGCTATACTGGAAAGCACCGATTTCTCTGAGGATAAAACCGGCAAGGTATATACATCCGCACCATGGGAGTAGTCCGGTTACTTTCCAGCATTTGTAACGACTTCAAGCACTTAGCATGATACCTCGAACAAAGTATTGATGGTGAAAGTACATTTGTGTGGTGGAGGAGACTACATACTAGCACTGATACCCATGAGTAACCACAGAAATTGCTATTAAGACAGCAAATATAACGGGTGCTACCTTGTTAGGCGCATAGAAGTAGAGACTATCTTTGACTAAATCAAGAGAATTAATTCGGATACTTTCAATTGAGATGTCAAGTATACACATACCAGGCTTGCCGTTCTCCATACTAGTTTTTGTTGTGATAGTCAAGTTGAAGTCGTATATATCACAAAGTAAGGGATACCTCCAAGTCCCGAGGTAACACAAGAAATACACTTCGCTAGCTTCCAAAAATGATAGACAATTAAATATTTCCAACAGCGGCACAATCATTTCTCTATATATATCCCAATAATCAGCCGCATTATAATAATATGTCATTTTCTCTCCCTTTTCTCTCATCCGATTCATTCGTAAATCATGTTTTTAGTCACCTGATCCCTCTATCATTCGTCCAAATACGTTTTAGAAATACAAGGTTGCAACATTATTGGCTATCTTCCACCTGCCTAGCAATGCCTCCAAATCTGGGGAGGCGAAGTCACTAGAGCTAAATGGGCGTGATGTAGCGACGTGACTACCCAGAAATTTATGTCATAATATCATTTGACGAGATTTGCTCTGAAGAATGATGAGTTGTTTGTCCGTTCGCTAAACGAAATACGCTGTGTGTAAGACGGGAAGAATGATATCCCGAAGATCGGGAATTTATTAAATGAGAGATGAATTATAGGTCTGGGCGCTGCATTTTTCTGTTTTGGGAATATAAGTATTGGAAGGAGATATAGGAATTTATATTCATACAATTTAATCAATAGTACAGACTAGTAATGAATTATTGAACCTCTAATTTTCTTTGGAAAGTAGTACAACTTCAAGACACGGACTCAACTAGCCGTTGGGGAAAATACAAACTATGAATTTGTAGAAATTATCTTTTCTTATTAAATCGATATTATATTTGTTATATCATTATCATCGTTAACGTCCTTCATAGGTCAATGACTATGTAGAACTGCCAAATCGAGGAGTAGCAGCTTACTGTATAGCTTAAACATGTCAAGGTAGTCCCTTATTGAAACTGTAAACTAATACTAGGGGTTGAGCATGAGAAAGAGCGGGGGAGAAGGGTGGTTTCCCATATGTATACAATGTCAGATGACCCTATATCCACACATCAGATAGCATCTCTTTAATTGTTCTCTGGGGGTCCCTTCGAAAGGTGCCACGTTCTTGTGGCTATTCTAGTGATGCCGATAAACTCAATGGTCTTCTCAAAACTGATTTTTGTGTAAAGAAGGACTCTGTATGTGAGGTTTCGGACGGGAACGACTGACTTTATTGGCTTTTGTCCGAGTTGTAGGTGCAAAAACGTGTTTTAACTGCTCTAATGCGGACGTGAAGATTACTTGTCCAACACTTTCCTTTATATCTGCTACGAAAAATTAATGACCCAGAACTTCATTCGAAATCCAATCTTGAAAAATGTTCTTGCCCTTAAACATCACACGCGGTGGGAGAATTGTCCCTCCGCACAAATGCGCTCAACCATTGAAACTCATTCCTACGATCTAGACGCGCTTGATATTTCGTACGAAATACAGAATCGATTAATCAAATTGATTCTATCGTTCCGATCAGATGTTCGGAATCATCCATGTTGTTCTCCAGCGCAATTTTCTTTACTCTTGAATCACTTTCTGATACGTTTTAAACTATGCGCCAAGTTCTTTCTTTTGTTCCCCCCCTTATATATGCCTTTCGTGAAAATTGTGAAAACCGCCTCAGAGGTATTTTATCCGTACCATGCAGTGATAATACCGGTAAGGCGTTTGGCGCCTAGAATCGTAATTGAATCTGATCACAAATCAGATAGTTGCACAGTCGGACGGGTTTTTTCATGCCTATCCTATTCTGGTAGCTATCCCCTGTTTCGTGGGGCTTAATGTCAGCTCAATTGAATTTTATTTACTTTCCATCTGTTTAGAATCTCCAATGACAAATCTACATGATCACAACTCGACAAGTTGCGATTAGTCTCATGAACTGTCTGATATTATTGAAATCAGAAGTTTGTACCCAGATCCAACGTAAAGGCTGAGAATTGGCCCTGCTAGCCATATTTAACATCTTTTCCGGACGTTCTCAAGCAATCTCATATACGAGTAGAGGCCCTGTAACTGTGAGGAAATATTTGTCGTCGATCATCAACCGCCCAACCTGACAGTATGCGCGGTAACCTTGTTCCAATAAACTTTGGGTGCGAAACGCGGGGCTGAAATTCTCCAAGACTTACAAGATGGAGTTGAGAACAGGTGAGTTCCAGGACTTCAGACCCTCAAAAAGTTTATTCTGACATTCGAAACACACTTTATATGTTGTTGTTCGAATAACGATCACCCCCTGAGGGATTTGGACCTTCTGTCACGGGCTACGCAAATTATGCAGATGCTTAGAACAGGATGGTCTTCAATGGGAAGGAAAACTATCCAAGGATGGGACCGATTATATACACGTCCGGCTCTTCATTGTTCCGTTGTCGCGAACCCTTCCAGAATTTCTGGAATGATGTTTGCCGGGAGCGACCGCGTGAGCTTATACTGAAACATGGAAAAGCTCTGGAATATTGAGTTAGATTTCACTCCTTCCAGCCCGACTATAAAATCCAGAGGTCAACTCTTGAGACTTAAACAGTAACTAATATCGCTTTTTCTGTTTCTTTACTCGTCCACTTACAATATATTTGACATGAGAACTACTTTCGCTTCTGCACTCCTGGTGAGCGCCATCGCTTTTCCTTCCCTCTCTTGCGCACAAAAGTTTGTTCAATTCCCTATAGCGCGAGTCAACAATGGTGACGCTTTCGTAGCAGCAATTAATGTTGCCGTTGGCAACTCACCGCAGAATATGACCGCCATCTTAGACACAGGCAGCAGTGACTTCTGGGTGCCGGCAAGTGGGAGCAAACTCTACGCCAATCCTAAAAATCAGTGCATTGCATCCGACAAGAAGTTTTCGACAGGCTCTTTCGCTTCCAACAGCTCTACTACCTTTGTGACAGGAAAGCCCAATTTTTTTGCGATCTATACTGGCGGCGTGAATGTCACTGGGACATCTATGCAAGACTCGATCCGTCTTGGAAATGCTGAACTCAAGAACAATACCATGGGTCTGAGTACCCAGGGTTTCTTACCCAGCGTTCTCTTTCCGGTTATGGTGATTGGTTTTGCAGCCCAGGAGTTCTCTGCGACGGAGCAAAACCCAACGCCATATGAGAACCTCCCATTGACTCTGAAATCGGTAGACTTGACCAATACCGCTGCCTATGGTATTTACTTCAACTATTTCAGTATGCGTCTCCTGTCCTTTATATTTAAGATCTTGCACTGATATTTATTTCAGGATCAACTGAAGGTTCGATCATCTTTGGCGGATTGGGCTTGCTCAGGCCAAGGTTAATGCTTCGGAGTCGAATATTCAGTAGATTACTCCTTCAGGTGGCAATTCTTCTGTAGCGACACGCGCGGAGATTTACTCTGGAAGCTGGAATAACCTTAGGAGGCCTATGCGTACGGTTCCATTAGTGTGAGGATTCTACTATCATATGCTTTGAATATTTCCAAGCTAAACACCGAAATGTAGAAAGGTCTGCCGTAGTCGCATTATCATCGTAGACACAGCCGCGTCGAGAGCGACAAACTCATTTATGTCAAAATTAAGAGCATTCAAAACGCGTGCTGTTACAGGATACCCGATTTCCAGATCTCTGCTGTCGTTGGATCCAAGGATATATAAGCTCCTAATAAGTCACCAATCTCTGTGAGTTCTCTTATTAACAAAACTTTAATCCTTAAACTACAACCAGAAGTCTTACGTGATATGTGATACTATTATATACTACACAGCCGCTATAATGTTGACACTTTTGTCAAGACTAACACCAATGTCATCGCCACAGCGCTTCTCGTCAACACTCCCGTAGCGATGACATTTCCATTTCGAATATCTACGCAAAAGTTTTCTACAGAATGGATTTCCGAACAAGGTGTTAGATATTAGCTAGTGTTATGCTAGTGAAGCTACGTATAGGAATCGAGTACGAGATACTCACTTCTGACAAAACTGCATATCTATGAGATATTTCCACTCCGCAATGCTACACGCTTGCATATCGCTGTGATACTATATCGAACATAATGAATCACGGAAAAAAATAACATTCAATAGACGACTCCGAATTCGTACCTGTGCGGTACATCGATGGTATGGAGTTATCTAGATAGATCGGCGGTGCAACTAGTTTGACATGATAGTCTTCCGATACTTTCCACTCGGAAGAGTTTAATGATGCAATCATTAAAACCGTGAACGGTTCGGCGCAGATAAATTGCAGGTTATGGTTTGGATGAAGGGAACGAGAAATTCTTGACCGGATTCACCTGGCATTGATGCGCTTCTTGAACATAACTGGAGTCGTGGTATTGGGCACGTAAATATACACTTCGATACTCATGGATTGCTTTGTTTAGAAAGTGAAAAGGGGTGCGCTTGTCTTCGCTCGCGTACACAGGATGGATGAAAGGTTATAAATATACAGTTTGCATGAGCGAAAGAAATGAGAGGTATCAAATCAATTTTATTCATTCAGACTTTCATATTGCCAAGAAACGGCGGTAATAAAGTGTATAATTCGAAACATATACTTCCATTACAGTCCTCTTTTTTCTCTTCTCCCAACAACCCATCTATCCAGACTCTTCCCTCGTATCCACAAACGAACGATGCTCAGGAGCCCTGGGTACCGCACTCCCTCTAATCTCTACTTCTCCGCTCACCCCTCCACAACCTCCACCTATATCCTCCACAGCACAACTTATCTCTTCTTTACGCACCCCATAACCACGTTCGAGTTTCGATATTAATGCGTTATACCAAAATCCACTAGTGGCTGTTGACAATCTCGATTCCAGCAGGAAGAGATAATGATAATTCTGCATTCGGCTTGGCAAAAGATATTGACGCGTAGAATTCTCTACAGTGATCTAAAAAGAAGGGGAGAACCGGGAGCTGATTGGAAATGGTTATTCGTGACAACAGGGGGATTGGAAAAAGGAGGAAAGAAGGCTGGAAGATGGAAGGACTATGGGAGGGATGGGCAGATGGAGAAAAGAGGTTTGGAATGTACGATGACTATCTTGCCATTCTGGTGGCAATCATCTCAATAAGCTGCCATCCGGACGAGATTAAGTCTAGATAATGTGCATGAGCTCACTGGACCTCGGGTCTTCTGACAGATATGATCTTGCTATCTCGCAGGTACAACTAGTAGCAAAGTCCCGAAGGAAATGATGTAGCTATCCACACTTTCCAACCGTCACTTGACCATATTTAAACTACAGAGGAAAAGTATATATTCGATGTATGTCTTTGAAGGATACACCCAGACCGCTCAAGACGCATGCAATCAGTCATCACATCACTCTAAAGTTCAATGTGAATACTTGTACGCCGTATGGACGTAGAACGAGTAAGTTTTGTATGGAAAATTGCTCCGTGTGAAAACGCATACAAAGATTAGGTTGATGGTAGTGAGTTGGGATGACTTCTCCTGAAGATTTCGGCAATACGTCACAATCACGGGCCCATACAAAATATCAAAAACATCAAGTTTTAACGTATGAACGAACCTCTACTTATCCATCCTGTTCATAACACAATTAGTCCATGTACTCATTAAAATGCACACCAAATACGCATTTATTGTTGGTTCTTTTGTTCTTGGAGCCTTCACCCTGCCAATCGCTAGTTAGTACCTCGCGTACGCAACGTTTTCAATATACAACTTGGCTAGGCGTTTCACTAACAGTTGTCGGGCGACAACGCGGCAAAAGTCTCACATAACGAGCCTGCCAAGATTTCACATGACGGAGCCTTCAAAGTTGCGCACGATGAAGCCGCTAAAGTCTCATATGACGAGCCTGGCAAACATTCCGAGAATGAGACAGAAAACGTCGCCTATGACGAAGCGGTGACTTTGGTCTACGATGAGCCTGCCAAAGTAAGTTACGATCAACCCGCATAGGTCGCAGGCGACGTCTATCTTTGTAAGCCGATCGGCACCCCCGCCCAAGCAGCTATGAACTGACTCAAGAAATATCATAGAGATATTCAAGACCTGATGATCTGATTTGGTGGGTTACAGAGACCGTGATGAGCGACCCAGTTGCTGAAATGAATAAGGATCTATCAAGGGAAAAGAAAGTATAAGACATATGACATGCTGATGTGAAGATCCATACATCAGAGTAGCTTTTACAGAGAATACACTTGTAAGGTTGCCTCTTTTGTTTGAAATAGTGATTGAGATGCTGAGCGCTTTATGTATATGTCGTGGCAACAATGAAAGATTGGGTATGATTTTCAAGTTCATGATGCTTGAATTCAAGCACGTCGAGCATGGCTACTTCTGCACAAGATGAACTGGACTTCCGTAAATTCATTGCAGCCGACTTTAACACACCGCATCAACCAGGAAGGAAGACCTTATGCAGAATCGACTTTCAAATACGCGGTCGGATGCATATTTGTCCTAGCAAGCATCAGGTGATAATTGTCTACAGCATGTGAAGCCGAAGTGACGTCTGATTCTAGTTTCATGGCAAGCTTAGACGAAGTGGACAATAGACAATTCGTATTTTCTGTCCGTCAAGTTCGCGGGGTTCCGTGCTAGGATGAGATTTTTGGACATGGTTTGGTGGTCGACGATGATAACTTTGACGTTATTGTCAAGGCGGTATGAGACTAAGCCCAACGCACGATGACGCCAATGGGAAATACTCAGGGAGTTGATATTTTGGGAAAAAAGCTTTGATGTTGTTTGGTGCGGTGAATTGTTCCATTAGAAGAAGATGGTTGGTGGTCGTGAGCGAGAAGGCTGTTCATGGTAAGTGATGCGAATATTTCGTATACACCGGGTTGGAACATGCGAATGGATCAGCATTTGTCCCTGGACAAAGAGATTATCATTCGCAAAACCTTCGTAGCTGTTTTTGTCCCAATTCTTTGATACGTATGGCAATAGAAGGTTATTGGAGATCTGCAGCTACCGACGATGATAGATCGAGTCATCCATGCAGCCTGCCGCAGCGTTTGGCGATCTTCGTGAACTATAATTCGTGATATCGGTTTCCGTGTTACAGGATCATCAATACCGGCATTGTCATCCAAATGCAATATAGTACAGAATAACCGCACAATCCAAAAAACTGCAAATATTAGAAAACAACCATAGCATGTCGTGATAAGCTTGAGTTGAAACCACACCTTCCCGTTGGTCACACATTCGAAGTATCCTCATCGTGAATATCTGATGTGTCGAGCCTATCAAAGTTGATGTAAGATTAACCTTATGTAAGGAATAAGGATCCTCGAGAAGAAAGTTGGGGTGTTTCCGAAGCTTCTCTCATCCTTCTCTTGATCCTTTGATGTCTTCTTTTACGTACTCAAATCTCAGCCCCCCAAATCGCTATTCCAATCTAAAAATAATAAAAAGTAACAGTCGTTAGTGACCAATGTAGCTGAAGAGTTGAGAACAAAGCGATAACATTCGACCGTACCATACTGCGTCGACAGTGTAGATCTATTAGAGATCTCAATGCTTGAATCATACCGGGCAAACGCCGCTTATCCTTTCTTGTCCTTACTTGCCATTTGATCATACAATCATCTTCTCCTTCGGCGTATAGGAAGTTTGTACAATCACGTGATAGCATCCTGCTACCGTTGTGAATGAACAAATCCTTGGTATCTGTCCCGTCTTTATACAGGGAAATAGGGGTGCGTGTTATCCAATTAACCTACAGGTCGTCTGCAGAGGCTTAATGCGGGACATCTGGATATCACGATGATTCGAAGCTTTGATCGCCATGCGATTTTGAATGTTTGTCTTTCCAGCTTTGAACGGGCGGGCTTGATACCGGTATGAGAAGATGAAACATTACTCTATTGGAAGCTTCGTCCAACGGATCTCAAATGTAATTTCCTTTCTCTGCAAAAGTAGATTATGTATATCAAACGCATCCACGAAGGCGTGATCTATATCAGACTCGTGGTACACCGCTCTTTTCCTATATATAAAAATCCCATCGTACCAAATCACCTGGGTAGTTACACTGTGTTCCCATGTATGTATATCTGACGGGTAACCGCAGGTATATCTTAAGGGTAAGGAATCTGAGGATCCTATTTTGACAGATTTAGAAGAGTAAGAAAGGTCATGGTTGCACGCACATTTCCGTTCCCCCTCCCCCTGAAACTTCGAAGAGGCTGTTAGTGTCACGATGGCATCTTTCCTTCGTACCCTCTCTCTCTTTCCAATCTCAATCCCTGGTTAGATCTTTTCGTTTGCCGGCCCCCAATTCCCCCTCCCTTCATGCAGTTTGGTGCAGTCTGGTGCAGTTTGGTGGTACGGACAGAGCCAGTCTCGCAGCGTGCCTCCTTTTTTAAACTTTGAACCAAGGTTCGGAATGGAATCTCTCGATGAAATTAAAAATGGAGAGAGGTTCATGGGTTCCCCAGGAGATGCAGCTGCCATTGTGTGTTGGTTGGTTGGTGAGTTTGTAATTTGCAAGCATAGACCTTCCATAGAGATACTCCGTAGATACCAAGTACGTACATATCGCAGAAATTTGACTTTGACCGACCATGGATGGAAAGTTTGATCAATTCGCGGATGCTCTCTCGCTCTGTATCATGATGGCTCTTCCACATTTATCGCTTTCTTTTTTTTCTTCTTCCTCTTTCCTTTTTGTGGATGTCGAGACTGGAAGTAGCTTGGGTCAGATGGATTTGGGTTCTCTTGTTTCTCTTGTTTCCCTTGTCATGAAGATCATAGATCCATATGGCCAACCAGCACGGGCCCACATTGATACACAGCAGATTTCTTTCCTGCAATTATGACTGCCCTCTGCACTGTTCAACTGCACTGTTCATTTTCGCCCATGAACCATGAATGAAAACGGAAATGAGTGTGTAAAGTCATAAACTTGTAAATGTAAATCATATCCTTAATGAAAATCAAATCAAATTTCTCTTCTGTGAATTTGAATGAATTTTTCTGAAGAGGGAAACAATCAGACTTCACTCTTCGTTTTCAGTTTTCCGTCTTCACTCTCAATTTTCCGTCTTCAGTCCTCAGTCCTCAGTCCTCAGTCCTCACTCTTCACTCATCATCCGATTCTCTAACCCCTTCCCTTCCCTTCCCTTCCCCTTCATCCATTTGCGGGAAAAGCACATCTTCTTTTGGACGTACCAATCTTCTCTTTACCCGTTACGACCCTTGAAGAAAACATTACCAGCAGCTCTTTTGGGATTTAAAATCTTCAATCCCAGTGGTCGCCTTTCCATCGGAGTCGGAAATCCTAGAAATTCTTGAGCTACCTGGGTGTATCTTTCTCCATAGGGGTAATCTAATCATTTATTTACCAGGTACCGCTACCTAAATAGATATGGATATCAAAAGCAAACAGTGACAAAGACCCAATAAAGTATATGCCCCATATCACGAATTTACTACTGCACGACCCGTTATTACTCAATAGCTGCTTAGAGTCTTGGAGTATCGTATCAACATTGTCCTGCATCTGCATCTGCTGCTGCTGCTTCTACTTCTCCGCTGTCACGACCGAATCCCGCTTTTGTGTACAGTACCTTACGTACTTCACAATCTGCCAATTCAATATTTACTTGTCCGACGACAAACAAACAAACGCACAAACAGACGGATAGGAACTCATCTTGCCTCAAGTGTACCTTACATCACCTCACCACACCTCATTCAATCCTCACCAGCACATGCCAATTTCTAGTCAGTCCCTACCGATTCAATCCCGAGAAAGTAAATTGTCCTGGTAGCACGCAAACAAACTTTCCCCAACATTTCGGCTCGTTTCGAAAAGAGTTTCTGTTGCATCAACCTCTTCCGACGTTTGCTGCCTCAAACATATCTTAGCACCCATTTAAAATATATTACCTGCAGATAAATTATCGCAAGCGGCAGATAGACGGGAAGTATATTCGAGAAACTCTAGAATACGAATCGATTGAGTGTTTCGCGTCGGCAGAGGATTGATACGCAATTGAAAATCGAACTTGACGTATTGATCCGGGTTACAGTCGCAGTGAAGGTGGATCAAACCAGGAACCAATTCGAAGAACCATCATATAATCCTTCCAAAATTCGAACCAATTTATAATACTTCATGACGGCTCAGCTGCAATCGTGGCTGCCATGCATACCGTCGAGAAGATGCCGAATGCACCGACGAAGCGACTCGGCGTTGACCTGAATGTTGATACTGGCTATAAGGCAAAAAGAAGAGGAAGCATATCTCCGCCCCAGACACCGGAGGCGCAGGCTTCCAGTCCAGAAAATATTACTTCATCGAATCGGGCGCTTAATCTGCGGAATGGAACAGGGCATACATTTTTAGATGACATTACACCAGTTGATCCTTCCAACAAAGAAAATGATCCTGAGAATGTACGAAATAACCGGGATTCTCACGACCTCTCCCTTTCTCCCCGACAAGTTACCCGCGACTCATTGGTAGATCATATGCTACTTTCCTTAGACCAATTCTCTTTCGGGCAGGAAGATTTTAGCTTGCGCAATCCTACACTTGACGAAGATCGATTATATTCCTCCTTCGGTGATGAAGAACCATATCAATCGCCTCAAAACTTCGCAGCTAGAGGTGGCAGAGGGCACGCTTACTCCTTCAGTTCCGACTACGATCCAGCAGACGATTCAAGTCATTATTCGGACAAGATTTCTCGCAGCCGAAGAAGCAATAGCAGTTCCAACTTCCAAACTGGGTTGACCAGAATCAATAGTATACGCAACGATACAGGTGGATCACTTAGAGGACCTCCGATTCCACATCGAGGAGGGAGAAAGAACACCGGTAGTAGTGTGGGAGTAGTGCGAATAGTTTCGACCTTGGATACGCACAAGTTACAAGCAGCCAGAGGTGGGCGCATGGTTTAGCAGGAAGGTCTTCGAGCTTTGATTACGGAAGCGGTCACCAGGCAACTTCACAATTAAATGCAGGAAGATATATCAATACAAATGTACCTTCGACTCCTACATACGACTACGACGCCGCTCCCACACCCACAGTACCTGGTGGTCCACGACGCCCTCGACCTACATCCCCAATTTTGGTCTCAAGACCCGACCCTAGCCTTATCGATCCCCCAATGGAGAAATTAGAAAGAAAAAGGAGCGCAAAATCCTCGAAGAGCGCATACAAGTCGAAGGGGTTCACGAATACTGCCAGGCATGACTATGGTCTAAATCTAAATGATCGCAGTAAAGAATTGCCACCCATGCCAGCATTCATCAAAGAGCAATCTCCGCCAAATTGTGGGTCATATTCAAAAACAAAAGATATTCTCGGGTCGCCGCAAGCTTCCACTCAAATGCCCAAGGAACGACCCGGATTCTTCAGAAGGGTTTTCGGTTCTTCCAGGAACAACAATGTTGCGGTACCCGACCCACCACCGTCGCACGGTTCCACTACCTCTACTGAAACGGCGGATCATCCAGGTAGCAAAACTCACATTGCTAACCAGATGAAACCTAACAACGTAGCACCGCCTCGAGAAAATCCGCAAGCCCCAAAAGAACAACCGCATGTCATTACCAAAAAACCATCATCATTCTTCCGAAGGCGTAAGAAGTCGGTATCTGAGCCCGAACCCATCCCCGTTCCACCAATGCCGTTGCCACCCATGAAACTCGAGCCGCACAAATTGCGACCAGACATTCCAGATTGGCAACCTGAGGCTAGCCCCGTCAGTAGTCTTCGCCAAGTCATGAATCCATACCTTCATAGCCCAGGGAGACCTCCTATCGAAGCTCATGCACCAACGGCTAGTCTCGATCGGCAAGTTAATGATATTTCCGATGATGTTGAAAATAGACGCCATGTAAGAGGCTTTTCTCCAGACTACGATCCAGACCCAAATGCTACCATCAGACAAATACCTCCTTCGAAACCAGCGTCGTCGCATGCCGGAGATAGTCGCAAGCCATCTTATTCGTCCATCAAACAACCACGTAGATCGGCAAGTACCAACTTGGCAATACCTGGTGGATTCGACGGGCAGGCCAGAGAAGAACGTGAACCATTTTTCCAAGGTTCTACCGAGAACGATCGTGACGCGAAGTTTAAGTTAGAGATCACGAAAGATGTACCTGGTAATACACCGTTACCCAGTACGACATCTCCTGGTCACTCTCCTTCGGTGGCGAGAGATATCGCTCTTGTTGCGGAATATGAAAGAATACATTCCAAACGTTCTCCAACGTCCTCCAAAGTTCTACCAAAATCAGAGCCTAAGGTAGCAGAGCCTTCTTTGAATTCACCTCTAAGCACGGTGAGTTCTAATGACAGTCAGGAACTGCCAGCAGGTCCTGCCAAAGAAGAAGATTGGGTCGTTCTTTCTCCTTCTAAATCCCACTTTCCAGAGAAAGATCGTGTTTGGTTGGAACCTGGATCGTCTGAAGATGATCTGCCAGGTACAAATACCTTGAAACCTAATTTCGCAAACTCGATTGCAGCTACAGGATCTACAGATACCATATACAAATCGGCTGTCAGTCTACCACTGTTGCAAGTTGAGGGACAAGAAGAAGGTCCCCCTTCCAGTCCACCTACTATGTCCGATAGAGAAGATATTGAGCCATTTGATGACTCTGAATCCGAAGGAGTTGACGACGCACAACCTACGGAAGAAGACCTGATTAGAGCACAGAAAATTTACGATGGCAATGAGGATTTCATTCAAAAAGAAAAGGCGACCGCATGGATGGGAGATGAGGGAGCTGTTCGAGCAAGGACGCTAACAGCTTATATGAGCCTTTATGACTTTACGAATCTTAATATTCTTGCCTCGATGCGTGTAATGTGTGGCAGATTAGTGCTCAAGGGTGAAAGTCAACAAGTTGACAGAATCTTGGACGCGTTCTCAAAGAGATGGTGTCAGAGCAATCCCTATCATGGGTTTAAAGCTACTGGTAGGTTTACGAGTTTATCTCAAGTATATCAAGCTAATTTTGTTAGATGTCGTACATACAATTTGTTACTCAGTTCTTTTGCTAAACACGGACTTGCATCTTGCCGACATTGAACAAAAGATGACTCGTAGTCAATTCATCAAGAATACAATGCCTACGATCCGTCGAAGTGTGGTAGAGTCTGCGCATGAATTTGAGCCTAGTAGGCCTACAGTGCTCCCTGGAAAAAGCTCTGCTTTTGATGATCCTCACGTCAACGACGAGAACTCTGACGCTGTATCAATTGAAGCTTTTGAAAAACCTTCTTGGAGGTCTTCATTCAAGCCTGCGCCACGTCCAGATCCTGATAATCCAAGTGCCCCCACACCTTTAGATTATGATACTCCCATGGATGATTGTGGCCCCTTGGTCAAGGCACCTTTCCGAGGAACGCTACGTACATGGGAAGTACAGGTTGAGATTGTTCTTAAGGATTTTTACAATTCTATCCGGAATGATCGGCTTCCATTATTCGGCGCCGTTGATAGGTCACAAATGCCGGCTTCATCATCTAGCACTCTCTCAGTATTCACCAATGGCATGTTGCGCCGTTCCCCTAGTGTTCTGAGTAAAGCTCCCTCAGAATCACCTAGTTATATTCGTGGAAGAACAGCAGAGACCGTACGCACAAATGGGAAGTGGAGCAACAAGACCAGATCGAGACCTCGTTTATATCCTAACTCCGGAATGGGATCTAGTCGAACTAGTCTTGATGATCAATCATCTATGTGGAGTCCTTCGGTATCGTCTAGTACTTGGAGCAAGTATTCTCTTGGCAAACATACCTCGATGTCCGTGGACTCTCTTGGTTCGGCATTCCAAGGCGATTATCAACAATCTATTGGATTCGCCAATGCTCTCAGCCAAGCAATTATCCGTGAAGAGACGGTCCATAGCTCAGGAAGTAGGGGCAGTGATCATGAAGAACTTCGTGTTGCCCCTTTACTTGATGATGAATCTTTAGAATTGGCTGGTGCACCGTGGGCAAAGGAAGGTATGGTCAAGCACAAGCATCATTTGGAAGCTCTCGACAAGAAAGCCAAGGATCGTAACTGGATTGAAACATTCGCTGTTATCGAAAAAGGCTACATGAGCTTGTTCTCGTTCTCTACTAAGAACGTCCGCAAGACTAAGGGTAAAACTAGTGGCGGAGTTGTTGGTGGTGGAAATTGGCAAGAGAATGCCGAAAATCTTGGTTCATTCCTCCTCCGCCAGACTATCGCTAGTGCCCTTCCTTCACCAGGCTACTCCAAAGCTCGCCCTCACGTCTGGGCGCTTTCCTTGCCCACCGGAGCAGTACATCTCTTTCAAGTAGGCACAGCAGATATCGTCAAAGAATTTGTCACAACAGCCAATTACTGGAGTGCTCGGTTATCAAACCATCCTCTTGTAGGTGGTATCAGTAATATCGAATACGGCTGGTCTGATGAGATTGTAAATAACGCCCTAGTCACTGCGATTAACGAACAGAATACCAGACCATCAACTTCTGGCGCTAGGCCCAGCATGCAGAGCTCTCTACGATCAAGCTTGGATCACGGCTATGTAGGAGGGGTTAGATCAAGATTGCCAGGTGATAGAATTGCTATAAATGATTGGAGTCCTCCAATACAGAGCATGAGAGCTAGTAACTTGATGGAGCCGGATCAGTTGAAAACACTGACTGCTTATGTGCAGAGTATTGAAGAAGAATTGCAGAAACACAATATGTTGAGGAATCCAATGCTTCTAGCTGTAAGTATTACAAATCTTCCTCCTGCTTCATTTTCACTGACCTAGTACAGTATTCACCGCGTCATCCTAACGCACAAAAAGCAATGGCGAATTGGGAAAAGAAATCCTCATATTTGCTCCGCGAAATCGTAAAGTTCACAACATACATTGATAGTTTACATGCAGCCGAAATCGGCAGACAAAGAATCTATCATGAAAGAGCGGCACATCAAGCCGTCGCCGAGGAAAAAAATGAAGATGAGGAAGCTGAAGT
Organism: Botrytis fragariae; assembly: GCF_013461495.1. NCBI lineage: Eukaryota > Fungi > Ascomycota > Leotiomycetes > Helotiales > Sclerotiniaceae > Botrytis > Botrytis fragariae. The sequence goes on along the minus strand of NW_023500989.1, from coordinate 2,512,671 downwards.
TGATACCACAATCACTGGATGAAACTGAAGCAACTTTCATTGAATGAAAAAAAATTAAGATACATTACGACGATTATGTATATACGATACGCATGACGCTGCCCTCAAAACTTCCGATAATTTGTTCTCTTGATGGATGAGAGATGGGAGGAATGATTATATGGCGAGTATGGCAGGAAAAGGAAAGAATGGCGTTTATCAAGTTTTTGAAGGGGATGGAAGTAGGACGTTTTAATCTGTAGGCACTTTGATGAGTAGTGCGCTTCTTTTTACTACTTTGCTATTTAATTGGCATTGATTCCGCTTCTAGTTGGCCCAAATTGCTTATTGAATTCGATTGGGCGCGTTGTTGGTTAGTTGGTTGGCTGGTTGTGGTTATACCCCGTTCGCTATTGTTGAGTTTGCTTTTGCGCTTTCTTGCTTACTGGCTTGGATTTTGTTTGTTTGCTTGGTTGTTTGGAATGGGAGAGGAGAAGAAAAGAGGTGGATCGGAGAGAAAGGGTGAAAAGAGGAGAGTAAATAGGGGTTCGCTTGTGATGGTCACTTGAGAAATCAGGGAACAGATTTGAAATGTCTTTACTTGGATTAGCTGAAATTCGCTTCATCGGGGGAATTAAGAAAGAGCAGAGTCGCTGTGTATATTTATGTGTATTACTAATTTGGCTTTGCTTGTCTATACTTGCTGGTGCTTTGTGGATGTTACGAGTGGTAGAGAGATTACGGGTGAGGACGAGGAGTACGATGCACAAGGTGTAGTTCAGTCAGAGGAAGAGAAAGTTCATGAGGATAATATATTTGTTATATTGAAATTTATTTTATGCTTATCTGTGTATATATGCATGTATGTTTGTATGTATGAATTTATAATTCTTGTAACTTGAGAAGATTTATGCAGGAAAGAATATAAGTGAGTGAATTCTTAGCTTATTCGCTAATCTCATTAGTTTCTATCTTAGTCATAACGGAAGAGGAACTACAAATCGAAGCACAACGCCTTTGACCACACAAGCTAAGTATTATCCTATCAATTCAATCAAAAAAGTTTAGAAAGAAGAATGCCCGGCAATCGAAACAACCCGAACACCAGAGACAGGCTGCTTACCTACCTACTTCAATCCACTGACCTTCCTGATAGTGCACCTACGCTTGGATATCGCGCTATTTTATATGACTTAACTAGACTCGATGCCTGGAGACCTCGGATCCTGATGCGGCGAAGGAGACCTGGTCAACTCTAGTATCGAACAATTTTCGGAGCGATAACAACATCGGCCACTTGAGGTGGAAAAGGGAAGCAGATTACCGGAATAAATCCAGGCTTGAAGACCCCATAACTTCGAGTCAATGAAGGAAATGTGTCCATAAGAAACTACCAAGAGTACCGCAAATACTCTGCCCCTATAGAGATGCTCGATCCAACAACGGCTTGAGTATTCCACGCAAAGAAGATTCTCCGATTTCATTTTTTTGTCGATCTGGACTACGCGACTCCTAGGTTCCGCATTGCAGCTATTCATTCTCAGCTTCTCCGTAGAAAACAAGCAGCTTTTTGTGAAATTTCCGTTCATTGGATCCAAATGCTGGTATCTTTAAGTATCTTTGAATAGACCTGACGAGGAACAGCGGACTTGATGCATCAGAAGTGTAGAAGCTATAGTACGAAATCATTGCTGTAGTAGTAACGCTCATATATACCTGCAAGCGCTTTGCCAGATGGAAAAGAACCAAGTCAAAGACAAACTCTAGATATGCCTTCCTGAGAATTGGCTCCAACGCAGAAAAATAGTTTGTGGAAAAAAATGATTAGATGTCAGTATGGGCGGAAGAGACGCAATGGTCTGGAGATGATCTCTTAGCGACAAATGTATCAGTAATTTTCGTTCATCCAAATTTAGCAACTCCGCCAAAATTAGTTTTTTCTTTGGAAATAAGCGGCTAACAGTGATTGTTTTCATTTTTTTCTGATGATTCCCAACGGTGAATCGATTCAATCCTCCCACCATGCTTGGAGAAATCTGATTGAATCATCATCACACTCATCAAGTCCGTCAAAGATGAGAACTGTACTTTCTGGAATGTTTTTGACCATAAACATAGATATACGCCACGGGTTTTCCCAGTAGGCTTTACTGGCAAGATTTTGATTTTGACGACGAAAGCTATCAAATCACCTAGAATATCCTGGTAAAAGTTGTTGTTTGCTTTCCAAAAGCCGACAGATCAGACTCCAAAGCACACTTAATACCGAGTCGCGTTTAGTTTTACTACTGTCGCGATAGTATTCCAACACCAGATAATTCGATTCTCGAAGGTCTACACGCAAAACCCAGCGACTCGCCGGATATGTTAAATAATGTTTTCCCTTTTCCGGAACCATCGAACACCCAGAGAAATTTATTGGAATTAGGTATCCAGCTCTGCTCAAAGATTTGGACTTCCTTGTCTTTTTGGTTCAATTTGCAGGTACTGGGGACCAGGTGACCATTACGATTGCAAATTCCTTCTCTGTCTTCTTGGGCGTGCGTTAGAAAAAAAAGCACTGTAACATTCATTATGATCGTCCTTTTGTTTTTGGGACACTACCCGAATTCAATGAAGTCAGTCTCTAATCCAGATAATTATAGTAGGTCTGAAAAGTCACTTGAGATGCTTGCAATCCTAAGATAGTACGGTGTTTACACTGTTCACGATTTGGCCATTAATCTGAGAATTCGCACCTCCTGCTAGTGCATTTCCACGCGACAATTGAATGGGTTTCAACAGCTATTGAATATTTGGACTTCGCAACCAGAAAACTCGTGAATTATACTCTCCGTTACCAGTACTATCAGCAAAGGTTTGAATACCTCAAAGATTCGAGGAAACTCTTATATTAGATAACAAACCGATTCAGATTCCCCACATCGCTTAAGTACTCCATACAGTCGAATCCACCTAGACGCCTGCCTCAACAGTGTGAACTCGCACATACATGAACCAATAAATACTCAGACGGGGAATGGATCTGCCACACCACTTACCCCTGCGAATATAAAGGTGTGTTGATATCCAATGAATTCGGATCGACCAAATGAGGTTGCACTCGATGTAAGCATTCTCCACCAAAAAAATACAGCGCATACCACAGAAAGATCAAGCATGCGTTTACACAGCCGCGAAGCCAGGGTGCTCAATAGTCTAAAAGATTTCTGGACAATCCGTTCAAGAACGAGTGATGATTAAATAGTATTGATAGTTGAGATCAGATACACTCGAAGTGTTGCATTTGTCCTCAAAAAATAACTTACTAAAATTTTGTTGTGGTATCCAAAACACATCTCTTAAAAAAACTCGAGATCCGGATTAGATTCTCAAAAGTCCCAGAATATCACAGCAATCCTGAGTACCCAGTTCTCTCCATTCTTGAGCTAAACTTGCGACCACGAACTTCACGCGATCATATACTGCAAAGTCTCATAGTATGGTAACTACCCCCTCATCTCCTCACAAAATAAACCTCCTAACCGAGAATCAGTCCGGACTAGAAATCCTCGGAGCAATATCCGCCGTATCCGGCCTCCTAGAATCTAGCATCAATCTTCTCAGCCGCCTGCGCAAAACCTACAACGACCAGAAAGACTCCTCAAAAGTACTTGGAGCCCACGTCGTCGAAATCCAAGGAATCCTGACTATCCTAGAACTAGTCAAGCATGAAGCCAATTTGCGCACTGTGGTTATTCTCTCCGAGATCGAAAATATTCGCAACATAGCGGTAGAGCTGATAAGTAACCTAGAATTAATGGTATCGGGGGAGAAAAGCCAAGCACGGCGTTTTGCACATCAATTTCTACAGGGTGCCAAAGAGCAGGAGACGCTTGCGAAGCTGATGGAGCGGCTTGAGCACGCAAAGACGAATTTGGCTCTCGGTCTACATGTTGCCCACGTGAGAGTGACGCAGTACGTGAGTGATAAAGTTGCGATCAATATGGATATTTTGAATCGGGTGGATGGGCTACTTCGGAATGTACTTGGAGATGACGGAGGTCTTAAGATTGCCGATGTGGTTAAGAGCCATCGCCCCGAAAGTATGCTGCTATTATCTCCCTTCTCTCTTTCGAGAATCCGCTAACAGATACAAGGAGATGGATTAGTGCATATTAATAGTGAAGAACTTCCACTAAGAACAGATGGAGATGGAAAAGACGCGAGAAAGGTTTTTAGTCGGGTTGTCTTGAAAAATGTGACCAGAGACCAAGCTCTACAGATCAATGGATCTATTGGAGAAAAGGGGTGGCGAGAGGTATCTCAGTTGGAAATTCGAGACAATGAAGCTACTGGAAATGGCCTCCAAGTCAACCATGCGATTTCTGAAGATATGTTTTTTCAGTTGCTGGCGCATAGAGACCGAAATAAGTCGGATGGTACACTGGGACCAATTCTACAAGTTAGCGCCAGGCGCTGAAGATCTTACTCAATAAGCTCACCATCCAAGCAGGCGATACCTGAGTTGATGTCTGAAATAAACTTGACCTTCACTGATCTCTATTCATTACTTGCCGCAATGAAAATAGCGTTCAAGACAAGAGAACGCTGCGTAAGATTCTCACTGTTGACTGGATTGAGCTCTTTTGTGTCTACGAAACATGTTAACAATCGTCTGACATGATACATTTGCGGGGATATTGTCATTTTGGTTGTGTATCCGATTCCCTGGGTGGAAATGAAGGACCATTAGCTTTCGGATAAGATTGAAAGGGCCTAAACCTATATTTATCTGAAAATGGAGATTTATGAATCTCGTAAATCAACTGAATCTAACAAATGAATTTCGATGGTCTTTCGATGCATTACCTTTGGCTATTGATCAATAGTCTACTCTACGAGACTCATAAGTCAATCAATCGTGGATACATTCAGCACTTACGACCATCAAACATTCGATACCATGACATGATGTATATGATCAATGAGACAGCAATTATAGGCCATATATAAGAAAAAATGGCAAGCCATATTAATTTTAATGGGTATCAACAATAGTAAAATCATTTTTATAATAAAAATCCAGCGCGCAACGCGAACGCAAATGCAACGATGGCATATTCCCAATGCCCCCTTTGAACAACGCCACGCCAGTCGGACTTCTTCGCAACTTTTAGAAACCATCCGAGGTGAAGTTCAACGCCGCTGATGCCACTGTAAATGCAACTGTCTATACACAGAACGGATTGAGAAAAAGGATGATCGTGTCGTGTCGTCTCTTCGTAAGTCGTAAGTCCATATCCACCACACCATCCACCCCTGACTATCATCAACAGTAGAGTGCTCTAAAAGTGCCAGGGCGCGAGTTTCACGGTGCGACCCGTGTCTTGGCAGCTGCTGACCCACGCTTGAATCAGCCCCCATGCTCATACTATATCAAAGGCCCTACGTCAACACCACAATATTCTCCTCATCCCCACCAAGTAATTGACCATGCCCCCACTGCTCTCCCCTCTCCAATGGCGTTCCCCACGTAAACTTTCCACCCCATCCCCATCTCTCCTTTTCCGTCACCAAGGTGTTCAGATCCTCTCCTTCTCCAAGCTCACAGAACAACCACTTCCAGACAGTCAAGTCTTCCTCTTGGGGTGTTGATTCACCGGTTATTCTTTTCACTAAATAATTGGGTCAGTTATTTTTACTCCTGATATCAATATCGCTTCATGTGAAAGGGGATATGAAGGAGCTACTTACATTGGATCATGTCCCCATCTTGGTTCTGTACAGCCAAAGCTTGGATCCATAGTCCATTGAATCTATGGTCCAGCAGATGCTGGAGATGGAGTGGCACACTGCCAGGTGCATATCGCTTCTTAAACTCCGTGAAAATATGAACCCTCGAAGGGCGTATTGCCGGTCGTCCGCCGACCCTTACTAGGTATCATTAGCATGAAACTTCCACTTTCCAACAAAGATTTTGGGAGCTCACGGGCATCTGCGCGGTATATTGGTGCGGCGAGGACAGTGCCTCCCGCTTCCAGATATTGTTTCAAGAGTTCCTGTGAAGGTCAGCATGTGCTCATCAGAGATTTTAATGCTTCTATTCAACGTTAAAAGGATTTATGAGAGCAAACGGCCAAATTTGATGTTTCCACTTTCTAAATCGATTGAAATATGGGAAAATCTCAATGGGAAGCGAAGTTTGGAAGAATAACTAACCATGAACTCCGTTTGGAGCTCGACAGTTCTCGTCTGCCAGCTACGGGCCTCCTGGGCCGGAACCCGTGTTTGCTCCATGAGCCGGTCGGTGCTTTCGTGGATTAACGAATCCATCTCGGCGCGATTTTCCGCCAGGTAACTTTGGGTTGCCTGGCGGAAACCGGCCGTCTCCTCGGTAATGGCCTCCATTTTCTTCTTCTGCATATGTTAGTATTGATATGAGAGACCCAGAAGAGAAGAGAATGAAAAATGACATCTCGTGAAAGGCGAGGTATCCGGGGTTCACTGGGGGGGATGTACTTACTTTTTAAAGAGGCTTTATGATCTTCGGAGATCTATAGTATCTGTTAGCATGATGTCTTCAACTTCAGAATCATAGAAAAGAAGTGGATGTCTTAAGAAACAAATAGAAAACTGACAACTCCGCCTTTCTAACGATGAGATATCGGGAAAATGGACAAGACTCTCCGGTTGGCAATTGCAAGAGGTCTGAAATAAAGAGCTATGAGAAGTATATGGAGCAATGAAGCTTGTCGTACGATCAATATCTTGTTTACTCCTTACTGGGGAGATAAAGTTCTAGGAATCGGATAAACGACAACCCTTGCTAACAGAAAAGGGTTCTCCGGTGAATCTTTGCAACAAAGATAAGCCTCGAATGCAAATTATATCTATTGCAATATATAAACCATATATGAATGTAGAGGAGAGAGATGGCCAATGTGGTTAAAGGTTGGGGGTCAATAAGTTGAAGACGTAGAGAAGATTGGTAGAATGACGTAATTTGAAGATCGTACGAGACAGCCGTCTCAGAGAAAATCTCTGGTGTGGATACAAAATAGGAAGGATCGAAGCTCAAAGAGCTAAACGAGCTTGCAGAGATTCGGTAATGCCAGGGGCTTCGTGGGGGGGATTTGAATTGAAGAAAGACGTCGCAGCTGTTGCTGATATAGCTGATATTATACAACTGTAGTTGAAGCTCTTCTAAAGGAGGTGCGATATGATAGAGGTGGGTCGCTGGGAGGAATTTTTGAGGTAGTTGATGGAAAAAAGAGCGAAGCCTTGATCAAAGAGAAGCTTGGCGTCGTCCCAACAATAGACCATGAGAAAAAATCTGTGGAGACACGTTGAAATTGACCCAATTAGAAATTTTTGAGAGCTGTGTAAATCTCTGGTGTTTAATGCACAAACAGAAGAGCTTATAATCCAAACGAAATATCGTAGTCTTGAATGGTATTGTCTTGAGGTTGGAACAGCGAGAGAGGAAGGTGTGGATAGGAATGCCGTTGTTTATAGTATTATCGAATTGCTCGCCGTGGATGAAAGGATAGATCTTTCGCGAAATCAAAAGGTAATAGAAATTTTTTCAATGGGTCCGACTTCGAAGTTGATGGTGATCTTATTGTGCAGTATATCAAGCTAGGACTGCAACTTTCTCGTGCGAGTAAGATAAATTGACGGCAAGCTTCTTATATTCTATGTGGCGGTGGGTAATTTTGACTGAATTTGGTGCGCGATTGAAGGAGTGAGTGGCAGAAATTCGCAGCGATAGCAAGAGAAATGGACGAGAAGCTGTGCGAAAACGGGAAGGTTCAATTCCAGATGCTCGTTTCTCTGAAGAATAGGGATTGAGCCGGTAGCGTTGGGTAGCGGCGTTAAACAATGACGAAGAGTGGTATCGCGTGGGAGAAGATATATTGATGTAAAGCCTCTTGAGCAGAAGTAAAGCAGAAGGTATCGCTTTATGAGCGAGAGGGGAGGGAGAGGTTTGGATTTATGGAGCACCAATCAGGATCTTGCACACAGGACTTTGAAAAGAAAGCGCGTGCTATCTGTTGTGGCAAAGCTCAATGGTGAATGTTCGCATCGTGGCGGTGAGTTGGGGCAAATGCCGATGAAATTTAACATCTCTGCAAAGAGGCGAATGACAATTCCAATGAAGAGACTGCTTCAGTGAATAGAAGTCACATGGTTTTGTCAAGGTACTCCATTGGTTATGATGCTATCCTTCAATGGTATGATAGCATAGAAAATAACTTTCTCTGTGCATGTAACTGCACGCTTTGTTCGAGGTGACTGACCCAAAGCAGAGAGTAAGTTGCACATAGCTCAATGCGTGGTGTTGTGACAAAGACCAGGCCCTTTTCTGTACATCTGTATATGATCTTTGCTTGAGATGACTTATCACAAGCCTAGACATCATTTCGCATAGTCAGACGCTGGCCAAGACCATATAAGTTGATGTAATCTTCATGCGCTAGCATAGAATCCAACATCCAACTGTGCCGACACAATATAAATCTACAAGAGTAAAATAACAGCAGGTGGACTCGTGCATATATCACAATTGAGTGTTCTAACAATAGAGATTTCCTTTTTACTTACTTGAACTACTATATAACGAGGTCAGCTTGAGTTTAAGGCGAAAGGTAGATGCGGGAGTAATACTTACAGCTGGCGCGGAGCCATCTCAACATTCAAACGCATACAATGGTACTGTAATTGATATTAGATTAACTTATGAAGCTGAATGTATATCATAGAAGTATTCTTACTATATTCTATAAGTGTTAGTACTTTGTACTGTTGATTTGCTTTGAAGTGTTTGAATTTTGAATACAGCGATCTTGCCGATCAAGGACTTTCAGATCCCACCATCAGCAATTAGAATGAGCTCAGCGCTTCAACTGAAGCAGAAAATAGCAAGGAATAAGAAGAAGAATATAATAAGAAGTAACTTACATACCTTGGATGTGATAGATTAGCGTCGAGGTGCTGGTGTTGATTGTGGTACATGGATGGTGTGGAGAAAAAGAGAAGTGGATTTTGAAATTGAGCAGGAAAGAGAATTTTGAATTAAAGACAATGGGAAAGTTTGTGTGAGCTTAATGGCACTAAGAAGTAAACTTAACTTAAAAGGGTGTTAGGTACCTAGATACCCTCGAGGGTCTGTCTCGGCGTTGTTGCCATGACCTGGGAACTGTGATGTGCTGATATGTGAAAGCTGGCTTCTGTAGACTGTGTAATATGCTCTCTTCCTGGGTTTTTGATCCTAAAGTATCTATCAGTGGTATTATCAGCTTAATTAGATTTCCTACAATAATATACTTTGGGTCGACATGCCTTTCAACCTCCTTCATTGTCTTGTTCTAACAGGTTTCTACCCTGACATACTAGTTTGGCCTCACTAAGCAGCAGCAAACCATTCTGAGAAGAAGGCTCCAGACTTTCCATTTACCAATATTCTTTTCCTTTGTTTTGCTAACTTCTTGTTATAATACAACCTAGATTTTGGTTCCGCTACCACCTCCATGTTAATCTCAATATCCGTGAACAGCATTCAAACCAAAGGAATAGTATACAACCATGTTGAAGAGGTAATAACCTCCGTCGAAGTCCGTCTTCTGCTTCCTGTCGTTGCTAGAGCTCAGATACGGTGACTGCTGGGCAGCAGAATGTTATTTCCTATACCTGACCAGCTTCTAAGTATTCCGTGTTACTGGCGTCTTAATCTCTACCAACCTCATTGATCTAAACTTTGTAGAACTTGTATTTAAAGAAGTGCGACAAGTATAGCGGGGTCTGAGAAGCAATTGGAATCTTCGTCTTCCTTCGAATCGTCTCTGATAGCCACGGAAGGTCAGTTATTTACTTGATTATAGAAGCGCTTTCTCTACACTATCTGCTTTGTGTTACTATATACCACGAGAACACAGATCCAACCTCGAGAGTTATCAATGTAGGCTTGCAGAACAGGTCCGAATGAGGGAAGCACCAGAAACTTACAATCAAACGGCCCGCTGTCCTCTTTGCGACAGACCATCGCCGGTGATCGAAACATACTACCCGCTTCGAGATGAAAGCTTTTCCTCCGATTCTGCCAGCTTTTCTTCCCTTTAAATCGCAGTTGGAGATTGTTGTAACCCGATGGTCATCTACATATGAAAAGGTAATAAAGCAGGGGAAGGCATATACTTACCTCTTTCAAGCTCAGTAGAAGTATTCGGCCCTTCCTCGTCCCCGTGAAAGTCACCTCAAACCTCCGAATATCAATTGTTGATCAGCCCTTGATACATTCGAATCTTTAATACATGATCAAGGGAACCTTCAACAACAGGTAAAGGACCTCGCCATCAACGAAATTCAGATACAAGGAGCGATAGGTCGGGAGGAAGGAGATACTTACTATGTAAAACAGAGTCTGTAAGAGGATCTGCTTGTTCCTTGCGTTTCTTATGATTGGTGAAGACCAAAGGATACTGACTGCTTACCAACTATAGAATCTCCTAGACAGCTGACCATCATCTCTCATCCACACGCGAAACCCCTCGTTGTTAGTCCTCGCGGTCAATTTACACAAGAAACGATAGTAGTTAGGGGGGCAGATAGGACTTACAACTAACAATAAGGTATGTGAAAGGTTCGGGCTCTTCTCTTTGCTTCCGAGTATTGCTGACGATTGAAGAATACTAACTTCCTACCCAGTAAAGGTCCTCTCTCCCTCTTCCAAAATTAGTCGACATCCATGACTCGAGGGTCGGCGCCAGAGCTCATCGTCAGTTATCGAAATAATTTGGACATCGATAAACAATATTATATGGGGCGAAAAGGAGATACAAATCATGATGAAGCCCTCGAGAAGGTGGGGTTTCGGCTCCATCCTTTCTATTTTAAAAGCCGGAGGACCAGGTAACACAAATTTCTTGCTCACGAAAGGCTACATTGTCTGTCTTTTCCAGCAGTCGACTACTAGACTTGACTCGTAAGTAAAAGTGTCTGGTACCAGTGCTTGCGGCAGTTTGGATACGAGAAACGATATTAGATGAAGTATAAAACAGTATTTACAACTCACAACAAGCTCCGCGGAGGGATAGACTCCCCTATTAGTTTCCAGCATCTAAGAAACGTGGAAGACTGGACATTACAACCTTCATACTCACACAACGCTTTTGTTTCTCTAGTTTGCAGCAGTAGGTCAACATGATTACCTCACGAATATATGGGCTCATTGCCAGTCTCTTCATCAAGTCGAACCGCGAAGTAATATAAGATTAGGTGGCGAGCATAAGCTTATAGATCACGATAAGATCCGCAGAAGGGATGTCTTGCATCCTAGCGTTGTTGCCAAGCCGGAAGTACTCTTGATATGAATTCGACACGCAAAGTGGTATTAGATTGGGTGACTGACAGATATTTCTAAATCGCAATGAATTCCGCAGAAGGAGCTGGCCTTCTTCTTGCTTCCTGCCATTACTGCCCGATCGAAAGCACCGACTAATCGCACGAACCCATCGGCGCTCTCTCAACGGGTGGTCATTTTCTTGGACTCATAGATACAAGAAGGGGCATATCGTCGATTCTCATAACAAACTTGGCTCAACGAATGGTATTGGGGTGGTCGGATGAGATGTAAGAATACACACACAAGATAGTTTCAGACGGTGAGATTGCACACATTCATGATTTTGGCTATCACTGAGAATAGGTAACTATTACCTGCTCGAGACTACTGATTCTCTACTCTTTTCTAATGCCTGGTTGTAATTTTGAATATCGATTACATCACCTGAGGGTCCACCCTCTAATCAACTTAGCCTCAGATGACGATATGAGATCAACGTGATAGCCGAGAATTGCTACAATAACAAGCTCCGCAGATGAATGGAGACCTTTTGCTTGCTTCTAACCATCTGCGGGGACTATTAAGCACCAATAATTACTCATTGGACATCTTTCCTAAATCCGAGCCTCTTATTCATCAAATGCGGGCACATAAAGTTACCGTTACTTTTCGTATCAAGTAACCGAGATACCGGTACTGATTCCGGGAAGTAGGAGGTAGTCGCTACAACGAGAAAGTCACAATCTAAAATGAGGACTTCACAAGACTTAGCTATCATCGAGTCTTCAAAAATGTCAATCATATACCAGCGACTAGCTCCTCACCAAAAATAATTTTCCATTCCACATTGGAAGCTCAGGAATTCACCAATATCAACTGATTCGCACGGAGAGCATTAGATCGAGAGACTAATCGATAATTTTTACATTAAGAGTGGCCGCAGGCGGATTTCAGTCTTTTAACTTTACTGGCTACCTATGTTTGAATACCGAGAAAGCCAACTACTTGTCGGCAAAAAGCTTCCGTTTCTCACGAGAGTGGGGCACTAGTCTAAAGACAAACCACAATGTTAGAACATACCAGTGTCAAGAGCAAGTGGATTTAAAAAGACGACATTAAAAAGTGGAATCACAGGGACATACTATGATAACATCGTTCACGAAGAGATTTTCGTCGATCACGGACCCAAAAATATAGACGGGAAAGTATGTTATTTACCAATCTTTGGGGAAGGAATCTCAGCCGACCTTCATGACAAAATTGGGCAAACGACAAAAACTCCATACTATTTTCGACCGGTTCTGGATCCAAGAGCACTTATATGTGGGTATGGCTATGAAAAGTTCGCAAAGGGACTAGAATCATAACTCTCTTGCCACATATTCATTCATTGTCGAAGACCGAACAGTGTCGCCTGCCTCTCTGCGAAAAGTCCTTCCCCCATGCGGAACAGCCAATCATATTGATTGTGGTACGAGAAGAAAATAGTTGAGGGCGAATTACATCTACATTAGGAAATAGTATTATTTGAATGTGGATGAGATCACCGGAATAGATTGAAGTTCGACAGACTATCATTTCCAAGCGCAGGTCATTTGTTTTTCGTCGTCGGAATCCGTTGGCCTCTGAGCCAGGCCACCAATGTTTGACTGCAAAAGGCTCAGAAATCCCTTGTGGCTAAGTTTACATAGAATTCAAGACCCATCCAGTCTCTCGTCAACGACCGCGGAACATTGACTACAGATTACTGTGCTGACTATTTCTAGACAGGTCCCAGAGCTCTTTGCCGTCGGAAGCGAAACTAGCAATCGTATGACTGCAATGAGCGCAAAGCTGCTGTACAGAGGGTGTAAGGCCTGAAGATACCCGATAAAAATGCAAAAGATTGAGGCTGAAAGAACAATAAGCGAAAGATAGAAGTTATGAAGAGACAACACATGAATTATCAAATAGTTGAAGAAATGAGGGCTTAAGAACGGAGGTTGATGTACGAAAATCGAAAAATAAGAGGGAAGAGTACGAGAAAATAAGGAGAGAGGAACAAGAACAGAGAAAAGCAAAAAAATATAGGCGGAGAGTAAGAGCGTGGCGGAGTGGAAATGCAACAGACCAGAAGATAAAGAAGGCTTAACTTGAAACTCTAAATGGGAAGAGACACGGTATGGAATATTACAGAGCAAATACCAGGCAGTTCTAAGACGGCAAGGCAAAGGTTCAAGAGCTGAAAGAGCGGAGTAGACTACCGCAGCGCGGACAGGCCGGATTATGAACGGACAGAGAATGGAGAGCATTATCACAGGGCACTTGATCGACCATAACCTAGTCACACAAGATGTACAATTATACGTAGGGAACAATAGCCGAACAATAGAGGCAGACAGGATTACGAATACAGAGTTCCAACAGAGAAACATCGCGTTATTATGAGGAGATACTGGTTCTATTTCATACTTCTCTCGAAGTTGTATTTTTTCAACAAAACACAAATTTTTACCAAACGTGACTAAATATTACGAATAGAGTTTGGAAAGGAGGTGCTTCAACGCTTGTGAGCTGGGAAAAGTTCCAAGAAACTGCATGTAGCCAGCAATCACATCTCATCTGAGTATTCAGTTCCGCTTCAATATTATGTACAAGTGTTTCCTCCGCAAGGAAGGCTAAAAATTCACCCTGAGCGTTTTTCAAAGACATTCGCACTAAGCGACGCTATGATATGGATTCATGGGCTCATTCCACAAGAAGCCTTGTAGATGTTGAGATTATTGAACTAGATTGAGGTCGATGAACTGATGCACTTTCCTTGGGAAATGGAGCAACGCTTTCTATACTGCATTTTGACTTGATTCCTTTCGCGAGTAAAGCCCACTGGGCAGGAGGGGCATACACATTATCCAAAAGATCGTAGGGAGTAGTGGCATTGCCAAGGTCATGAAGATACGTACATAGCTTGAGACGAAGGTTTCTTCCATTCAGCAAGTGTGGAGAAGAACCTAGTCCTTGCTGTACCCATCTTTGTTATCACGTTGGCTTCCAAAAAGTTGTTCACGTCTTAAGAACCATAGATACAGAGGCATTCGACCTGCCAAGGGTGGGCATAGCCTCTATATACATACAAGTAAGTCTGATTCCTACTCACTTGACCATGTAAAGGGAAGCATCGCAGTACTACTAGTACAACTTGCAGTCGCATATTTCTCAAACATCAATCGTTGATGTTATTATATGCAATGACACTCTTCAACCCCTCGATCTCGACGAAGATGACTCAGCTCCAAACGGAGCAAAGTACATACTTAGAAATCCGTCTTTCACCTTATATGGTAGTACTTGACCACATGCAAGAACCTAGGAGGGGAGCTATTGTCTACTAAGCCCATACGACAAATATCATTCTATCCTCGCAGCTCTCTCCTGTACTTGTACGATTCCTCAATCACATTAGCAAAAAACAACGCCTACAGCAAAACTGTCGCTCTCTACAGAACCTTTCGATCCACGATTCAAGAATCTCCTTTCGCTTAGCCCCCCCGAAAGTTGCCAAATTTGCCAAGAAATATATTCAGCATAGCACATGTAGAAGCCAAAACAGAGATACCATAGAAATGACAAAGAGAAATAGTTCTCCGCCCCTCACCATGATTCTTTCTTTCTTTCTCTTATTCTTCTTTTTTTGTATATCATAAGTTATTTGGACACTGTCTGAAAAATATTGTTGTTTTGAAATTCCAAGTTGGAATTCTCGACATGAACCTTTCTTTCGACAAATCAAAAAAAAAAAACAATACCCAGGAAAACAAATATAAACTTCCAAACATCCAACTTCAAGTACCAGGAAAGTTGTATAACAACTCCCCAATGAGAACATGAAATTCTTCAATGAACATCACTGATGAACAACCCCAACCCCAGCAAACTTAAATGCACTCTCACAGTTGCAGTCACAGTCTCAGTAGTAAAAGGTGTGCACAAACAAATTACATTCTCCCAATCTACCATACCACCCATCCCAGCCAGGCTCAACCTCGGCTCGGCCGGCCAAACAATTCCCCATCACCTAACCTAAACTAACATAAATCAACTGTACCGAACCAACCAGCACACCCCTAGTCTCGTGATCTCTCTGCTTTCGAACCCTTCTGTTGCATATCTGAAAAAGTTGATTTTCGAATTTCCAGGAGTTTTTAGAGAGAAGTTTTCAAGAAAGTTGATTGATTTGTTTATTCCGAAGAGTTGAAAAATTGTTGATAAATTGTTGATTTTCGTTACCCCTGATTTCTTAATTTTTCATCAACTATCAAGTTTTGAAAATTTATACTTATTCAGATCTTCTTTTGATTGGTTTGGAATTGGATATAATTGTTACTTAATACATAAAAAATTGTTCATTCAAGTTTTCAAAGAGATAGAAGGAGTTTTGAGGCTAGAAAAGTTGTTTATATTGAGTGTGTGGATGTTTGATGGAATCAGCTGATTTTGTTGATTTTTTTGGGAAAAAGAAGGGAATAGTTGATTTTGGGAGCTTTGAGAGAGATTATAGAGTGGGTTTGTAATGATGATATAGTAGGCTTGGATGGAGATTCACAACTTTTTGGGGTTTTGGCGGGGACAAGAGGGTGGAGGGTAGGTATGCTATATTTGGTGTTGAGAGATGTGTGCAGAGGGAAGGGGTTGGTGGATATAGAGGACTAAGGACATGAGAGAGGTAGAGACTTTGAAATAGTATGGAGTATGCGGTTGTAGCGGGGGAGAACTGGAATAGATGGGTTGGGGTATTGAGGTCAGATGCTGATGTGAATGAAGTGTATATGTCAACCTTCATATGCATTAAGTTAACAGCTTTACTTCTCCTACCAAAGTATCTGAGGGTAAATTGAAGAATAGTAATATAATCACAAGGGATTGAAGACAGCTCCCACAAGATGCCCCAATTATCGACCAAGATGAATAAAATCAACTCTTCTATAAAATAAAACTCCATTATACAACATAAACATTTATAACCCAGCAATCTTTAAATAATCCCAGCCATAACCATTATCATCATAATCTCTACATCATAATCACGCCCCCAATAACAACCATCGCCCCCCAAACCAATAGCCCTCCACCAACCACCTCCGCCGCACCCCCCTCAAAAGCCACCACATTACCCTTATCCCCCAAGCTCAACCCCGGCGTCGGACTAGCTACTGATCCCGCCGTCTCATTCCCATTCCCCGCCTCGTCGGGATAAAACGGTTTCGCCACAATCACCCGAGACGGGTTTTCCGTTCCCAAGGCCACATCCTCATCCTCATCTCCCGTCCACGCAAGCGCCTGTTTAGCAAGTCCCCGAAGCTGTCCCTTCAATTCATCTTTTGCCGCATTGAGATAATTCTCCGCATTGATATCGAGA
Organism: Botrytis fragariae; assembly: GCF_013461495.1. Lineage (NCBI taxonomy): Eukaryota > Fungi > Ascomycota > Leotiomycetes > Helotiales > Sclerotiniaceae > Botrytis > Botrytis fragariae. The sequence continues at coordinate 2,495,974 of NW_023500989.1, read as the reverse complement.
TCGAAATCGGGGATGCCGCCAGATCCGATACCGAGGAGTTCGAAAGCGGGGGTGACGCTGGGGAGGGCGGGAGAAGCGGGAATGAGGTTTGCGAGATCGTTGGTGGGGTTTTCTATACAGGTGAAGGCGGGGGTTAGCGGACATTTACCACCGCTGCCACAATTGGGGTATTCGGGATCATAGGTGGGTTCGGGACGTGGAGGAGGAGTGCAATTACCTTCGTCGCCGAGGTCGCCGATGTTTCCGACGAAATCGGAGATATGGTTGAGAATAGAGTCGTCTTCTGGGATGGGGTTATTGTTACCGATAGGTTGAGAGGGAGGCTGACCGACTGGTGTGTTGATTGGAGTTGCGGGGGTAACAGCTGGAGCTGGAGGATTTTGTGATTGCTGTGGACCGACAGGAGATACTGGTGGTGCTATAGCACTGGGAGAAGGCGCTGGTGCTGCGGATGGAGCGTTGGAAGGTATAGGGCTGGCGACATTTCCAAGTTGATATATCTTAACTGATTTGACTAGCCAGTATCTAATTTTATCACATCAGTCTCTTGTCTTTTCTCTTTTAAAAGCAAGAATAGAAAGATACAAGGAAATCAACTCACTGATCATCAAAAGCCTCTGGCTTACCCGCCACATAATCCACACAAGTTGCCGCTTTTGATCCACAAGTAGCGTCACTTGACCAAACGGCACTTCCCCAATCTCCACAGAACGTCGTATCAAAAATCAATCTATTTTCTTTGAAATGAGTATCGATATCACAATCACCTTCGAAATTTGAAACTGGAGTTCCCCATTTACTTGGATCGGGATTTGGTCCGTTGATATCTGTGGGTGCTGTTCCGGCTGGGAAGAAATAGACGCGGATGTGGGAGGAGGTCCATTCCATGGCATAGATACCACCGCCATTGAGGTTAAATCCTCTGCCATAGCTGTTGGTACGTGTATCACTGATTCCGCAACCAACACTGACGGGGTTGGCGAAGTTGTTGCAGTTGGCGCTTTGAAGAGTACCGGTTTGTCCAGAGCCAGCGACTGAGCATGTTGACCCACTTTATTCATTCGTATTAGCGAAACTAATTCAGAGTGATGCTTATGATTTGAAGGGATACTAACGAGTGTAATGACATAAGATTGTGGTTCTGGCTATTCACACCCTCAATAATATCAATTTCCCCTAGAATTGTCATTAGCAATTGACACCTCCCTAAAGATGTAATACAACATACCATTATATGGCCAATTATTACCCACAGTCCACACTGTAAGAATAGGTTAGTCCAATATCCATTAACAGCTACCGAAGCCAATGACTTACTCGCTGGCCATGAACCACAGGCTCCACCAGGCATATGACCCAAATCCGCGATGAAAAGTCCATGAGTCCAACTCTTTTTACTCTCAATTCTCACGCTATTTCTTCCCGGTCCACTAGGATTCAATACCGTCTTGGAATCAACTCCCATATAAACCCCATCACTTCTCACAGATATCAATCCTTGCTGAGATGCAGCACTCTCACTCACATACGTAACAAAACCATGAGTTGGATCTGGCGCTGTAAAGAAATCAAAGGCATAAAAAAAAGTGTTGCCACTATAGCTTTCTTCTAATTGGTATCCTGTGATTGCCGTAATAGAAGTTATGAAGCTAGAGATGGTAAGGCATCTCAAAAAGAGTGATGAGGTTGCCATTTTGGACTATCTTCAAATGTATGAAGGAAGAAAGGAGGTGAAAAAAACGAAATGAGGAGAAACGAGTGACTGAATAAAATGCAATATTATAAGATAATAGGAAGAATGAGCTTATAAGAGGCGGGGATTAGAACACATTCTTATGTTCTTCATATTTACTTGTGAGACTACTAGACTCAGGCCAAGTGTTGCCATAGCCACTGGTCTCCGTTGCCTCCAACCCATTAGGCATTGATTGATATGTTGGGAGTATTTTTGAAATCTTCTCGGAATGAAACTCGCATTCCTAGAGATATTACATTTGTATTGGTCACCGGAGAATGTTCCGTTCCTTCTAGTTTCCACCAACCGAGCAAAGGGGTCGAGAAAGCGGAGATTCGGAATGCACCATGTGAAGAATGAAGGGGGAATCAATAAACGTATATATCGAATGTACTACCATATAACATGTACTTTCCCTTGGCCTTGCCTCCTGTTAAGATTAATTACTGACTTCATCGATGTTCCAATTTCGCACGTTACAATCTCGCCCATTGAAGTTTGCTTAGGAAGAACGGGATGATTTGGCAAATCTTCGAATAAGACATAAACTCAATTGATAGCATAGAACGCGGCAAGAAAACTCGAAATCCTCCATATGTTCCATGTAGATCTGGTCTAGAACAGAGTTGGTTGCCAGGTGAGGCATACCTAGGACTTGCCCTTGGAGTTACCTTGAGCATGTGAGACATTTGAGCGATCATCGAAGTAGACTACATAGATCATCAATTGCCCTGAGCAACGAGTAGACTTTGTCGATGATCTTCGTATGGAGAGAGCATATCGTGGCTTAAAGAAAAGCGCTCGAGTTTCGGAGTTCGAGAATGACGGTCAAAATCCATCTATCACGTGCCTCGAGAATTTAGAAATTATGTTGCACATCTGCAATCTTCACCTTTGCAGATTCATTTACGTCTGTAGTTGCAGCTTCAATATTCGTTCCGTCAATACGAAACAAAACCAACATGCTTTGAGACTCATATCGTACGTCACGTGTGATGATATCCCAAGTCTTTGTTGCATATCTACAACATTGTCCCGTTGATTTAATTCCATGAATTCCTCTCGTCTATCTTCGATATTTTCCGGGCTTTAGATTTGAGATTCTGGGGACACGTGTTGAAGAATGGGTTTGAATGAAAGCTCCTGTATACACGAGTCGAGAGTAGATATTTATATATCCATACAGTCAGCCAGTTGCACGATGATAGGAAACCCGACTTTGTAATGCGAATATAATGTTATAAACTAAACAATCTCCCGAATCCCTATCCAAGCTCCAACACCGGCCAAAATGCAAATCCTCGATCTTCGATTTATAATACACAAAAAGATCATTTTGTCTTCCCTCTATCCTAACGAGAGTACAATCTGTTGCATGGGGCTTAATTAATATCTCTCTCTTACAATTTCATTCCCAACGCTTTTCCGACTCTCAAACTCTGTCTGATACTCAGATCCAACATTATCTCCTCACTTCCTCCGGGAATAGCATAAGCTCTAACGTCTCGGTAAAGTCTCTCCACCTTTCCACCTTGTCCACCACGACTATAACTCAAACCTCCAAAGATTTGACTTGCCTCTCTGGCACAGAATTCAAAGGTAACAGTAGCTTGAGCCTTGAGACCTGCGATTGGCCCACCAAGTCTCAACATAGCTTCTGTCTCTCCCATCTTTGAGCATTGGTAAATGAGAGATTCGAGCCAAGAATATGAGGCTTCGATTTGACGCGCCATGTGAGCGAGCTTGAGACGAATAACAGGGTGGTCAATGAGTTTCTTGCCAAATGTGCGACGTTTATGTGCGTACTTCACACATTCCTCATAACAGACACGGGAAAAACGGAGACATTGGATGATGATACCGATTCTCTCATGATTGAAGTTTGTCATGATGACTATGATATTGTTAGCGGAGTTTCAAACACAGGATTACGACAAAACTCACCTTTGAAACCTTGGTTCTCCTTTCCGATAAGATTTTCAACTGGAACCTTCACATCCTCAAATGTGATGTATGTAGTTCCACTAGACCAAACACCTTGACAATCCATCTTTCTCGTGCTAACGCCACCAGCCGATCTCTCGATGAGAAGAACGCTGACACCATTCATGCCATCCTTTCCGGTTCTAACCGCAGTTGTGAAATAATCACACCAAATACCATTAGTGATCCATTTCTTTTCACCATTGACGATATAATGTTTTCCATCTTCCGTCAACTTAGCCTCACAAGTCAAGTTTGCGACATCAGAACCAGCATCAGGCTCCGTAATAGCCAAGCAAATTCTCTTGTCACCGTTCAAGATCCCTGGTAGAATTCTCTCGACCAAAGGTTTCTTTCCAAACTTAACCAGAGGCGGACAACCAATTCCGAATCCTCCGATAACATTCCACACAAATCCACCACTTGCCGCACGCGACAATTCATCTGTGAGAAGCATTTCATGGAACAAATCCCATTTCTCGGGTGCCACACTCTTGATTCTATTCTCTGTATATTGAGTTGGATAATGCATACCCATCAATCCAGCCAAATATCCTCGAGTTCCCATCTGTTTGTAGATTTCCTCTGGGACTTTTCGTGCCTCGTCCCATTCACCGACATTTGGTTCGATTTCGGCCGATACCCATTCGCGGATTTCTTCGCGGAGAGCAGCGTGTGTCTCATTAAAATATGGTGAGTGGTACTGTTTTCACATTAGTATCATTCGCAGATTTACGAGAGTGGAAAAAGCATACACCCTGGTACCACGATGGATCCGCAAACGGAATCAAATCACCATACGGATCCAACGGTTCCGATTCCTCTTCAACTTGCTTCGCAGCGGCCGTTGGAGCCGGCACAACCGCACCACTTTCCGCCTGTGGCTTGACTGCTTCTTTTGCTGGTGGAGGAGTCGCGGGTGGTGTTGGTGGTGCTGCGGCTTTCTTTGTGTCTAATGATCCCACCTGTAGCTTTGCCTTGTATTTCTTGAGAATACCTTCATTGTGGTATTTCCAGAATTGTTTCGAAGCATCTTTTCCAGCAACTCTTGTAAGAATCTTTTTACCACCTGGATGGTCGTCTTGGAATTTGGTGAGATCATAAACATCTTCATCTACGACAATGAAGAGATCATCGGGCTTATTGTGCGATGCAACATCACTTTGACTGAAAGTCTTTGACATTTTTCTATATGTGTTGGTTCGTATTGTATAATTTGTTAATGTAAGTCTTACAATCAATGTAGATGTATTGATTCTAGACAGTAAATAAAAACAAAAAAGTAAGGGGATAGGAACAAAGTAGGTGAGGTGTGAAGGATGAGATGTTTTTATTAATTATTCGGAGATGCGACTCGCTTTTGTTTGACAAGCAACTTTCTCTTTCACATGTCACTCTCACTTCCAACATACATCGCATGCAATTCTTGATTCAGCTACACCCGTCTTCCGTTACCACCCAATTTAATATTGCATTTAAACTCTCTTCACCCCGGATTTTCTCCATCTTCTACAAGTAAATCCTATCACCTGCCATCCGGAAACACCTCATGTGCACTCTGTCTTACGATTTCCCATTATATGATTGGTCAATACATCGCATTTGACATGTGAAATCCTACCGGTTGCACTTAGCGCTGGTACCCGGATGCCGAGGTATATTCACTAACGCCGAAAATATAACACACGTGACTGTTCTCGGTATTTCTTGAGACTCAATTCATTCGAATGGACTCAGATAAGTGCACTTGAAGAAACTCTCAGATAAAGTACCAAGTTTCACCGGATTCTTCACATGTCATGCATGCCGCTCGATTCGACTCGGGAGGGAATCCTAATATGCTATGATATTTTGCTAATGAACGCTCAAGTCAAGTACGAGTCAAATACTAACTTTTGGCCGTGCAATGTTGCTTCAAAAAATCCTCCCAATGATATCGAGCGCATCCGTTCCACTATTTAAACTTCAGACCACCCCTTATAAACAATTCTACTTCCATAAACTTGTCCCTTCTTGAGCAATACTTGTCCTCTCCATTTTTCCTCGTTAATTGCATTAACATATCGACTTGGCTCAACACAGAATCCACTTCTAGCTCCTCTAGCCTCAAGTCCCTCAACTGCTGGTACGTCGATGTATTTTCCAGTGTAGAATTGGAATGCGGGTTCGGTACTCAAAACTTCCAGATGGATACCAGTTTCTGGATGAGAAGCTTTGACTAATGTAGTGAGAGGCGAAGAACGTGTATCGAGGGGAGTAGATTCGGATTTCGCATCCACGATGAAACAGTCATCAACATTTGGTTCCTCAGGTCCCAATGTAAATTCCTTATTAGGCGTAATGCTCTCATATGGCTTTGGTCCAGAGGTAGGAATCCCTCCATCGTCGACTGGTAAGTAGTCGTTGGTACATAATGTGACTTGTGTACCTTCGATTGTCGATTTGCCAGTAAGGTTAAAATACCTGTTATAACATTAATTATCTCTCTTCCGAGAAACTAAAAATAGTTATTTCAGATGACGACTACTCACGAATGATTGGTGACATTGACAACTGTCTCCTCAACTCCCTTTCCATCATCCACCAACTTGACCTCATATTCCATACCCAACACTCTGACTTCCTTACCATCGACCTTTTGTTTTCCAGTAGTATAAACCACACTAACATCCAACGTTCCGGGATAACCTTCCTCGCCATCTTTATCCCTCAACGTAAACTGCACACTCTCGCCTCCCTCCAATCCCTCCACGCCCGGGATTTCTCTCAAACCAACCAACTTTGGGCCTTCCCAAACACGTTTGCCCCATCCCTTTACACCACCATGTAAAGCATTCACCCCATTATTCTGCGCAAGAGTATAAGATTTTCCATTCAAAGAATTAATTTTCGCATTAGCGATACGATTCGCCACTCTTCCGATCGTTTCACCAAAAAATGGCTGATTGTGTTTTTGATATAGCTCTGCGGTTGGAAATGATTGGACAATATTCACCGATTTGTCTTTTGTGGGGACGAGGAAGCTTTGGATGATGGCTCCCAAAGGGAGGAATTCGAAATCTGCATTGAGAGGCATTTTGATATTTCCGTTTTGATACTTGAAGAATGGAGGATTGAGATGAGTGTGAAAAATTCAAGATGATGTAAATAGAGATTTCCTTTACGAGAAGAAAATTAGTGAGGTCATATGAGGAAGGAGGGGTAAATGTGTCTTCAGCCTGATTTCGAGAGGAGGTGGGGTGAATCTATATGGGGAAAGTGGGGGTGGGTTATCCATAGAAAGCTGTTTCTCCGTCTAAGTATGATTAACTGGAGGCTGGTTTTAGATGAATCTTGGGTACTTTCCCTAGATGATATTAATCCATACACTTCATGTTCAATTTAAAAGTCTCAAGAGAATATTGAAATGTTTCTCTAGAATTCAGATATCAATTTTGCGAACGTCTTCTCTTTTCAACGAAAAGGCTGTGGAAAACTATCTCATAGATCATTTAAAGCTCATGGTAATGTTTCAGCATCTTATGAGAATTACTCCGATCTTATATGATATCTGTGATGACAGTGTTACGACATTGTTGAACGAAACAAAATTCCGAAATGCAGTGGTTAGTGTCTCGCCAAATTCCTGAACATTTAGCGCTCCTGCCCCTATTTCGCTTCCGAGATTAATTCCTTTTGAAAAATCGGCATGTTCTTGCGTCCCTCATTAATTTTCTGAAGCTTCTGTATCAGAGTATTTTTCAACTGATCCCCACTAAATTCAATATCAAAACTAATTGCTGGTAGCATCCAGGAATCTATGATCGAAAGCCTAACGTTCTTACGAATAAATTCGTCCGTGTCGTAAGTACTCAGTTCTGATTCTAAATGCGTATAGATGAACCTCTCAAGCCTCATAAATGACATACTGGCAAAGCTTGCAGTTCGTACTCAGTTACCGGATAGTATAGGTACGTGAAAATAGGACTGCCCGAGCTTCTGATGCACCACTGGAAATCCAAAATGCAAATCCTATGGTTAAGTTGTGTCGGTAATAATATCCCGAAACTTTCCCTCTCATCTTTGCTTGTCGTTATAAAATGGGTAAGGTCATTTGTAGTTCATCTAATAGAAGTCTAAGCATCACTCACGGCTTTCTAATGGTAATTCGGGTTAAGCCTGCTTTTTCTACTGCCCATATAATCCTGATTCGTATTGGCCTCATAATCCTGATTCGTACCCTCCCTGTAATCATTATTCGTACCGGTCTCATATAACCAGGGGTACGAGCCTTGGTTACTCGTACCGGTCTCATCTGTCTCTGGATACGGGTGATAGTAATTCGTAACGGTCGTATATGTTGAGGGATACGAGCCTTGGTTATCTGTACCGGTCGAATATAGTGAGGATTGCGAGCGAGAGTATTGTGAGGAAACACTAGGCCAGAGGGCATTATTTGTACCGCCCACGTTCCTGTTCTTTTGCTTTCTATTCAAGGATCTGCGGGAAAGAAACCATTGTGCGATCCAGTTGGGACATTCTGCAGTTGGACGAGCAAGGTTCCAATAAGAAGACGTTTTACCAGTGCCAATTCTATCTAATAATCGCATGGCTCCGTCCCATGATTGTTCTGTGAAATTCCATACATTGTAAGGCGATTCGGTTTCGCCATTGATTAGGTGAGTTGTGTCAGAGATTAGCCATCGATAAATGACATCCGTTTCTTTCTACACATCTGTAAGTATCAAATCTGGTGCGTAACTCAAGAAAAGTTCTTACCTCCATTAGTGCATATGTTTCAGAATCTATGTGAAGATACTTCATAAGCACTTCTTTGGTCTCGGACATTGCTAATGGTTCCAGCACACTTTCAAGTGGAGCCCCATGTCTCTTCATGTGACGATCACGGTTATCTTGGCTTACAAAAGACCTACCACAACCAATGAAGTGGCAAGCAAATCGAGGAATGGGGGCGATATTATTGACGGAACGTCCAGTAAGAGGAGCTGTAGGCATAGCTGCCCGGTTTGTTTGCAGGTTTAGCCATCCAGATCCTCGAGTTTTATCATTCTTATTTGAAACCCTATCCGCGAGGGTACCTGTACTCTTGACAGATAATTTATGAGATTCCGCAACCCAATCATCCATCTTTGTGAGCTGATCATTTTTTCTGGATTTGTCGATCGGTTTATTAACAATTTCAGACGCAAATTTCCGTTCAGATCCGTCCTCTTTCCGGTATCTTGCACTTTCAGTTCTCGATAAACTTGTTGGAGGAGCTTGGCTAGGAGTGTAGGTTTTAGCAGCCGTGGTTGAATAATGATATGACGAACTAGAAGGGTAGGGAGAAATTTTATCGAAGCCAGAGACATAAGGGAATGGTGTTTGCATTGAGCTCATGGTTGTATAGGCTGAAGGAGGTGATTCATCACTCATACGGGCCGGCGGTTGCTGTTTCGTCTTCAATGACTGATAATTATCGCTTTCAGCAACTTCTAGCGGTGAACAAGTTGATGCAGAAACTATTCTTATGTTTGGCTTTTTCTTGATGATACCTACAAGATTGAAGGCCGGATTCTTTCCAAGGCAAACCCACATTGGTGTTGGCATAGACACCAATATTAATGTTGAAAAGCTGCTGAATCCAGCTTCGATAGTAACAGAGTTGGCAACAACAGGCATCATGCGAAGCCATTCAGCGAAGAGATCGGCAGATAATTCTGGAGTCAGATCCTCCTTCAGTCTCACACTCAGTAAGATCCTCGGAAATTGATCATCGGCAGAGTGCAGGCTTGACATAGGTGATGAACCAGAACCTTGTTCAGAATCTGTCCTTTCATTGCTCTCGGATGAATCGGGACTTTGCGAACCCAGTGATTGGAAAGGACTTCGGAGTGATATTGGCTCCAGAAATTGGAAAGGATTTTGGAGTGATATTGGCTTCCGCTTTAGCTTTGGGTTTACTGAAAGCTGTATGCTGGATGGTAAAGCTTGATTTTGAGTAAGAACAACATGCAGTGGAGCTTTCTGCAATTCTCTACCTTCAGGCATCCAGTTTTGTAGTCGACATAGTATTCTATTGTACAGGACCGCTGCAGTAAACTTCGGATATGCGCTCAACAGACGTAATTCTATTGTCAAGGCATGGGTGAATGAATGGCGTCCAACGCCATTTGCAACATCATTGAAACCACAAGCAGCGATGAGCTCTGTAGTCCCACATCCATCTCCTGTGTTAGCAGTGCCCGAAGAGCAACAGTCAAGTAATAGTAGAACGTCGGATTGTGCTTCTTCCAAGGAATTTTGAATCCCGCCCCATTTTACCATGCCGAAACTAGGGTCTCGGGGATTAGAACGACTAGGTACAAGAAATGTTAGTTTGAGAAGGCAATAGTAGGAAATTTCTCAAGCAGTGTATCGTAGGAAATATTTACTAATCACTTACCTCGCCCAACAAGGCTGCCGATTTTGAGCTAGCATGCCATGACCGCCATAATAAACAATCTTCAAGTCTTCCTTGCTATCTTCACCTAGTTCCACAAAGTCCAAAATCTTTTGATTCAACTTTTTGTGGCTTCCGCCGCTAGGGATACGATATATCTGGACATCGTAATTGTAGATGGAAGCTAAAACAACGCCTAATTCGTGTACTTCTAGCGAAACAGGTAATTGCGGGTCTTCGTCCTCCCATAATATGAGAAGGGCATAGACTCGGGCATATTTGACTACAGCACTTCCAGTCAACAATATTTTTCCGACAATTTTAGCATTGAGGCAATTAATGGTTCACATGGATTTAGATGTTGAGTGATGTGTATTACTTACTCTTTTGATCATTGGGGTAGGCCGCATTAGCAGCTCTTTGTACCTTTTCACCAAAGTCGCGTAAGGTGATATGATATTGTAGTTGACTCAAATCATGAGGCTCAATTGGAGGGCCAGAAAAGACGTCGTTCATTTCAGTGTCTGTCATTGTTCCGTACAACTTCGATCATTAAAGTTTCAAAGCACGATTTTGATGTTGAATGTTTTATTTTGGGCTAAGAAAAAATCAATCTGCAGTCAGCCTCATCTCACTAGCTTACCCGAATCAGTAGGTGGCATCAGCCTAGGAACTGGTTAATCTTGTGACCACGCCACCTTTTTGAAAATCACGGATTTCGAAGCAGACTCGAAGGGGAATTGCTAGTGGTCAATATAATACGCCCTTAACTCTGAAACACACTGATTTAACCCTAACAATCAATAGGAGGGTCAAGTTAATAAAGGTATTGTGAGATTATTAACGGAGTCTAGGTTGGAAAGCTTTAAGGTGATTTTTTGAGCTAACTGGGCAAAATTGGAATAATATTTACCTATGGGTTCCAGAGATGAATGTATGACAAGCATTGAGCTGACACCGAATCATACCCTTTACTATTTCATCGACCTATGATATTTTCTCTCCGAATTCCACACCTATCTTGCGCAGAGGTGCACTCAAGCAGATATTCAATGATACCACCATAAATTGAGCCTCGCATTCCTACCTGCAAAACGTACTTTCATCGTCATAATCAGTCTCATATAATTATTTGCAACCTGTCCTCTTGTGGAGCAATCGCAAAGCCATAACAGGAGCAGTCGGCCTAGAATGGCTGGGACCGTAATTAGTACTTATCATCAAAGCCCACGGGCTTGTATTGAACGGATCAAATATAAAAATCCCCTAGCTTTCGCAATAGGAGACAATAAACCAACCATTGTTAGATTTGCAGTGATGAAGAGATATGTCTTGGTGAAGCAGCAATCGTGTATTAAGAATCATGTGAAATTTCGAATTCAAAGAAACCTTCTCCGCGAGCAATATGGATAAAGCAAAAGTGAAAAGAAGAATGAATGTAACGTCTCTCTATTCGTGCATTGCGATGCTGCTAACAAACACTGTACATGCTCTTCAAAAACAACTTCGGCATGTGATTTAGAAGTTTAACTCTGGTCCAGCAAAGTCTAATAACAGAAGATTAGAACGTAGAATGCGGATATCGATGCATGTATATGCAGTAGATCTGTGAATGCAGGCAATGGAGGCTCGATGCTTGTACCGGTAGCCCTATGGTAGAGGAACCCTTCGCTGATGCGAAGAATTACTCCAATGAAGGCATTTGAATTTTTATTCAAAGCTGGAAGTTCAGCCAGGTAGCATTTTAGCAAACGTACGTCATTTCTGCAGGAAAATACCCAACGCCAACGGAAGTACGCCCAAACCACTTAGTTCAACACGACGGAAGCAATATCCCACCAACGGACTCCCGTTGTGGCTCAATCAGTTGTTCAAAAATCTCACTGAGTGTCGATATTCCGACGTTTATCCGACCGGATAAGGAACCATCACCAACGAAATCAAACTTGTTTCTGAATCTTTCTTCTCTTCCGTCCTCTTCCTACACTGTACGCGTATCAACGGCGTCAACATCATCAACATCGAAGTACCCTTCAAAATCTCTGTCCAAGGATCCAACACTGCACATCTGGAAATTTCGGTGGAGTCGTCGAAAGCTTCTACCCCATGCTCTTAATGTCGTGGATCCAGCTGCAGCCCTGCAGCAACGGCCAAACACTACCATTAAGGAAGAGTTCTCGAAATCCCACAATCGAGCCATACTACCTTGAACCCTTTTACTCTCCACTCATGAGTCAACACACCATGCTGTATACTGTACGGTATCATGCTTTTTTGTCGTGTCCATATACAATTTGGCCCCGTTGTCCCTCTACCATCCAACCAATTTTTGATACAGTGGGGTACTAGAGGAAATGGCTACGACGCTAATCCAAATACGGTAGGATGTAAACAATTAAATTCATCTTGATTTGATTTCGCATATCAGGTTCAAATCCGAATTCACTTGACCCATTCTCTCTAACATTATTTCAGCCCATGTTGCCTTTAAGTTCTTGCTTTTTATTTTGTTCTTGATTCTATGAAGCATCGAGCATTTTCTTAATTCCATACGCAATACACTGTACAGTATTCACCTTGCTTTCCAGTGAAACAACAAATACTTCAATTGTTGATCAAGGTAAACACCCATACATCGAGGGTATGGCGGAGAACGATGTAACCATGACCGTGGAGGTTGATCAGCCTATTGCTTTACGGAGACAAAGAAGAAGTTGTATTGGTCCAGAGACACTATCACGATCAACTTCCCGGGCTTCTACGCCGTCTATGATCGAGGTGTCAATACCTTTACCCGCAACACCCAGATCAAGAAAACCTAAGAAGAAGGTAAGGTATTCCGACCCAGGTTCAAACCTTCTTCACGAATCTTCTTCTGGCTTGACACCATTCCTTCGAAAATCTTCTCTCTCATCTGCCAGATCAAACCGTCGACATTCAGCACCTGTAAAACGACTGCTCGATCGTCGGCAGGACAACGAGCCATTCTCCGGAGAATTACAGTTTGCCCCACTACGACAAGTGTTGGATGGCAGAGTTACAAGGCGGATGAAAAGAAATCGACTGAGTGAGGAGACCAACAAGATTGACTGGGAGAAGAAACATGAGGCTAAAGCAAGAAAATCGGAAATATTTCGACTCAAGAAGGAATTGGAGGAAAAGGATTATGAATTACAGTGTATCCAGGATGAACATGACGTTGCAAGCCAATTAGGATTCGAAACAGGCACATCTATTCGTGCAAACCCTGTCATCGTGGAGAGGTTTCAGGAAATGGAAAAAGAGATTCAGGAGCTAAAAGCAGAGTTATCACAAAAGGAAGAACGTTCGAACGCTCAACATGACTGGCAAACTGGAACGCAGGATCCGTTTGATTTCGATGACGATGACGATCAAAGTATCAGTATGAGTGTGGTCGGAGATCATGATGCCTTTAATAGACATGATGATGATACTGGCATGGTGATCGACTCTTCATATGACGACCATAAGATGGTAACTTTTGACGGTCCTTTTTCCAATTCCGATGACCTGACGAACACGCACAATACTTCACTTCCTTCGCCACCTGCCACAATAGCTGATACATATTCACAAAAGCCTTCCCATGCATCAATGTCGACACAAGCTGACTTCCCGGATCCTCTCAATGAAAAGCTCGAAGCTCAACTTCTTCACTTGCAATCTCAGATCAAGAGTCTTACTTCCACTTTGGCACTGAATAAGGATCATGAATATCGTCTTTCCCAAAAGTTAATGTCATACATCCCATCTGATCAATCTCACGATAGCTCGTCCCTCGACTCGGCACTTGATTCGATTCTTACAACTCTTACTATTGCTCAAGCTCAGGCTCTTGAGAAGGAAGCATCGTTCAATGCTCTCTCAAACGAAGTAACCTCGTTAGGATTCTCCACTGACCCAGAAGCCACCATCAAGATTATTGTAGAACAATTTCGCAATGCAAGACTCGAGTACGAATATCTTAATCCTGGAGAAGAAACCGAAGGGTTCGAAAACGACAAACTTTTGAGTATGTTACTGGGACGTCTTAAGACTTTGGTCGAGAAAGCAAGAAAACAAGATGAAACCATCGATCAGTATCATGCACAAGAAGTCATTCTTAGACGACAACTGGCCGCTCGTATTGATGCATTACAAGATGTTCAAAAGGAATTATCCGCTGTTACAACCGCTGTTTCAAGGATGAGTAAAGAACTCGCCGAAAACGAAATTTCAAACTCACGTCTCCAAAGTGCACTGAATGGATACCGAAGTGAGGTCTCTGGGTTGGAGAATCTCGTCGAGAAAATCGAAAAGGAGCACAAAGTCGTCGAGGATGATTTGAAACGTGGAATTCATAACCTAGACGATCAGCTCCAACACGAAATTTTCAGGGCAAACGCATTTGCTATGGAGCTTGAAGGAAAGAACATGATTGTGGGCGAACTTTCGGCAAGATTAACGGCTGCTTTGAATACTTCTGCCACTCTCCGGGATCTCCTCAATGAGAAAGATGGACAAATACTTCTCTCAGATCGGCGAATCAGCGAGGATTTAACAGAACGCGATGAGAGAATAGCACAGCTTCAGGAAGAACTGGAAAGAACAACATATATCCTGAAGAACACTCAAAAGGCGGTTGAGAACTTGCGACAAGACAACTCAGATTTGAAGACCGAAAACGAAGATCTTGAGAACTGCGCAAAACAATTGAAGGGGCTAGTCAGCAAGGAAAAGAGAAGAGGAAAGAAAGCTGTCAATGGATTGTTGAAAAAAATCGCAAGTGTTGCGGATTCCGCAAAGGGTTACATGGAAAGTGATAATGAGTCCAGTGAGACGGAAGCTGGAGAATTTACAAGGAATCTGCAAATCAAAGCCCCGATTGTCAGGAAAGGTCAGTTTCTGGATGCGACAATGGCAAGAAGAAGATCAGGTGGTAGAGTGGGAGCTAATGGGAAGAAGAAGAGGAGAAGATTTGATAGTGGATTAGGATTTTTGGAGGAGGAAGAAGATGAAGCTGAGGATGAAGGAGAGGAGAGAGAGGATACGTGCAGTAAGAGGGAGGAAGTGGATTCACTTGCTTGATTTATGACGCTTTCACTAATAACTGTCTGGATTTCTGGAGTTGGATGTCAAATACCTTATGCCATATTGTACTATACAGCTCTATACCATTTGGGGACTAGGGATGGGGTGGATTGGATAGGATAGGCATTAATGGTGGGAATGGGAAACTGGATAGATAGGCAGTCGGGTGAATAGAAGTCTGCCTGTCTGCCAAACATATCTGTCGATATTGTTCTATTTGTTTTATTTTGTTATTCTGCGGTATGTCTAGAATGGGAAAAATGGCTGGAGTGGTATGATATGATATGATATGGTACCTCTTTTTATGGATGCAAGTGGAGATTTGGTGGCGAACATGATATGAGGGTACTTTTTTAGTTAGTTGTAATGTACAGATAATTTGGTAAATATTCTATTTATGTTCATCTTGACTTCATGATTTCATGTGCTCTATCTATACATGTACACTCATAGTTCTACTCCAGTAGTAGAGCGAGGTCATGAATTTGATTCGAGCTCTAGCAATGATAGTTGTGTTTGAAATGTATTTAATGTGATAAAGCTGATTGCGATGTTATCATAGGAGCCTCTTTAGGTTCTATGCATGGGCGGGTTTCGTCAATAATGATTCTGTCGGAGACCAAGCGTGAGCTGCATTCATGCATGTGAAGTGTTGAAGTGAGCATTTGGAAGATGTTAGTCTGATGTAGGTAACTTATTGGAGGACGGTTTATTGTGGTAGGAGAGTAGATTCAGGTTGCGTTTGAGGTTCGAAATTCCACGGAGCTGTTCAGTTGAGTGCAAAGGGTAAGCAAGAATTTGAGATGGTGATGACTTGGAACATTTTATGCCGATTGCCTATTAGAGGAAGGTAAGAAGGAAGTTGGCTTACGGGTTGATGTGAGGTTTGGGGATGGGGAGAGGTGAAGGGAAGACTAGGAAGGGTGAGTATTTAGGGGAAGGAGAGAGGCATAGTGCGCGGATGCGGAAGTAGTTCAAGAGATGGTGGTAGCTGGGTGACAGGTAAAGGGGGATGTTGAAAACGAGGGAATATTTCCGTGAGACATCTTTGGCTTTTTTATACTAGATTCAACTATTCAAGTATAAAAAAAAACCATGTTTCTAGAGACCAAAAGCCTTGCACACTATCTAAATTAAAAAGAACAATGGAAATGAGTTATCATAATCTTCAAACCCCCTCACAGAAACCCCCTACCCGAAAATTCTCCCTTTTCCCCCTGCTCCCCTCCAAACCCCCTACATCCCACCCCTCAAATCAACTATTCCAACCTAACCATTACACACCCCACCAATCCAATAACAACTCTCAAATCCCTATCCCTCTGTCTCCCTTTTCTCTTTCCCAAAAACTTCAAATTCCCAAATCTGAAGAATGTCAAAAAATCAACTTTTTCATACTCACTACTTCTTCGAGACTTATTTCAAAACTTAATGGAAGGAATTCAACAGTTCTGTCATTTGGGAATGGGAAATCAACTTTTGAGATGTGCAACAAGGAGAGGAAAGAATGGGAATCAGGTGTTTTGAGGAGCTGTAGTTGGTTCGGCTATGGTTCGGGGTGGAGGATTGTTGTTCCGAGGAGGGGGTGGGGAGGGGAGAGTTTGGGAAAGGTTGTTTGTGGAGATTTGAAGGATATAGACTGCAGAACATGTCAATAGTGGGATACTAGTTTGAGGATTTACGGTCATGTAGCGTTGTAATTCTTTGTGTCAAGTAGAAAAGCTGGTTTCCTTGGAAGGAAAGAGAAAACGTTGACAATAAGGATTAGTGTGATATATATAGACAAGAGAAAGAAGTTCTTGAATTCTGGTTTCTTCTCTTCAACTATCTTTGCTCTCCTTCAGTCATTTCTTCTCTTCCTCTTCATTTTTACCTTGCCATATTCTTCCTGTGATGAGTTCCTTTATGACTGCTTTCTCGCTTAGTTCCTTGAAGGATGGACTGTGCCTTGATGCTTGGAGGATGTAGAGAGCATTGAAAATACCGCAACTTGGGCTTTTCTTCTGTGCAGAATAGTAAGCAACCAGCTGTACTTGTTGTTAGAAACATTTATCCATTTATTGGTGTCAGTATGCTGTGAAGAAAGTTCTTTCCTTTCCAAAATCTTGGGACTGTAGTTAGATGTCTTAAGTGCTAGCAGTCTTTTGTTCACAGGTTATCTCTCCTCTTGTCTTATGTCTACCCTATATCTTGTGCTTTGTTTCTTTCTAGAAGTATATACATATTTCAATCTTTCAATGATAATTGTAATATAACTTAGGACTCAAGTCTTTCCAGTTAGTGTTTGTGGTCAAGCGTCTATGCATGTCTCCCTCCCCTCAACCACACTTTTCACCTACACTTACATCTATAATATCCTAAGGTCTTGAAAGATATGTTGATACAGTTTGGATTGTCTTAGATTACATCTTCCAATCCACCTCTCATACCCCAAAATAACAACAAAACATGTCAACTCTCATAATGCAATCTTCCCCTTTCTTCCTTCTCCTTCTCCTTCTCCTTCTCCTTCTCCTTCTCCTTCTCCTTCATCAACCTCCAACACCACAAAATCAACTTTTATTACGGGAAGAAGTTATTTCAATGATATAAAACCTGTTCACTGACATCAGCAAAGTCAATCCTTTCAAACAAATCCAACCTTGAAGCAAAATTCCAAGATTTCAAAAATCTCTCAAAAAATCAACTTTGAGAAATCTCTTGAAATCAACCTCGAAGTTTATAAAATTAACTTGGAAATCTAAAATCAACTATTTCAGATATGCAACAAAAACCTCTCGAACTGCAATAGAATCATGTGCTTTGAGGTTTTGGGAAATGTGGTTGGATGATCGGAGAAGGAGGATGGTTATTCCGAATCCGAGGTTGAGCCATGATGGTTCGTGCACGAAGTTAATCTGTTTGGGTGGCTGTGTGGATTGTGCTCAATAATGCTTACAACTTTACTAACAGCAGGTGAAGATGGAGCTAGCTCTTAGGACTTTTCTAAAGAAGAAAACCCTTAGAGTACCTGATATTGCGTAGTACGTACTGACTCATGTCTTGCCTGCTGTCATGTCAGACTTCTTTCTATTTTGCAAAGGAGATGGAGACCATAAGAAGAGCTTTCCTCCATGAAGGAGGTTGACAGAAGATGATAGATTCCTTGGATTTACGCCTTCTTATTCCCTCTACAAGGTACTGAAATGGGTGATGTACCGGAAGAGTCAAATCACTGAAACACGTATGGATAAGTATTCCAAGTTCAATATGTGTAGTGTTACTTTCAACTTTAACAACCTCAACCTCAACCTCTCTTCTGTATCGATGCCAAGCAGCAAAGTCCACTTCTCCCCTACAATTTTACACCTTGTATTTAGGATTGGCCCTGGAAGAAAAGACAACAGAATGTTAAGGTCACTCGACCCGGTAGTCTCCTCTTGCAACTTGTTCGGTTTCAAACATAGTTTCATCGAGACATCACATATCTGTCGACTCAAACTTTCTTACTTCTTCTCCCATGGTAACTCCATTCCTGGCGTATAAAGTACCCCGTCACTCGGTTTTGGTTTCCACATCCACCACGTAGTCTCTCCTTTACATTCATGCGCCATCTTACGCCAAATAAATCCTGGTTTCCCGTTCTTGTAAGTGGTATCTACGATCACCTTATGAATGGTTCGGAAACCATATTTCTCATACATAGATATCCCCCCCGCGGAGGCCTCTACGAGTGCTTCTACATCCATTTCTGAGATTTTGGACATTCCGTATTCCATGAGTGAAGATCCGTAACCACGGCCACGGTGGTCAGGGAGTGTAAACATCTTGGAGAGCTCTGGAAATATTAGCAAGAAGAATATGGCAGGTATGAAGAGTTTTGAAGAAAAATGAAAGGGATCCTGGGGAATTTACTGACGAGCATGAGGTCTTGTCATCCTTGTCGCTCTCATCCCAAATACTTGTGAAAGAACCGTCTTTACAAATTCACGTGCTTCGCCTTCGGGCCACCAAGATAAAAGGCTATTGTCTTCCTTTTTCTTTTCCTCCCCATTACTGATTTCATCATCTTTATTGCCATGATTGCCTTCGTTTTCGCCATTCTCACCATCTTTTTCTCCCCCAAATGGACTCACTTCATGAAATAGCCAATTCGCTGCCGCCAAAACCTTTCCAGCGTCCTCTCCTTGATCGTCTTCGTCAACAATATACACCCAAAAATCATCCTTATCCGCTTGATGAGATTCCCAGAATCGTTCCTTGAGCCCCTGGACTGCAGTCGCTACTCCTTCGGCAGTAGGCTCTTTGATTGGAACCAAGATACCCAGAAACGGGTTATAGGGATCAGCATACGATTCCCACATGCAATCTATTACAAGGCAAAATTCTTCGAAAGTTGCGACTGTGCGAAGAGTGGGGGCCATGGTTGGTTCAAGCGAGGTATGGTCTTAAAATAAGAGATTTTGGCTGGGACAGAAGGGTTGTAGGAGGCGAATCTCAGATTAAAAAGCTTAGAGCCGCTGGTTATGGTTTCTGAAATGAGGTATCTCCGCAGTATATTAAGACTGAATAAAGACATTTCGTTGATCTTGCTCGTACATTTCGAGGCGCAGCTGATGAAGATCCAAGGATACATAAGCACTTGTGCGTATGAGCTCTCTCAAGCTTACTATCCAATATCTTCAGCTACCATGCGGAAGTATGTTGGTGTTGTTGGTGACTGTTGGAATCTCATGCATGACAAGGGTTGGCTCGGTAAATGGCCAATAGACGGGTTTGTGGTGACCATGGTAGCTTGACCACCCACACCAACCACCTGTTATCTCATTTAGTTGATTGAATATTGATATCAAGAGATAAGATGTGTGTGCAGCGTTTCTATTCCTCTACATATGACAGGGAAGATTGAACTGTAATCTATCAAATCGTCTTTTTTTATCATCGGCTATTCGGATCTATGGCTCGAGTTGACCCCAGTGAGAACTATCCTGAGTAGCAGAGACAATAACAAGTACGGTACCCTCGACATTTTAGCTATGAAAAGAACATCGAGGATAATTTGAATGCTGTCGATAGGATCACAGGCAGATCTTGAGCGATACACTTCAACATTTTGGGGGTAATGATCATTTATCGTGACAATTTGGCGTCTCCCTCCAAGTTCTGTGTCATCAATTCTTGAGTTGCTTCTATCTAATCAAAGTTCTCGAATATGATTTGAATATTCCATCCAGAACTAGATTGAGGCTGTTCCACCGCGGCAATCACCTCACACAGTAGACTGTGAAAGAATCCCGAGCTATTGTACCGATCATTGAGACACCTGTGCCATCTGAAACTGAAATTCTGCTTCATTAAGTTCTTCATAAATCATACGCTTCTTCATGACATCAACTATCATCGACACAAACGGTGAAATTTGACACATCTGAAGAAGCCACAAATTCGGCGAAATTTCATGTTCTCGCAGCACTTTTCATATAGTGGTGTGCGCTACGATACAAGGCGATGGCAATTGAGGGTAGTAGTAAGTCATTGCATGTCACATAATGGGGGAAAAATCTAACTCCGGAAGCCAAAATACATAGGTGGGAGCTGAGACTAGGGGTTGTGCTGGGTGTAAAATTTGATGATTTATGATGAACGATGGCCTGGAAATGCTTCATGTATCATGATCAACTATTTCGATATTGTACTGAGACTTCAATGTTGAGTATTACTGACATTATATGCATAGCTAGGAATAAGAGCCATAAGTTTGTGAGATACGGCGAGGGTAATGGTTTTGGATTCTTATAGCGAAGGTCAGACTCGACCACATTGATCAGATGAGATAACTTGAATGATTAGGAAGGTTAGGTAAATCATTAGATTGTACGTGTGTGTTGATTTCTCTGGTATCTTTGTGGATTTATTTCATAGTGCTACTTATTGTTATCGCTAATTTTCTGACCTTCAAAAGAGATAGCTGGAGGGGAACGCTTAGAAGGCAGAAAATTGGTGCGACGACTTGACTTCGATATGAAAGGTTAAATATGGAAGAATTGTGGAAATATTACCATACTTGAGATTCGTCCGGTGTTACATTGTCGTCGGGTTTGTTCTTATGAGTTACGGGTGAGATATATGTCACTTTTAGTGATCAAAGGAGAAACAATATTTCTCTGAATTAAAGTTATCAAATTTTCACGATTAGTCGTTGCTATCAAGTGAAGAACATTGATATTCATTTAAAGTCACTGTCCAACGTGGAAAACCATCGCATTGTCTGAAACCATCGATTTCCCTTTCCCGTCCCCCAATTGCTCGAATTCATTGAACAATGTATCCTTCTCCGAAAGTCATCCGTCGCAAATTTGACTATTGAACCCCAAGGCAACCTATTTCCTATTCAATACACGACCTAAGATATCATTCATCTCAAAAACACCTCTCTCCTTGCGTTCCGCAACGGCTGCTTCCGCAGCAACCAAATTTTTAGGTGACGTCGAGAGGAAAAACTTCTTCGCCGTTTCCATATCATCCATATTGATATCTCTATTCGTCGACTTCCCATTACAATCCGCCCACGAATCCCCAATAAGCACAAATGGTCCGATCCAACCTCGTGCCCATCCTGTGAGCTTCTGAATACACATATTCTCCCCGCATTGATCGAGGACATCTCCATCCTCCAATCCCATGATGGTGCCCGGTGTCCAGCCTGCAGGATCTTCTTTTCCTGGAGTGATCATCCAGCTCACAATATCGTCTTGTACATTGGCTGTGGTGTTTGCGCCTTGGGCCAAAATGGGGCCAGGGAGCGGAATATCATAGCCATGACAATCGTGACAGCTCTCGCACACAATACAGGTGTCGCAAAAGGGAACGCAGGGGTTCTGATTGATAAGAGGACAGGGACACCAGAATACTTGAGGCTTCTCGGTATTGGGTGGAAAGTAAAGTGCGAGTTTGTATTGAGGTGTAGGACGAGCAACATGCTTGGAAACATTGGATATGCAGAAACTCCAATGCTGTCCTCTGCAGAATTCCGAACAGTAGTATTCGTGGTCAGTGCATTCGCAGACAAATCCTCTGCATGTAATTGATGCGCTACAAGCCCTGCATGGAACTGGACCGTTGTTCGTGGTATGCTTTGTAAAGTTTGGTCGCGTGAATATTACCATGTTCGGATGATCCAGAACTGACCAGCCATATGGTTTCGACATTTTGATAGATAGGGATTCGAATTTCGATTTGGATAGAAGTTATTGGGTAAGAGTTCTCTATCGTATCGTATCGTATCGTATCAGAACAGCACTCTGCAATTTCGATTGAAAGTGAACGATGATTTGGTTGTTGTTAATTGGATGAAAAGAGTTAAGAGTTGGAAGCTGAAGTTTCTGCAAGAATAATAAGTGGTGGAGTGGTGGGATACTTTGAAGTATTTAACCAGTCTGGAATCAGTCCGGATGTCGACCGTATCTATATTGTATGGCTTTCTTGAGCGCGCTAGTTCAAGCACCACGGATGATATTAAGTGAATCTATCACCGCATATAAACTCGGACCGTAGTAGAGACGTTGAATTAAAGACCGTATGTTTGCCTTGCCAAATGTTGAGTTCAGTACTTGGATAAGTAGCATATATCAGAAATTTTCAGTAAGATGCATACTGATAAAGGTCAAGATAAAAGAAATTCTGGGTTATTGCCTAGGATGAATCTTTTAATCGGGTGATATGTTCACGTTTTTCACTCAGGATTTCATTCGATAGGTTGATACCGATGCTATATTGAGGTGAAGTTGAGACACCGTATCTCGCTCCGAAGATTGTTCACTGCAAAACGTCTTCGTTCCATATCGCTAAAGTTGAGAGGGAACATACAAAACTCGCCGTAAAGTCAGCGTATTACTTGACAGTAGTCTACTTACGGGATCACCCTGTCATGTACAGTATGAGGTGCATTATTTGAAGTTGAATCAAGTACATGATACTATTGTGATACAGTGATAATACGGAGGAACTATATAGAATTAGAGGGCTCTACTAGCCTGAACACTGGTACAAGTGGCCTAGATACTGCGGTGCTTAGCACGTCTTTCCCAAATGCTTCCAACAAGATTATACGTACAGAAATTAGTGGAATGTGAAATATAGTACTAGATATTGGTATGGGCTTCACTTAATCCAATCCAATCTCTTCACTTTTCAGTTCAAAACCACGAGCCGCATATTGGTGAAAATGTTTAAAGCATTTTCATATCGCAATCTTATGTGCGTCGGTAGAAAATGGTAGCGTAAGAGTCTCATGGAGCCATGTCTCTGTCTTATTCCATCTAGCAGCGATTTTCCCTAAGGGATTTCTTGGAAAAATTGCCTTCCTTTGTTGTATTATGCTTCTATCATAATCTTACCAACCCAATTCCTGCTTAGCCTCGAATCTTTCCAAATGTAGACATTCCTCAAATAGACATATCAACAATCTTTCACCATCTCGTCATAGGTCTTGTATGATAGCCATGTACCATAATAGTGGTTTATTACTAGCAAAAAGCAGCGAGAGTGGTCGTACGACGTCGAGATGGGCCGGCTATCCTTGACTCTTCTAGTTAGGCATTACGGTTGAAGGATACCCCACCTCCCTTTTCCTTCTCCCATCGCTCTTAATTAAGTATTCAACCAAGCTAAAAGATGTTTAGTGTTTAGCTTCACTGATTTGACTGCGAATTTTATAGTTTTCACCTATCTACTTCAAGAAGGAACCGTATATGCCGCGTCATCTTGTAGCACTACCTATACAGCAGCAAGAGTTAGCGTTCTGTGGAGAGGAAGTGAAGGTTCGTTTCATACCAAGGGGTTTATCTTGATCTCTTGATTCGATGAACCCCGGGTTCTCCCATTGATTCGCTCAATCACTAGTCTCATGATATTGTGCACGTGGTTATTGCAAATACATCTAGTCCTACAGTCACGAGCAACGCCTGAGAAGCCCCAAACGCTGCACACCTCTCTACCCACTGAAATGTTGTTGCTCGACGGAAAATCGATAGCAGGCGAAGTAGGGGTGACGGGGCAGTGACTTAGCAGTTCCGCAGCTTCGAGCTTGAAAGTACCAATGGGTTGTATCCTTAGACATTCCCGAAAGATATCGTGTACCGTAGTCTCTCGCTATAGCAGCTTCCTAATAACGAAAAATCTAATTGTGGCTGCGGTAAGGACTTTTGTAAGAGATAAATTGCGAAAAATGATACTCCGGTCAACTGAAACCTCAATCTCGGCAACCCCCCCAAGAAAATGCTTGTAAACGATTCCGTCTCGATAGATACCGCTAATAGCAATACCTGCCGACTAGATATGGATAAAATTTCTGGGACTTGTGTATTTGCATGATGAAGGAGAGCACATTTCAGCGAGAGAAGAATGTGATATTGTTAAAACGCTTGATCGCTTCGAAAACAGTATACCATAAGAATGTATCGTCTAGGCCTTGACAGCCAAATTGCCGACTTGAAGACAGATCCTTGATCTAAGAAACTGGCCGATAGAACACTGAACTTGCAGCATTGCTCTTTGTGATGATATATTTCGGCAAATTGGACTAGGAGTTGACAGAAGCTAGTCTAGGCCCTCGGTTCTGTTGGATTTTCAATTCGATCGTTCCAGCCATCGCCGAAGCAAATGGAGGTGAACTTGGAGAAGGTATTCAATGCTCAAAAATTCGAGCCTATCGAAGATTAAGATATAATTGACTTCAAATTTGATGGACCGCCTTCAATTGATAGATCATGGTAAAAGATCGGCAATATCCCATGATGCTTCTTTTCAGGAATCGCAATGCAATGAGTCTGTCAAAGACCTGTTCCATTCGAACACTGTTCAGGCGAGATCTATCTTAAGAAGCACTGCATTCGTAGTGGAGTTCACACAGGAAGCTGTTCGCAATCCAGCCCTTCTATTTCGCAAGATTATAAGGACTGGTTCAAGAAAGTCAGTATTTGGCATAGGCTTGAGAAGACAGTAAGCTATTGCAACCGTATTCGGGTGGAAGATAGACAAATCAGGGACTTTTAAGTACGGGTGCAAAAGACTATGCATTCTGAAAGGTGTTTCCATGAGGCAGAGCCAGGTATCATGGAACAAAGGTGGTTTGACAGGAGGAAGGGCGGGCAATGGTACAAATTCTGGGTAGTGACCTGAGTTCCTCCTTTAGCTATGATAATCAGAATAACACAACCGTTGGAAGGCAGTTTACAGGTTTACTACGCATTACAATCATAGGTGAAGCTGATCACACTCTGATGACATTGATCCTACCTCAGCCATTTCTTTTGCGGTGCGAGTCTGTATGACATGAAATTTTTAATCTTCGGAGGCTGATATTAGGATAGTTTGAGTAGTAAAGCAACTCGAAGATCAAAACCTGAATATTCACTCTTCAAATGAATTTGAAATGAATTGGCTATTGTATTGATAAATATCTCACAAATCATGCGATCTCGGCGATCTACCAAATTCATGATGTCGCTTACATAATCCCCCACCTCTCCGACGCCCTCTTCTTGACAACTTCAGTTGTCGTTCTCAGAACAACAGTTGCACATCTCGTCACTCTCCACATACGAATTCCTCAATATAGAATCTTGATTTCGAATACTTTTTGATATTACTTTTTGAATAATTCTGAGAATTGCACAGTGGTGATCTTGCGGGGTGGTATTTTTGTTTTTTGGGTTCGTTGTCTTGAGATGGACGAATTGAGAAGCTGTAGTTGTTCTAACGATGCCATCAGTGTTTACCCCTGAACCCCTTTAATCCTCGCATTACCGACTAGCTTTCAAAATGCCTGCCATGCTCGATGACCCCAGCGCTCCCACAATCTACCGAGCTTCAGGGTCCGCACCTTTTCCAGATCCTCACGACACTAACCCCGCACTACCCCTCGATGTCTTCCCTCGACAGGTTACTCTACGTGACCGAGTGACAGTCGCTACAATCGTACCTTTCGCGTCACAAAACAGGGTTCCTCCCTCGCTTCTCGCATATCTCAGTGACCAATTCAAAAAGGAAGTCGAATTGGGCGACACATATCCTATGCTTGATACTATGCCACCTGAGAAGTTTGCATCTTATTGGTTTCAAAACTTCGGTGCAGTAATGCTTCTTGGTAATATCGAGTCCGCAGATGAAGTAGTCGAAGGCAAGAACTGGGCAACAGAATGCCTAGGTAGTTATTATATCAAGCCCAACTATCCAGGACGTAGCTCTCACATCTGCAACGCCGGATTTCTCGTCACAGACGCTGCACGAGGCAGAGGTGTCGGGCGTCTACTTGGCGAAAGCTACCTCCACTGGGCTCCACTTCTCGGCTACACATACTCGGTTTTCAATCTCGTATATGAGACAAACGTAGCTTCTTGTCGCATTTGGGATGCACTAGGGTTCAAGCGTATTGGGCGTGTCAAGGGTGCGGGAAACCTCAAGAGCTATCCAGGGCAATTCATCGATGCTATTATATATGGGCGGGATTTAGGGCCTGATGGCTCCGACTTCGTGAGTGAAGAACGCTTCGATAAAATCAAATTCTACTTGAAACATAAAGAATATCCATTGGGTGCTGATCGCGCGGAAAAAAGCAGACTTCGTAGCGCGGCCACACATTACAAACTACTACCGGACGAGGATAAGCTCATGTTGAAAGGGAAGGAAGTCATCAGTGACCCGCAAAAACAATACGAGATTGCGAGGGGTATACATGTACTACAACATGGTGGAATCAACAAAACCACAGCTATTATCGCCGAGAAATATCACTGGATTAGAATCAAAGAGACGGTTAGTCTAGTAATTAAGAACTGTGGAGAATGCAAAGAATTGGGCAAGGCACCATTTGTTAAACCAGATTATCAAGCTCAGCTAGCCCGTCAATCTACTCCTAAAAGTCAAGATGTAACAGATGCAAACATACTATCTTTACCCGAGCAACAACAACTCAACCATCATCGGGATCTTCATCATCATCACCAGCAGCACCATGATCAGCAACCACAACCCTCCCATTTGCAGCATGATTTCCAGCAAATGCAACACCACCATGACCACACCAGTACATCCGTATCACCACAAGTCCTTAACCGCAGACTACCATCTCACTCTCCCCATCCTCACAGTAGTCCCATTATTCACCTCAAACAACATCAACCGCCTATTTCCCAAATGCAACTTCATCACGCAGAAACTCGTACACAATCTCAAGCTCGGGCTCAAGCCCACTCCCAATCACATGCCCCATCGCATAGACATTCTGCAACAGATTACCTACAAATAGATCCTCAAATCATGGATTACACACATACATCTCATTCTCCGCATCCGCATTTTGACGCGCATCATGAACATGATACGGATTCTTTTCAGGCGATGTTGGAAAACAGGGATGTAGATGTAGACGGGGGTGTTGGGGATGAGGGCACTGGCGTGGATGGAGATATTGATGACATGCTTGTGGATCAAGATGAAGTAGAAGTAGTGCACATCGGAGATATAGGAACAGTGGATAATAATACTGGAGATGATATAAATGCTGATGAGACGATGAATGATCCAATGGGAAATGGAAGACATAAATCTCATGATGATGTTATGGCTACGGCGAGATTGGCGCAGGAAATGATTTCCAGGGGGGTGATGGATGGGAATGGGGGGTGAGGGGCGTCTGATATAAGGTAATCACCGAGTTTGGATACCGTAGTATTTGATACGAAAATGATGGACAATCGTTGATGAGATGGAGCCGAAACCGGGTTTCGAGATACATACCGTCTGTCGCTGGCTGGCGGCAAATACAGGGAGCGAAATGCCAAGGACGATAGTGCTAGCGGCCTCTCGTTGAAGTATTGGATTGTTAGGTCGGGAATGCATCGCCGATAGCCTACGACATATTTGCAGGTCATATCTTGATGTTCAGGAAGACATCACGTGCACCCAATCCTGATATAAATCAGCGTAGAATGTGTTCATACAAGAGACACATATTCTAGTAGACTTATTAGATTATAGTAGATACAATAACGTCATAAATCACAGTAAAACTGTGATACTCAAGACACGAGAGGCCTTCGTTTGCAAAAAGGTGACACCTTGGAATAGATACAACTGGCCAATCACAGAATTTCTAGAGCAAGTTTCATTACTAAATTCACAAATTCAGACATAAGCGAGGGGGTGAACTTTTGAATTCTAAAGTGCAAGTATGTACTTGTCATACATCTAGCACTCTTATATCATATCATAGAATAATCATCTACACATCAAAATTCTGCTTGTCCTTAATTTCCCCTGCATCATTCATGAATCATGATCTCTCTCTACCATTTATCGTTTATCTTCTTGGCATGCCTCTGCCTCTACCTCTCAATGCTCTCTGGGCTGCTCCCGGAGGTAAGCCTCTTTGTGGAGCTTGTGGTTGTTGACTCTCTTCATTCTTAATGGTCTCGTCCACGCTCAAAATCAAACAACTAGCTTCAGTTGCTGCTTGAATGGCATTAACCTTGACCAACGCTGGTTCCCAGACGAAAGCCTCCATATTATCTGTAATACCTTCACCAATGAAATCAACACCAGCCCACACGTTTCCTTTTCTGTGTTCCACGCGGAGCTTGTTAAGGATATCTGTAGCATCGAAACCGGCGTTGTCGCAAAGCTGACGAGGAATGACCTCGAGGGCTTTAGCGAAGGATTTGATGATTGCCTGTTGCTTGTTACGAATATTGTTATCGGCGTAGTGATGGAGATAAGCTGATACTTCCATTTCACAAGCTCCACCTCCAGCAACAATTGTAGTATTCTTAATAGCGCGCTTGACGATCATGATAGCATCGTGGAGGGAACGCTCGACTTCGGCAATGAATTGCTCAGCACCTCCACGGAGGACCAATGTGCAGGTTTTGGCAGCTGGGCAATCTTCGAAGAAGTTGAAACGTTCTCCACCAATTTGACGCTCTTCGAACGAACCGCAGGTTCCGAGGTGCTCTGGCTGAATATCGGAACAAGTAGATTGAATGGATCCTCCTGTAGCTTGAATAATGCGTTCAAGGTCATCGGATCCTACACGGCCGGCACAGAAAATATCTCTATCCGCGAAATATTGAGTAGCAAGATCACCGATTGGTAGCTTGGAAAGGACAATTTTTGCGCCAGTCTTGTATAAAGCTTCCATCTTGTTGTAAATAATTTGCCATTCAGCATCGACAATAGCCTGGTATTCCGAGACTTGCTCGACACGAACCTCCGCATTGTCTTTCTCAGACTTGAGCTCAAGTTCAACATTTAAGCACACAATCTTAGGGTTTTTGAACGATTTTGGTTGTTGTTCGAATCCGGCGTATGAAAAGGTCTTTTTGAATGCAACACCATTAACAAAGAGGGAGTCGGTAAGGGATCCACCTGGAATCTTCTTCATGCCAATGAGTTTCTCGTTCAAATCGTCCTGATCTAATGTCATAACCGCATCAACGACCACTATATGTTGTTAGCTATGTCTCACTACAAAATCTTGAAGCCATACTCTTTGTGAAGAATCCGGTATTTCTCTTAATCAGCTTACTGCTCATAGCAGTACCGGCCAATTTAATAAGAGTTTCCCTTTGGTTACCCTCACTTGTGTTAACGGCGATCTCCTTTATCTTATTGACGGCCATCGTAGAGGCTCTTCGTAGACCCTTAATAATCGTCTGCGAGCTGACACCTTGTTCGACATGGTCCTTTATTTCCTTCAAAATTTCACCTGCCAAAACAACGACAGATGTTGTTCCATCTCCTACTTCGGCATCTTGTGATCGAGAAATATCGGTAAGAATTCGTGCTGCGGGGTGAACAACATCAAGTAACTGCGCCCAGAAGTCAGTTCATGAGTTCTAGCTATACCAAACTCACAGAGTGTTCTGCCGAGAAGCTTACCTTCATAACAGTAGCACCATCATTAGTGATAGTTTGTCGTCCATTCTCATCCACAAGTAATAAATCCCCACCATATGGTCCCAAAGTACTTCTTATTGTGTTTTGAACAGCTAAACAAGCATTAATATTGCTAATGATTTGTCCTTTTCCCTGAGAAGAATCTGTGCCTATATTATACACTTCTGTCAGTATACTATGTGGTCAAACCAATATCTGGATTACTGACCCTCTTTCAGCACAATAATGGTTGGAGTCTGGCCACCGAACGACATTTTTGCAAGAGACTCTGTTTATGATACAAATTAAGAAGACGCCTGAATCACCGAATAGTCGCAATGCTGGGTATGTAAGAGAGCGTTGCTAGGGTATGAAGAGAACTCTCAAAGCTTTGCTGCCGCTACCTAATTAATTGTAGTTCAACTTTTTTCGCGTCGCGATTTTGCTATCATGTTATTTGTCGATAACCGTAGTCTGTTACACGTGAGATAAGTTCTGCCACATTGCATTGAGCTACTGGTATTTCAGCCACCCCCACTAGACCAACATCTACCGGTGAGCTACCTTAGGAACCCTCTAGTTGATTTTATTTTACCACGGGCTCACCGGGGAACAGTTCCCAGCGAGCTTAGCTTGAGAATCGCATCTTGCGTACATTCCAATCTTGCACAATATATCACATTATCAGCGCCCCATTGTTTCCCTTGATACCTTTCTATTTCCTTCATCAGTGACTAGAGCTAAAAGCAACTTCAATATTGCCTCCACAACTGGTGATCCTTCAACCTTGCGAATTGGATGTGTGCCGGATTAAGTCAAAACATATTTGGTTGTTATGCATATTGCAAACCATCATACCCTCATCACTTCGCGACGGATTCATCTCATCTTATAAAACAATAGTGTGAATGTCTTCACCATGCTCATAATTTCCATAAGTCGCCACCGCCACTGCCACACCAGCCTTCCTCATCCTTCATCCTACTGCATCGTAAGCCTAGCCAATCAGAATCGATGTGCCGTCAATTTGTCTCTCGCGGTGCAAGAGCGGTTTAGGCCATATTCGGACCTACTATGTCACTTAAATAAAGTCCTCAGCCTTTCCCGTCGTCCTCTGTCTAACATCCTAAAGTAATATATGGCGAACCACTCCTATCCCTCTGGATTGGGTTGTCGCGGGGTAGCGCAATCCTTCTTCTGCGCCTTTCGCTTGTCGCTCTATAGGTCCCGAAAAGCGAGTGCAACTCTGTATGACAAACTTTTGATTCTTTACATTCATTCGGATATTGTTTCAAGCGCAGCTTACCAATAGCTACCGGTAGATGGCTCATTTGTAGTTTGAGCGATGGCCGAACCGTCGAATCATTAATCGGTGTCCCACGGCTGAAGAGTCAGCAAAGCTTGAAGAAGCACCTATACGGCGTTTCTATGCGCTTCAATGTTTTGAATGCCTCAATCGGCAACTGTGATGACTTCGCACTTAACAATTCGTCACTGCTGACAATACCGTTCTCGAGCTGAAACATCGGATTTGTGACCACGGAATAATTTACGTCCTTATCCACCTTACAACCGGCAGATGTTTGGGGGATGCGGAATCTAGATATAACACGGCAAAGCCCTTGCGATTTCATGTCAAGGTTACAATCCAAAGCTCCTACACCGCTAGCCCATTCAGGAACTTCCTTTTATTCGATTCAATTCGTCGATCAACAATCTAGAGGGGTTACATAAAAAGTTTCTATGTTACGCACATAAGGAATACTGCAATCCAGACCAAAGGTTTACGTACGTATGGATAGTTTCTGCGCCCATGTGGATGCAAATGATGCTCAGAATCTCGAATTAGCGGTAGGGTTGCAGCCGCTGTAGGGACGCGCGACCAAAACAGCCTTGTTTCCGTCGTGCAGTATCGCAAGGCCGAATTAAAATGTGGTCACACATCGTGTAGAGGCCAATGAAGACACCGTAATTCGGCTTTTGCGTTAGTCACTAATATAAGCGCATTCTACATTCAAGGAGCGAGGCCGAATTCTATAATTGCGATTTTTGTAATCAAGGGAAGTGGCCATTTGTCGCTAGATACGAATCCCTCGTCAGAGTCACGTTGTTACGGCACAGTTTCTGAATCTGAGAGTTGACTCAAGGGTCGACGGCTCCCCCGAGATATAAGAAATGCGATGGGTACCCGGTATGATGTCTTGGATGAAACGAGAAGGAAATCCGCCATCAGTGCGAAGCGTGCAACTTCATATAGCAAAAGGACTTAAGCCGTCTAGAAAATGGCTACAATTGCGAGAAAGAAAGCTTGGAGACCAAAATCCAAAACTGGCTGCCTTACTTGTCGGTTGGTTATTCTACGTCAAGTTATCTTTTCTGTGTGATCAGCACACGAGAGAAGATCCAAATTTGGGTCGCTAATGGAGATTTAGAATTCGCCGTGTCAAATGCGGAGAAGAGAAACCGGGGTGCTTCCGATGCACGAAGACTGGACGTAAATGCGATGGCTACGATCAAGATCGTCCAGAGATGTCGAGTCCCCCACTGCGACGAAGGGATAGTGCGATTTCTTCGTCAAATCCAAGCCCGATTTCTAGCCTCATCACGAGTCCTATCCCAAGCATAGTCGAAATGCCTTCTCCGGTCATCGAATGGGATGAAGAAGAGCAAAGAAGCTTCAATTTCTTCATCACCAAGACAGCACCAGAATTGGCGGGTAATTTTGACTCTAGATTCTGGACCAGTCTAATTTTGCAGAGGTGTCACTCGGATCCGCCCATTCGCCATGCAGTCATTGCTTTGGGAGCCTTCAACGAGTCCTTCAAGTTTGGCGATATCAAATTACTGGAAGCGGGAGCGATTGCTGATTCGAAGCAACGATTTGCTCTGCTACAAAATATTAAAGCCATACGGTACTTGACGGGTCATCTCTCGCATGGAAGCCACCGACAATCTACAGAAGTAATCCTTATATCTTGTCTTTTGTTCATTTGCTTTGAAGCAATGCAAGGAAATTACCAAGCTGCATTTGCGCATCTAAACAGTGGATTAAAGATCCTAGGCGATTGCATGGAGATAAATGGACAAAATTCCCTCGCTCATTTGGAGTCAAGCATGATTCGGGAATTCATCCGCTCAGAACTAGTACCTTTATTCGGAGCTTTGGACATCCAAGCGATCAGAATACTACCAAGTAGCTTCATTCAACGGGAAATGACGAGCGGGTCCACGAAATTTGATTTTAGAACCCATACTAACATACCAGATCCCATTTTATCGCTGAATGAAGCAAAATATCATCTGCAAAACCAGACCCACGCAATCTTGGTATACCATCAGAGTGCAGCACAGCATTATATCCCAGAGATTCCAGATAATAACGACACTCTATGCTCGAGTAGCATGAATGCTATCATAGAAGAAAAGAGAGGGCGAGTTCTGCAGCTTGAGCAGTGGTCCAAAGTCTTCAACAACTTTGTACAAGCGGCAGGTCAAACAATGAATACGAATGATCTACGAGCATCAATATCGCTCAAACTTCATCATGTCGCCAACAAACTAATTCTCGAAACAGCGCAGTTCAAGACTGAATTGGACTACGATCGATTTATGGATCAATTCGGGCTAATGACTTCACTAGCCGAATCTCTTCTCAAATCGTACGGCGATTCCAGACTGGAAAATGGACGGGTGTTTTCTTTCGACGCTGCAATAATACCACCGTTGCTATGTGTGGCATGCAAATGTCGTGATCCTTCGCTGCGCAGGAGAGCACACGCTCTTATGGTCAGCTCTTTCAAACGAGAAGGTGGTTGGGATAGTGATATGGCGAGTAGTATTGGTAGGTGGACTATAGATAAGGAAGAGAAGAATTTAGAGAATATTTCGAGAGCGGAAGAGGTAGTGGAGTCTTCTCGTATCGCAGTAACAGAAATAACGTCCATTGGAAGACGAAAGGCATTGATCAAATTTAGACAAGGTCCTCGTCGGGATGATGGAGATGAAGAGCTCCAGGAGGAATGGATTGTATGGTGATGATGTGTACTTGTAGCCATAAGGACTCTGGTAGTTCATTGCGATTGTATATTCTGATTACAATGATTTGTATGAGCGAAGACATCCTTCTTCTTACAAATTTTCAATGAATTCTTTACCCCTAATCTCCACAGAACCTGATTGCCAATGAATTAAGCTTCTTTTCCTCCTGACTCTCGATACAAGTATTCTTTTGAGCAGCGTAAGAGGAAGAGCAGGATGAGATTTCACAAGACATAAAAACAACAGTCACATTTCCGGAATACAGACTAGACTTGGAAATCCTCTTGAGAATAAATCAAAGCGATAGAAATGAAGACCCCGAAATAAACCCTCGATTGAGGGAGTGATGCTTGGTCTCGAACGGGGACAACAGTTGGAATGAGCATTTGATCTACGGATACCCATTCAGCCAACCCTGCAACTCCTCGGTTCATTCGTCATCGACCCCTTCATTCACCAAAAGCCCTCACGTCATATCAGCGATGGATATCTTGATGTGTGTGTAGGGTTTTCAACATTTCTGATTTTGTACTTATTGATATAGAACGATTGAAACCCCTAAATTCTATTTAAACCTCGGTGTCGAATTGGGATCTCTGAGCAAAAAGTGTCAACTCCAAATTAAGCTAGAACAAGAGCTAATTCCAGCTTGTTGGCTTACTGCGTGCAGGTCTCGAGAGAAGTAGGTTCTTGGCATCATCTATACATAATCTTTTCTGTCCAGAGTAAATCTTATCGTCCTCACATTACTCTTATCACCCATAAATAAGCTTCACGAAATAGCATTCAGCAAAGATGTCTGGTATAAAAGTGTTGATTCCCATGTCAGATTACGGCCATGATCCAACAGGTAATACACAACCCTCTTCAACAAAACTCCAAACATCATAAACAATCACTTCTATCTCTTTCCCAACCCACACTATCAATAACATTTATACTAAACTCCTCTCCCAGAAACCGCAATTCCATACACCACATTCACCAAAGCCGGATATACCGTGCACTTCGCCACCGAAAGCGGTACCATCCCAGCCTGCGATAGTAAAATGCTCGAGGGGATCACCCAGAAGCTTCTCGGCGCCACCCAAGAAGCCGTCAACGCCTACAAGCACATGTCCCAGACGAAGGAATTCACAAGCCCTCTATCTTGGTCTTCTGATTCCTTTTCTCTCGACTCCTATGATCTCGTGTTTTTGCCTGGCGGCCACGAGAAAGGCGTGCGTCAATTGATTGATTCGGATGTTATGCATCAGCATTTGATTTCTTACTGGAAGGGTGTTGAGAAGCCAGGAAAGAAACATGTAGGGGCAGTTTGTCACGGTGTTATGGTTTTGAGTGAAACTTTGACGGCGGAGAATAAATCTATCATTCACGATTGTGATACAACGGCTCTTCCGGGAATATTTGAGGGGGCAGCCTATTGGAGTACGAGATGGGCGTTGGGAGATTATTATAAAACTTATGGAGCGGGGAGTGAGAATGTAGAGACGAGTGTTAGGAAGAGGTTGGATGATCCGGGGAAGCAGTGGAAGCATTATGCTGGGTTGCAGCCGTGAGTGAATTTTTTCTCATTCCGTTTTGTTTTTTCTATCTTATGGATTGTAAAGACTGATGAGAAGACAGATTTGTGGTAGAGGATGAGAAGTATAATTACATT
This sequence comes from Botrytis fragariae, assembly GCF_013461495.1. Lineage (NCBI taxonomy): Eukaryota > Fungi > Ascomycota > Leotiomycetes > Helotiales > Sclerotiniaceae > Botrytis > Botrytis fragariae. The sequence continues at coordinate 2,460,133 of NW_023500989.1, read as the reverse complement.
AGTGGGAGGTGGCCTGGAGATGCCCAATTATTGGCGGATAGAATTGTGGAGTTGGTTAAGAAGAATACAGATAATTGAGTTGTGATATGGTATGGGATGGACGGGATTGATATTTGTTTCCTGTTTAAAATTTGAATGAGAACATTATTTATCAAGAGCTAGCTAGTATTGATGTCAATTGAAAGCATTTGAATGATCAGCAGGTGCTACTATCGGTGCTTCCGGCGTGTGAAGAAGAGGCACGTCGAGAGCTCATCCGGGAGCTAGCTTTCAGGCCCGATTAGCGTGTGGATATGCCAAGTCTAAGCTTTTGTGTAGTCAAAGTACGTACTGCAGCCGGTCGCTTAGATCAACACCTTCATCACGTTTATATATTCGCATTTTCACTGTATCAGATCTGAAATGATTATCTCATTTCTGGATTTGTTGTACGTGTTTCACTATCGAAACTCGAAACGCTAGCATATCCTGCAAATGGACTGAACTCCGTGAACTCCAAAATTACCCCAGTAGTACTGTGGAGACATCCAGCGATTAAGTTCCTAAGTGAACCATAATAGAATGACAAAGGAGAACCTAGAAGTGCCAGCACCTCACAGAGTATCCTTATCAATAGTACCCTCAGTCTCTCCCGTAGCATCCTCCTTCGAGCCCTTTAAAGGACTATCAAACAATCCCATCAGCATCTTCCTGTATAGTCTACTGTCTAGGAACTCCCTATCAACATCCTCATACGCAGCCACCCCTCCTTTCCCCCATATATTCCTACACATCTTCGCAATACACGCATCTCCACTAACGCCTGCGCTCCATCTTTGGTTTAAAGGTAATCCGTTTCCTTCAGGCGTATATAGTAACATGTATGTGCCAATCAAAGCATGTTCTGTTGAATCTTTGATCCTACCTAGGGAAGAATATTTCTGTATACGAGCGTGCCAGGCATCTCCATCGCCCCAAAATGAACGCATATCAGGGATATGCGAGAGATGGTTATCTTTGTGTCCTTCACCACGAATATCTATTGTACGAAGTTTGAGAAGGATGGGTCGTGTGCCTGCTTGAGGTAATAAGAGGATAGTGATAGAAGTAGTTTCAAATCTTGGAGATGCAGGAGGACTTGTAGAGAAAACTTTATTGAAGATGCCAAGGCGATTTGTACTGTTTCCTCGATGATGCAGTGGCGGCTGAGGTGGAGGCTGGGGTGGAGTATCTGAGTCTGAAGGAATATGAGGTGTCTTGGCTTGGCTTATGATAAATTCTGTCTCAATTTCTAAAGCTCTGTAGCGTTTTGCAGTGTCAGGCCCGTGTTCATGTGTCGGAGGAGGACTGTAGATCCCCGAAAGAAGAGGAACTCGTTGTTGAGTTGCTAGTTGAGCACGATAACTTTCACTAGCCGCCATGTTGAACAGAAGATGTTGGGTTCAAGGCTATCTTCTGTACGAGAAGAAGCGTTATGTAGACGGAGAGGTAAGGCTTAGCTTTTGTGGATGGCGAGAACTACCTAGAGATTTCGGGTAACAACAGTTGCGATAACGTTGGTTTTAGCCAAATCAAGGATGCCGAGTACAAAAAAATGAGAAAAAGTACCGGTATTCTTGTTCAAGTGCAAAGGCTCTGCGGGGTTGTGAACTGCAGGGTAGTTTCCACGGCGGCAAGATCCAGTGGGTATCAACCAATCATAGTACAGGCGCTCGTACCAACAAAACCGCTTGGGTCGAATACCTGATAGTTCGAGACTCTTCACCAAACGTTAAGAAATAATTGAAAGACCAGAAACATGAACCAAAACCACAGCACTTGGGTAATGGTCATTTGATGGGACATTGCAATGGGATTTGAAAGGATTTATTGTGGTTTGTGTATTATTGATTTTTGGTCGGAGTGATAACAATTGAAGGCAGCCAAACTTGGCTTGGGTGATCCCATGCAAATTTTGAAGGCGCAGTGATAAGTTAGGTTACAGCCAGCTGCCTTTGCGAGCCTAGGTTGAGGGTATTCCCGAGCCCATTCTGCAGCAAGGTTTTGCTGCAAAGCCATCACTTTTCCTACTCTGCACATGATGCTCCTATCAGGAGGCGTAGAGTTTTCCGGGAGTTTGGTTGTGTTATGGATAAGATCCAGATAAGGTAGCTAATGCACAATCCTTGTGAGTTGAATCCTCTTTTTACGAGACATGACCAGTTCATAGCTCCCGAACAGAGTGTCAGGGCTTGTGTCACGTCACAATTGCCAGAGTATTTTCAATGTAGTTCCGCCGGGTATATGGAGAGTGATTCCATCTGGTCCACTGTCATGGCTATGCCAATTAATTCAATTTATTTCGTAAAAGGTTCTTTCAGGACTTATTTTGTTCTTCTGGAGAACCATTTCGCACAACGTAGTAAAATCTTACTTTCGTATTTGAAATAGCCAAATAAAGTACCCTCATATTCCGCCGTAGCGTTAACAGGCGCTCACGATCTTTATAAAGGGTGCAATATAATCTCTGTGTATTCTTTCCTGTCTCGCAAATCGTCTTTGCATATTTAATTTGATCCTCGATGCATATATCGCGTCCCAAGGACAAGTCGTCGGCGCAAAGCTTAACAGCGAGATATGGTGATCGTCTTCGGGATGTAAAACAAATTGGGAAGTGTGATCCGAAGAGAGTTCGTTCCCGACACAAACATTGACAGTGACGATGAGTAGACAAAGATTCGGGAAACAATGACGAATGATGTTTTCTGCCTCGCATTCTGCATTTAAGATGGATGTTCGAGAAATCACTAAACTTTCTACAGACTCAAAGATACTCGGTAGAAGCACTCTACAATCGCCATTCTTAACATAATTCACATTCCGCAGCCAATAACCTTGGACAGAACCAAAGTTGAGATCCTTGAGAAACAGTGAACTGATGAAAAAGTTGATGGGGAGTGAGTTGTATCTCGAATGTTTAGAAAATCGGTACCGCTTTGAAACCTCTTGCCTGGATTCGATACAAGTTGAAAGCAGAGGGTGCGGAGTTGTGTTGCGAAAACTCCAAGACGATGATCGCTGCTGCGAATCGGATGCTGCATCCACGGAGGTCAAAAGCTCGAGCTGGACTATATGAGGCTCCTGAAAAGCAAACGTCCAGATCTGAGCCCGGAGTTCGAGTGGTAAATTGCGAAAAGGCGAAAAGGTCGTCAAGTTTAGTAGAGATGATCCATCCAAGATGGTATGCGGGCATATACCGATAGACTGAATGTATCTAGATGCAATGATACGACGCATACTCCGCGTGATTGGGACGTGCTCCGCGACGGAGGTCTCTATCGAATGTTCATAGATATTCATTTCGAAGAATATACGCATATGCAAGCAATGCAACAGTTTTGATAATTGAATTTTATCAACCGGACATTTAAATCAAACAAGAATTTTGAAAGTAAAGATGAAGTTATAACCTAGGTAACATTAGGAGAGCAACAGCTTGAGGTCAACCAACATCCAAGTGGGCCTTCCATCTTAAGCTGGAAATGCGCGCGTAACGAGACCATCCTTTATGAACTCTTAATCCGACTTCAGAAGCTCAATATCCCTCGATGGATCCGTTAAAGCACAAGATGGAAGGTTCTTCATCATCGGTATCTCTGTTCGTTTGCGGATGTATATCTGCAAACGTATGAGGAAAGCGCAGTCGAACACGAAGAAACGGGATGCGCAAAGTCTTAAAATATTAATGGAATATATCCTCAAAGATATCATTCAGTTCGAGATTATACTATGAACCGATGAACCTTAGGAGAGACGAAATTTCAAGAGGTTGGGGCATCACAAACTGGATCAAAACTCGGAATAAAGTATAAGCTATTCATGATGACTAAGCCACCGAAAGTGTGGTAGAGCTTGTTCAACTCAACTACACCTTCAGATCAAGAATTTGCACGTAAAATGATCGAACGGGAGATAGTTCTTCCTATACATCCACAAGCCTACAGAACATCATTTTGAAGTACCGATCGTCTGTATTCTACTCTGGATTGTTTGTCGCCTTGATAATAATCGCCCACTCCGAAATCTATTCTCTATAAATCCCTGAGGCTTCTGGAGCTCGCTCTCGTGTTTCGATACCAGATCTTTGGATTAAAATGGATCAAGGAAGTCGAAATGGTTATAATTTAACATCAGAAGCGATGATATAAATACCCTGGAGCACATAATCGAGTCAGATAAGCATGTTCCTGTACAGAATCCTTTCCAATCAAGTGGTCATCGTTAATATATGTGACATATCTGGTACATTATTTAAAATGCTTTACTCAAACACAAAAGACAACCTCGGTCTTTCTCTTTCCACCACGGTCATGTTTTCAAAGTTGGCTCTGACCGCCGAGATATCATCCGATAGAGACAGCTCAGTAGAAACTCCATTGTCCCGTTTCAATTCAGACTCTTACGCTTCATCATTCTATGTTTCTTCAGATAGTAATCATCCCAAAATCACTCTTTCAACCATATAAAAGCAATTGTGAGTGGAGCAAATTCGATATTATCAGACTTCGAGCAGATCCTACCAATTTTCTCCCTAGCTCCTCTTCAATTTCATACGTCAATTGTGTCCAGTCGCCAAAATCTTCTCTCCAAAAAAGGCCAAAGGACGAGGTGGTCTAGTAAACACAAGATGAAAGAACAAAAGAATTCAAAATAGCAAAAGTTCAGGCCCCAATTTTGGACCTTACATCTTTGTTGACCTATTTCGCGGTCTCAATGACTCCGAAGGGATCAAATGCTCCCCACAAAGATACCGCGCGCACCTCGAGTTGTTGTATCTAACCGTCAAGCTAGAGTGCCGTGTTGTCATGCCACCAATTGACGAGAGCATGCACGATCTCTTTGATTATATTTGAGAATTAGGCGAGAGCGGTCTTGAAATACAATGGTAGAGAAAGTGGCATTGCCGTTCAAAATTGAATATTGGAGACCAAAGTTCGGGTCAAGGAATTCAGTTCTCTTTCCCCAGGAAAGATATTGTTGCCACCGCCCGCACTCAGTTCAATACAATACATATACATCAATAACACGGTCAACGTTGAAGTGGACATCGATGTGGTACAACTCTTTCTGTTTGAGAAATCTTCCGACATTGGTGTCTTCGGAATTACCTTGATTGCTTACTGCAAAAAGCATATGTGAAGATACCTGTACCGAAACGCCGCGACCAGAACATTGATCAGTAGATCGTAATCTCAGCCACAGGAAAAGGATTGTTGTGACTTGAAACCTCATTCAGAAAGCTTTCCAGCGGCCAATTTCCAGTCTACCAGCAACCTACCTTGTCGATCATCATCTCATCAATAATTCAAAAGACTCTAGAGCCCAACCCAATCTCTCCAAAACGTGCCTTTTTTTTACGATGACGACTGGAATGTTGATTTCAACGAAATAAACCCTCTTCAAACTTGGTCTTTCGATATGGAAGTAACATGCGGATGGCTTCACAAAGATACATAAAATTCGTTGATGCGGTTATGCACTCAATTATTCTTCTCCACCGAACGCGGGATGCTTAGTTGAGTGTATGTTTCTTGATGCGATAGAAATCAACCTTTATTGATTTTTGAAGCTTCGAATCGCCGATGTAAAGGCTCAGAGGTTACAACACTCAACGTTGCACAGTCGTTGTAACTTTGGTTTGTGCCTATTGTCAGGTGAGGAGATCAAAGGCTATAACCAGCTTGATCTCTTACCAAATATCTATCGCACTCGATTTATTCATCTGATTTTCGGCAGTGCAAATAACTTTTTTACGAGCCAACACACATGCACCAAAGTGGTATGCAAGCATCTCAATCATAATATTTCTCAACTATTAACCAACTTCCACATCCACACCCTCACTTTCAACAAAAATTCCGCCAAGCATATTTTCCACACGCAAGCGCTCAAATAATCACCATTTGCACTCACAACATCATCTCTATTAAATCACCATAGCCCAACTCGTGCAAACATAAAAGCCGACGATCTCCCTATCTCGTGATCATTAAGCCTTTGCCAAGACCAATTCAGCCGGCACTTAATCAAAACGGATAAATTTTATTGGTGGATCTGGCACTTGCTGCCGAATTCTCCTGCACACATTTTCACGTTCAGGCACAGATAGTTAGTTATCAAATGAGGGGACCCGCGCCAAAAATCTGGGGTATACCAAATCTGCAACGTGAGCGAAGATCTACCGAGTGCGAAGTTTGCGACTGGTGGCTATATTTCATTTTTCGGATGAAGAATAAGCTTAACATGCACGATGAAGTTTCCGTCTTGGCGTTTTGCTTAGATGAATATATCGCTCAGGTGGGTTGCTCGGGTGGAGATTGTACGAGGAGCATGGGAAATTTTTGGGATTGGTTTGGCGCCTGGAATTGGAGGGCGTCCATATGCGGATTTGTAAGTGGAGGTGTATGCGGATTTTGGTGGCTAGCAAAAAGTAAATTTGATTGAAGGGGAAGGGGAACTCGGCGCCGAGAATCTCGCTCGTATTGAGGGGGCCAGATGGAGAAATTGAACATGGAGGTAGATAAAGACCGTTTCTTTTATAATTCCGCATGATGGGTCGAAGGTTAGCAAAACTATATAAAGAGAAGAAGATCGGCTCGAAAATCAAAAAGCTTGGCTCGAACAGCATCTATCAATTTTGCAGCAATTCTTGGCATCGATCTTATACCATCTCATATCATTCATCATGAAGACTTCCGTTAAAGTTCTGCTTTCCTTGCTCGCGGCTCAGGTATGCGCAGTGCCAACTTTGTATTTGGCTGGTGATTCCACCATGGCGCTTGGTGGCGGTGGAACTAGTACTCAAGGTTTGTGCTTTTGTTCTTCATCCTAGAAGTCATATAGGAGTGTGGGAAATTTGTCTAACATATGTTGCGTATAGGATTCGGTGAATACCTTAAATACAGTTTCACCGGTATCAACGTCGTGAACAAAGCCGTTGCCGGACGATCCGCCCGCTCATATTGGAATGAAGGAAAATTTGCTGCACTAGCAGATTTGGTTGTTGCCGGCGATTATGTTCTTTTGTATGTCTTCAATGATTCCTTCTCCTTTTCATTGATAAAAATGTGCTAATTTAACTGTCAGCGAGTTTGGCCACAACGATGGAGGCTCTTTGACCACAACTGATAACCTCCGTACCGATTGCTATGGAGGCGGTACCGAGACGTGCATTTCTCCTGTTACAGGGGAGACCGTGTACACATATGTATTCTACCTCTTACAAGCAGGGTATGTTTCTCTCCCCTTCGGCATTTTCCAATTCTCCATTTCCGCAGCCCTTACCCCATCAAAATCACCAATTCAACTAACACTCCTTCCAGACGTCTCATAACCGCCAAAGGCGCACACTTAATCGTCGCCTCGCCCACTCCCAATAACGTATGGGAAACCGGCACCTTTTCCTACGCCACCCCCCGCTTCACCGGATATGGGAAATCCGTCGTCACTTCTCTTGGCTCGCTGGCCGCCTTTGTCGACCACGGTCAATACGTTGCGAACATTTACGAGTCGCTTGGTGCTACGGCCGTCGATGCGTTTTACCCAATCGATCACACGCATACCAGTCCCGCAGGCGCAAATACTGTGGCCGCTGCGTTTATGAAGGGTCTTATGTGTGGAGGAAGTGCGTTGAGTGCGTATGGCAAGAATACAACTAGTAGTATTGCAGGAAGCTGTGTTTAGGTTAGACGATGAGAAGTTTTTGGGTAGTGTGAAAAAGAGGTGTTGTGGTGGGGGATCTGAAAGGGAAGATTCATTGTATATATGTAAATATTCTATATTCAAATCTATATCTGTATCCGAACTCATTTGCCTATAACTCCTCTGTTCATAAATCATCTACCTATAACTCCTCTGTCTATATCCAACAATGCTCTATACTTTGGTGTTGACAGGCAACATGCCCCTCGCCATTCTCTGAATCTGTGACGAATAATACATGCTCTGGAAACCAGCCCCGACCTGTTTGACAGGCGAGTGGCGAACCAAAAATGGCGGGGATAGTGGTTTAAGAGTGATGTTTGCTTCCTCATCAGGTACGTCTTTATTGAGGATAATCTCGTTTGGCAGTTTGGGAATAACGGCAGCGGGTCGGGCAATACCAATGAGATCACACCCTCCCGACTTCAAAGCCTCCTCCATACCGACTCTTGTGCGGAAACCTCCAGTGACCATCAGGAGGACAGAAGGAAATTGTTTGCGTACTGTTTGGGCGAATTCGAGAAAGAAACTTTCGCGAAGAGAAGTCGTAGGGGCTGAGGAGGGTTCACCCATCATACGAGGGTTTTCGTAGCTTCCTCCGGAAATCTCAATGAAGTCGACTCCAGCTTCTACTATGCACTTGACTTGCTCCATACTATCTTCCAATGACTCGTTGGAAGCAGCATCCACACTGTTCACCTTGATACCGATGCAAAACTCCTTACTCGTTTGCTTTCTGACTTCATTAATAATTCTTACTACGACTTCAGCTCTCTTTCTGGCTGTACCGCCAAACTCGTCGGTCCGGATATTGGACTTAGGAGACAGGAATTGTGCTAGCAAGTAGCCGTGTCTATAATTGAATCAATAAGAGCAATCCCGAGGGAGAACAAAAAGTTAGGGGACAACTTACGCGCCATGGAGTTCAACACCCTTGAATCCCGCCTCGAAACTTTGCTTCGCAGCCAACACAAATTCTTCGATGATACCGCCTTGTCCAGAAATTTCATCAATCGTCAATTCACGTGGTGTGCCGAACATTAACGCGGCAGCGGCCCGTTCGAAGAAACTACTTCCAAAATTAATTGCTACAGCGGAAGGAGCAACGGTTTTTGAAAAGAACCCGCGGTCGCCAGCCCCAAGGGGTGATTGTCTACCAGCATGACATATTTGGACTATGGTGGGTGTTCCAGAGCGTTGGGAGGTTGCCGCCCAGGATTTCCACATGGCTTTGGTCTCTTCTGTGGGTTTGGGAGTGCTGGCTACGTCTTTATGGCCTCCGAGATATTTGGAAGACACTTGAATGTTTCCTGTTATCCGGATTAGGACTTGGAGTCATGACGTTTGAAGTTCTTGAAAACGTAGAAGCTTGGGCATTTCAATTGATCAAATCCACTTGGAATATTGAAGTTTGTCGTAATGCATTCCTGGTTCGTACCTGTCATTATCATTCCCCATCCACCGTCGGCCCAAGTACCATATGCCTTCAAAAATGATTCATCAGGAACATGAGTAGTTGACATAGCTTCGGCCATTGCACCCTTTGAAATTGTATTAGCATTATGGAGGTAGTAGTGATAGAATTTGATGGATGTTTCATACCTTGCAAAGACGATTTGGCAGGGTCAATCCACATGGTAATGTGATCTTCTCGGAAAGTAGCATGATGAAACGGTTCTTTTAGATTTTGGATATACAAGTATGGCAGTATTTGTTATCTTGATTGAATTCATCTTTTTTCGAGGATTTTCAAAGTTTTATATGGTCCCAATCACCGAGGTGTACCCATCGTCTCTTGAAAGGAGGACCGGGACATGATTTGAAAGCACCACATCGTCGGACTTTGATCGGGCAGATAATTGCGCCGACTGGGAGTGGATCATAAGAGGAAAAAAATTGATAGTCATATCATATCAGCGTTTGAGTTTTCACGACGACAACAATGTGAAGAAATCATGACATGAAATGAAATGAAAAATGATGGTCTATGTCAACAGTGTGCATAGTTTATGTCTAGTTTTCGGCTTCTCACTCTTAATAGGCTTTCGGATGAATTTCATGTACTCCATAGGCTACCTACCCACCGCCTAGACGAAAGAAGGCGAGGACGGCTTACTAAAGGTGCTGACAAACCTTTCATTGCACGTCCAACATATGAACAAAACACAACAAAACACAACAAAACAAAATGTTTTTCCCTCAGTCTTGGTAATGGAGCAATCAATTACTACATTATCCATATTATCCATATTATCAGGAGTCGCGCTCCATTTATATATATCTCTGAGCCTTCCCACATTCCCTCAGGATACCATTTCATTTACATAATTGCTTGATCTAGGCAAGCATAATTAGATGATGACACAAACATCAAATCCTGGTTCAAACCCCGAGGCGCTGGAATGCTCCATCTAGCTAATTGAGGCTATCTTTTTGTATGCCATATTGCTAATTGCATTCCACTCGATTGTGGACTATATCTCAACAGCGCACTGGATGTCATAATTAAACCGGGAAATCTGACCACTTTGTTGCAAATATAGAGAAAAAATTGGTGGGAGAACGCATCGCTGGTTTGTCATGTATGAGTTACAGTATGGCCAACGATTGCAACACGGTCATTGTTGATCTACTCAGCAATTAACGGTATTGATCTGTCAATCTTGGTTATCCTACCGCTCTAGCATTCAACTCCAAGCCCATAACTCACTGCAACATGGGCTATTTCTGCATAGCCGTGTCTTTTCTCAGAGTGGAAGAGACTTGATTTCTCAAATGAGACATTGGCAGAGATAGAGAAGGTTGGACAGAAGCACATGGATGATGAGGATACATGATTTTCGACTCTTCTGGCCATCGACAAAGTATGTGGTGGTGATCAGAAGAGCCACTACATCGTGCTTCATATACCAACTTCCATCGATGCATTATACAATCTGTTGGTGCTTGCTAGGCGTCGTAAATTACAGGGGTTGACTTCGCAGTGCGTTCTCAATATAGTATGCCCCACATCAGCATCAAACTCAACACCGATTGAGCACAAAATCATTCTGGGAAGGAAATTGGTTCATCGAATACCTCGCGTCAGCCTGAATGCGCCGCAAATTCTCATTGCGGGATCTCTCACGACTCGGGTCCATATCGATGGTCTGAATTCATGTTAGAATACCAACGGCGGCCATTTGCCAACCATTAATATTCGATGATAAGGCGCCAGTATAAGTCTATGAAACGCTTCGGATCGAATTTTCCGACCGTTTCTTGTGCCGCATGATCCACCAGACAAACGAATGACCTACACGAGATCTATTTCTGTGTTTGACGACTTTGGCTTGTGGAATGCAGGCTATGTATTCCGAGTTGTTGATCGGTTCCACACTGAAGAATTTCTGCAAAGGAGAGGGGCGACAGTCCTCAGCTACACTCGTGGCCGATGTTTCCAGCCGAGCTGAATGTGAGAACGAATCATTCTGTCACAATAGCCGTACTTGATCACCGTCAGACTGGTTCACACGACATTACTAGCCTGTGTGACATTCCAAGCCTTGTCAGCATGCAGCTCGTGCTTCCTTCTCCACGCTTACTGCAGGTCCATTGTGAGGGCTTCGAGATCTGTCCACAATCTATTATCGAGTGTTCCACGCGAGATCTGCCACGCGATGTCCACGCTACGATACCTTGGCGGGACATTAACGCTGGTCAAGATCAGAAACCGCTTGTAGTTCCGATTCGGAAACCGAATGAAAGGAATAGACGACAGGAACGGACCCCGAGTCAAGAACTTTTACTTTTTTCTAACTACATTGATGAATTGAATACACGAAATCATCTGATCGCAAGTTCTTATCTCAACAACAATATTGAAAGCTAGACTCGGGTCAACGATCAAGATGTTCTTTTTATGGTGTCGTGATGATCATCGTATGATTGTCCAACAGACATGAATTTGCACCAACCCATACTTGCGAAATGAGGTTTAAAATACCCACAATTTCTCCAATCTCGAGCAGCAGCTATCTCCAATATGATAACTTTTAGCAAGGCCGGGGAAGCGGATCGAGAGTGGGCGTCTGGTCGAGAAAGTAATTAGGCAGACATTACAAATCGAAATGTCCAAAAGATACTAGCGCCAACAAGTTAACGAAACAGTCGAGAATGGATCACAGAAAATGGATTCACTGGGCCTAGAAATAAAGTCAAACAGCTTGCCCAAATATTGGCAACCTCATTCATAACCAATAAAAGACTTCAGAGCCTCTAAAGGGATAAGCCAAGCGAAATAGTTTCTCAGCTTTCGATTGCTAGACATATCGTCTGTGTGGTTGTATTCACAAGCTAAGTACCAGATTATTGTAGGTACCTCATATTGTCTTTTGTATACATTCCAATTCGCACAAACACGGGCGGATTTTACAAAGGGATGTGATTGTTTGTAACACAACCTTTTCTCAAACTATTTCTTCACAGTACTCCTCGTGAGCATATACATACTCCGTATCTCCATTGAATTTCTACTTTCCTTCTCGGGAATCTTGCCGCTCGAATGCATAATTGCGCGTGAAGTACCGTTATATTTTCAGAATATGGCGGGGGGTTCGAACAAGTGTAGACGAAGATGTTACCCGGCGCGGGTGAACTCCCAAGTTTGGATTTACCCCAGATAGTGTAATGCTATTAATCTAGTAACGTTGATATCTACAGTCAATGATGATTGTCTGTCTCAACTTATCACCGATGACGAATTTTCACCGGCAATCTCCTTCAAAGTCGTTCATGTAACTCTGTACCGTTATCGTACCACATGAAACCCGTGTATTATTCGTGGCTTTTAGGCAACTGCAATGATCTATTTTTGGAATTTTAAAATCTCTTGCCCGCCTTCAAAGCTATATTGACGGGTGTTAGCAGCCCATCCATGGCTAATGCAGGACGCACAAGATGATTTACGGCGCTATAAGCACTCAAAACATACGGCCTCTCAAATTGTATAGTATACAATTAGATGAATTTGATTTCAAAGCTAATTCCGGGATCTACACCCAATCTGGGTTGACAAGGGCAAGAATGCAGAAGGCAACACTTAGCAAGGATGTTTAATAGCTAAGCCAATAGGAATGAAGCGAAGGCCACCACTTAAAATCTTTATCAGATGAGACCTACTACATTAGGGGATCGCCAAGGAAATCTTAGCAGCGGGATGGCGCAAATACTCAAGTTTTCTGTGGACAAAATGAACTGAAATTTTACATGCCCACGGCAGTTGTTCTTAGTTACTTCGAAAAACGTTGACATGCTTGAACCCATGAACCTTTTACGCATGGTAACTCTTAGAATGTTTGCGATAAGGATTGGAAATTGGATTTCTAATCTCAATTCTTCCACTGACTGTCAACTGCTTGTGGCTAATACAGCAAATAGTATATTATTGGGTGGATTGGAAATCCTGCTGCGGAGAGGCGTTCGACCCCAGCAATTTTGCTACCAGGGGAGGCTGCCCGCGGTTGGCAAGCCTAGTCGACACTCTCGTATGGACAGAAAGAGTTCATGACATTTGGGTTGAAATTTCCCGATCGTTCATTTCTCCTAGACTCGTGCTTCAACTCAGGTTAAGGTTATTGACACAAACATTCTTTGAATATTGATCAATACGCCTGGGCGTGTAAGCAAGAAATCAAGCTTATGGTAAATAGATGAAATTCAACAGGTGGGCTATGCCCTAGGGTATATGACAGCGATGGTGGTATTGGTGGCATCGGTGGCACGAGTGGCTGCAGAATAACCTTGTACACCAACCGGGTTCTCTCCCTTGCTCTGGCGTTATACCTAGTCCTCCACATCATTATCTTGTGGGGCGCAAGACCATTTCAAGAGCATTACATCAGCGAATCACTTTGGATTTTATATCTTCAGTCTTTTAGGAAACTCGATAATTCTTTTCATGGTGGCATCTGGTACAAACTAAAAACGCCGAACTTTTGTCGGATTTATTGTTGTCTGTTGACTTCGCGATCAATACTACTTTCCCAACTCGAACTCGGGGTCCCGTAAACAATGCTCCCTCGAGCTGAATCTTGACCTCGAATCTTGAAGATCGTGAACAGAACATCTGAGAAGACAATGGAGGATTGGAAATCGGAGTTCAGGAGTCTTCTGAATTGGATGAAGTACCAATATCAGCCTGACTGTGGTTGAGATTCGTGCTGTCGACGGCGACAATAAATACCATGGCTGTTTCCCGTTTTCAAAATGTATCCTTCATCAGCTTCTCACCACTCTTCACCAAGAGATCAACGGGTCACATTCAGAGCTTTCTCGACAACTCATCTTGCGCTTCCTTCAAAAGGCTGCACAATATATTTGGAAAGCAACTTGGTTCAACAAGATTTCATCCGCCCAAAACAGATCCTGATATCGATCGATCTCAAGAATGGTTTCTATCCGCGCCTTGAGCCTTTTGGCTTTAGGTTCTTCATCTGTATTAGCATTGTAGGTGCTTGCAAATCAGAAAATTGGCAAACACCCTTACTGACATCTTCAAGAAATCCCAAACAGGCACGATACTGGTCTCGAAATGATGCTCGGGCTAAAGTTACACAAGACACACCGAGCGAAGTTGACTATATCGTTGTTGGCAGTGGTCCAGGTGGTGGGCCTCTTGCATCTCGTCTTGCTCTTGCCGGATATGAAGTGCTATTGATCGATGCTGGAGATGACCAAGGGGATCAGATCCTCGCTGAAATGCCTATCTTTCAATTCGCATCGACTGAGATTGAAGCACAGCAATGGAATTTCTTCGTGCATCATTACTCGGATCTCGAACGTCAAAAGAAGGATACGAAAATGACCTATCAAACTACTGATGGAGACTACTACGTCGGATTAGATCCTCCAGCGGACGCAGAACCACTTGGTATCTGGTATCCCCGAGCTGGAACTCTTGGTGGCTGCTCGAACCATAACGCTATGATATCAATCTACCCACACGAGAGTGATTGGCAATACATTGTAGACATTACCGGTGACGATTCTTGGGCTCCTGACAACATGCGAACATATTTTGAAAAGATGGAGCATTGCGATTATCTCCCAGAAGACACTCCCGGACATGGCTTTGACGGATGGCTCCACACAAGTGCCACCAATCAAACTATGATTGTTCAAGATGACAAGATTAATTCGATCGTTATCTCTGCCGCTGATGCTTTCGCAGTAAATGCATCCGACTCGATTCTTGCGACTGCTGAAGGCTTCAACCAAGTCGTCTCTCTAGATCCTAACAACCCATTACCTACGCGAGACAACGACACTGGATTGTACCAGATTCCAATTGCTGTTGATGGGAGAACAAGAAATGGAGCTAGAAATTTCATCCTCGAAACAGTGAATGCAGTCAATACTGACGGATCCAAAAAGTACAAGCTGTCCCTCAAACTCAACACATTCGTAACAAAAATTCGATTCTCTAACGATACCACACCTCGCGCTCTCGGTGTCGACTTCTTGGAGGGCAAGAGCTTATACAGAGCCGATCCTAGAGCTGGAAAAAATGGAACTCAAGGTACTCCCGGTAGTGTCAACGCAAGAAAGGAGGTTATCATTTCAGGCGGAACTTACAACAGTCCTCAGCTCCTCAAGCTCAGTGGTGTTGGACCCAGAGCTGAACTCGAATCATTCAACATCCCAGTTCTAGTTGATCTTCCCGGTGTCGGTACCAACATGCAAGATCGCTACGAAACGACCCTTGTCTCTGAATCAGATGTTCCATTCTCCATCGCCGAGGGCTGTACCTTCCTCACCACTGCCGACGATCCCTGTTTAACGCAATGGCAAGACGACACTGCAGATGCAGGACTCTACGCCACGCCCGGTCTCCCGCTCGCCATGATTGCGCGATCCAGCACCGCAGAACAAGATCCTGATCTCCTGATTTCCGGCGCTCCCGCTAATTTCCACGGTTATTATCCAGGATATTCCGGCCCTGCTCTCGGTGATGCTCTACACTGGAGTTGGATTACGCTCAAGGCTCACACGCGCAATACCGCGGGGACAGTCACCCTTCGATCAACCGATCCGCTCGATACTCCGTTGATCCAGATGCACTATTTCGACGAAGGAACATCGACTGATGATGCGTGGGAAAAAGATCTCCAGGCAATGTACGAGGGCATGTCACTTTCTCGCCAGATCATGAATAGTGTTGTTCCGCTCGACGGATCGTTCAACGAGACATGGCCTGGAGCAGACGTTTCCACAGAAGAAGAACTCAAGGATTTTATCCAGGATGAAGCTTGGGGTCATCATATTTCGTGCACGAATCCCATTGGTGCTGATGATGATGAAATGGCGGTCTTGGACAGCAGTTTTAGGGTTCGGGGAACAAGTGGTTTGAGAGTAGTCGATGCAAGTGTTTTCCCTAAGATTCCGGGATTCTACATTGCGGTGCCAATTTATATGGTTAGTGAGAAGGCGGCGGCGGTTATAATTGAGCAGGATGCGGCGGGAACGAGTTATAGATAGGTAGTGGTTGGTTGAGTGGAGGTTGGAGGTTGGAGGTTGATTTTTGTGTTGTCGTGGGTTTTCATTCTTCTTTCTTGCAATTATTTACGGAATGGTGGTGCGGGTGCAGGTGGTGTCTTGTTTTGCTATTGGTATTGTTATTGTTGTTGCTATTCTTTTTACGGATTGGAGTTGCTTTCATTTTAGGGGTACTAGATGTAGATAGTTATTCTTCCATGGGGTGTTTAGACTTGCATTGGCGGTTTGTTAGAAGCTGTAGATAGTTATTTGAATTCACTCGTTGCTTACCAACCCCTCTGTGCCAAATGCCATCTTAAAATTTTGACACTCGCTACCCACAGGGGTGATATCCAAGGGACCCCATTTGGATGTTCTTGCTTCGAACTAGTATGCCGCTAGGGTCTGATTGGGCAAGTACCTTGTTTATCATTACTAGGGTATAGTTTTCAACTCGTCTCTTCTTTCCTGGTATTTCTT
This sequence comes from Botrytis fragariae, assembly GCF_013461495.1. NCBI lineage: Eukaryota > Fungi > Ascomycota > Leotiomycetes > Helotiales > Sclerotiniaceae > Botrytis > Botrytis fragariae. The sequence continues at coordinate 2,443,420 of NW_023500989.1, read as the reverse complement.
ATTGCTATCTTCTTGTAGGTAAATCCTGCCATAATTGCTATCGTGGTTTATGGTTCAAAAGTTGTTCGAAATGATTATTGTCAACATAATAGGTTGTGGCCATCCGCTCACAAGCTGTATACCTCTGCATCACCTCGCGGAGACACCTTTGATTACCGCACGCAACTACCGGTACTAACACGGAGTCCGAGCATTTCAATAACTAATTGTCTCTAGAGCCCAAGCGCTCACCACTGCATACCTAGGTAGGTGTACGCAGAGTAGTTGATAACCATAACGAGAACTTCCGGCAATTGAAGTATCTGCCCCTATGCTGTCCAGGGTCTAAAATGAGATTATTTCTGACAGCGTCGATCTGTACGAGAAGAGTTGATGATCTACTGCGTGTGCACTGACACATTGCCCATTCGGTATATTGAACATCGTAGTCCCCGCCGTTGGAAATTATGCTTTTATATTGTTTCCTCCTAAATAGCCTTATCCCCACATTGTTGACGAAAATAACGGGCATGCTAAAATCATCATATCATGTGCGCCTAGTTTGCACAGTGGTCTTGGGGGGCACGACAATGATCTATATACCGCCAGATTTTGATTTATGTATTTATGGTACTAGAAAATGTATGCGGTTTTTTGACTTCAACAAATTTATCATCTTGTTGAATTATAATTATGATATTGAGATGATATGATATGTAATGATATGTAACGATTAATGATCAGTCAAAGTATGGTATCTTGGTTTTTCTAACCATGATGCTCCCCATTTTAAGCTTTTGAATTTTGACATACAGAGTAGACACTGGAATTCCCAATTAGGAGGTTTCTTTTTTAGCTCAATAATATTCACCGTCATTGGAAAATCTCTGCATGGTTAATTCATTCTCCATGACGATCTTCACTATCTCGTCTCTTTTGGTAGCTGTTCTTCGTGTCTTCTGTGGAGGCCGTATGATTATTTTCTGACTGTTTTACTCGTGCTGCCAGCATATCGAAATACAGAGTGGATCTGTATGTGCATCAAAGCTGTCTTGCTTGGGTAGTTTCCATGTTTAGATATGCTGGAAAGAAGAGCAGGTACTTTCGGGAAAATAAAAGTCTGGGCGATCAGTGACCACAAAGGTGGGACGTCTTGTTTCGTAGATGAGAAGACGTCCCAAATTCCTAGTCTTTGAACATCCACTATACAGCCATCAAAATCTCCTGGGATTCAATAGCTCCTGTCTGTTTCCCCTTTCAAGCATTGATGTGATCGTCGTCCATATTCAAATCCTGATGACGATGTGAAGTCTATGTATGGATTCTTGTATATATACCCCATCATTCACTTTCCCATCTCATTCTCACTATCACTCATTCATCCAACTACTACACTTTCCTTAACAACCCCACGTTCTTTACAAAACAAATCCATAATTTTTTATATAATTCTCTAATTCTCCATTCTCCAACCTCAATCCCTCAAAATGCAATACAAAGCCAGCCTCATTGCCGTTCTCGGCCTCAGCGCAACCTCCTTTGCCGCGCCCCAAGCCCCCATCCCAGAGCTCGCATCCGCTCCCTCCGTCCTCTCCGAGCTCCCCTCTACCCCAGTCTCCGCTCTCCCAATCCCAAGAGATGCGAAAAACCTCGCCTCGCCTTTCTCGGTCGTCGACGGTGTCGTCGCAAAGGTCGGAGCCAAGAGACAAGTTGGAGGACTCACCGGTATCACTGGTGTCGCCTCACCTGTCATTTCGCCAGTAACTGATATCCTTGCCGACGTCGCTATCAAGCGCAACCTCATTCAAGTCACCGACGTTGTTACCTCTATCAAATCAGTCAGAACCACTGTCGTTTCTGATGTTTCTTCTATCAAAACTCTCATCACCTCCGTTGGTACCACTGCAGCCGGCCAACAAGGTCTTGCCGAGGAGATCATCAAGGATTTGGGTGATATTGTTGCCGCACTTACTGGCGCTGTTGATGGTGTTCTCGCCCAGACCTTACCTACTGTGCTTGACGTTGTCGTCACTGAGGTCACTGATGTTCTCGCTATCTTGTCCGATGTCGAGGCCATTGTTTTCCAAATCGTTCAAGTGCTTTCAGACCTTCTCGGTAGTCTTTTGGACTGTATGTATTTCCTTTTCATCTCCCTCTTCACTTCATCCCTTAGCTTTCTCCCCTTCCTGTCTTCTCATTCATAGACCGTCCCATGAAATATAAAACTAATTCTATATAGCAACCTTCGAACTCGTCACTGCTGAAGTACAGGAAGTCTACAGCCTTCTCAGCCCAGTCCTCACTCCAGTTCTCAGCTTTGTTGGCCTTGTCCAAGGTGATGCTGGTGTGATCCAAGAGGTTAACACTGCTGTTGGTGGTATCTTGACCACCGCAAACGGACTTTTGAGCGAGAAGGGATTGAAGGAGATCGAATTGTAGATTGTGATCTTCGAAAATAGAGGAGATGAGGAGTAGTACTTGGAGGGGATGGTAGATGAGGAGATTGAATTGGATTGGAGATTTATATGTAATTATTTATGAGATTAGATTTAAATTTTAAATAAACTAATATTTCGATTGACATATGTTTTGCCTCCGGTGCAATGGATTCTTCATTCGCTAGCTTTCCGTGTGAAAAATTGACAGTAAAAAGTGCTTCGCTCTTTGAAGTCAAGTACCGAATGCCTCGTCGGCATATCACAACCTGCCCAATAAACATACTTACGTGCTGTAAAATTCTTAAACAATATAATTCATGATCACTAGAATGCAGCAGGTAGTAGGTAATAGAGGGCCCTGTGAAACGAATGATAATTTGCTGCAAGTTTTTTGCGTCAATGCAATAAATGCCATCCATCCATAATATCGCCATCATCAATTGTTGTCTGTCTCGTACTGATTTGAGACTGTCTAGCAGTTTGCTCATACTGGGGTATCGCCGCTTTTCGAGATTCTATATATTCGTCCCTCGGGGTAACAACTGATTTAACTCTAGAACTCTGGACGTTATCCATCTTCGTCGCATCATATTCCAACAAGTTTGGAGAATACATCTTCCATGGTAAGACATTCCCAGTATGGAATTACTCCCTTAGATTTGATTGGACATATCAGTGCCTGTAGTGTCAGTGGATCAAGCCAGAGATCGAGGGCGTCGCCCTTAATATTTTCTGCGCGTCCTCCAAATCTTGGAATGGTGTCTTCATAGGATGTCAACACCGCTCTACTGATAAGTGGGTAATGTTCGCGCCTTTGACGAATGATAAGTGTGATATCAGTGTCTTTCAAACGACAGATGAAATCATTTTCCCGGACTTCAGCTGAAGTAATGCCAAACTCTCTTGTGCTTGATATAAAAAATCCTGTTTCGTGAACCCTGTCAAATCTGATCGACATTTCTTTGGTCACAGACTTTCCGACATCACACAGCGGTAGATTTTCTCTCGTAGCGTAACCAAATACACTGTCGAAACTCTTTAAGATGTTCTTGCTACAGGAATCCAAGTCTCTAATTTTGCTTGAAAGAATCTTCCATGTGCTTTTAATCTCTGGCAATTCCATTTTCAATCTTTGGGGGAGATCATGTCTGCCAATACTAGACGCGACAACAAGGCCTTCCATATAACCACGGTAATTGAACAATTCTGTCTGGCTTACTTGTTCTATTTCACACCACTTCAAAGCCATTCCAGGGGCTGGGATAGGACCATTTAATACAAGCTGCAGAATCTGACTCAGTCTTATGATGCCGAGTGCCGGTGACTCTGTTGATCGTGTTTGAGTATAGCAGTTAAGGATTTCAACATATGTATCAAACAAGGGTCGAGCATAATCTACAGGGAAATTGCAGAGTTCCGTGTCACTGACTATTCCTAGAAGAACATATATTTTATCGGCTTGGACTTGGCATTCGGAATTCGAAAACATCTCCAGCAATGAATTGAAAGGTCATCTTTGATTGCCAGTCTCTCGGAGTCTGTCAAAATTTGCTGGTGCACTCTCTAGGATAGCTTCGATAACTTTTATCTTAAGCTTTCTATCCCAACTCAAGGTAAGTGAAGACCTAAAGTTCTCCAAAAGGTGTCTAGCTTGACTCCATTCTGCCCAGGTCACAGTTCTCAGTCCTGGACTATGTTTATTGCTCTAGCAAATAACCGGGTCTTTAGCGAGAAGAACTTCCTGCACAATCCATAAGCGATTCTAATATGGTCTGCTACACAATTCACCAAGAGATACAAGTTCTGCGCCTAGAAGAAGCCCATCATTTTCTTCGGTAACATTTGCTCCAGAACCTTTGCACACTAGATTTTTCTGCAATGCAGCCAATCTTTTGATGAAATCAAATCCAACGTCAGGTATCAAAGTCTCCGCATTATTTCCAAACCCTCACCTAGCCATACTATGACTTCTCTTGCCTGTTTATAGATACTGCCCATTTGCATGACCTGATGATTTCTCTCAATTACATCATCTTGATTGATGCATAAAGCGTCAATCCACAGGAAGGGAGTGGTTGGACAGATATGTACCAAGACATTTGCTAGATTAGCTCGCACTTCCACTCGGGTGCCGTTAATAACTATACATTTTAGGGACAAATCCTCTCCCCACGCATAGGATAGCGCAGAATACTCTATATGATTGCTGAGCGATTTCACGACGAGCTTGAAGGCCGGTAGGTTGCGATAACTTGTTGATTCGGGATAGGCAACCACTCGTTCTAGAAGTCTAATCTGGTCGGTGGATCGGTCCAGAGGTTGATAAAATTCGGTAATAGGGTGTACGAGAAACACAGCAGAGTGTGGGTCCAAACAAGTAATTAAGGTGTTCCTCGTATTGGAACTTGATCGATTTGACGTCCTACTTGTGTGTACAATTGGTTTTCCCGCATGCTTGGACACTATCACCGTCGGCCTTGTACGACTATTCATTTGGTGGCAATGCTGGAAGTAACCGTCTATGCAATTCAATGATATCTGAAGATTTGTCATAAGATCTGATATAGCTGGAGCGTCGACTATCCGGATCACCACCCTCTGCCGTTTCTGATTGTGTCTTCGTCTCCCGTACCTTTCCAATATAATATCGTTTACATATCTCCTCTGGGGTGGCCATCTTCTTGCCAAAGAATCTTTACGGTCTGCATCAAAATCAATGGCGCATGGTTCATCCACAGTATCTGGCTCGTTGTTAACAGGGACTCTTTCTTTGCTCCCACTAGCCATAACTACAGGTTCGTCCCTCTGACAGTCAGATGTAAATACCGGCGATGAGGGATTATGTATCTTGAGAGATCGAGCGGTGTTCTCGTATGTTCGACACTCAGGACGGGACACATCAACATTTTTTAGCATCATAGCAACTTCTAATGTCTAGCCTTATCGGTGTCTGGGTGCAGGCTTGCAGGTGGCTGTGCCATTTGACGATGGCCAATCAACTACCCTTCACAGTTTATAACAATGGTTCAAGCCTGCTCACCCCTTATTTCCAAATGGAATGTCTGTATTTGTGTGTACGCTGGACCCGTGAAATCGTTTGATGGTTTGCCTTGAAAATAGTCTGCATGTGGGAAAATTGGAGTACGTAGGATAAAATTCTTTCATTTTGGCAGCTGAAAACGGTGGGCACAAGTCTTAAACCTCTGGGATCGAATGGAGAGTGGGGTATCTTGAGAAAAACGAAACAAGTCAACGGTCTAGCAATGTCACGTTCCATTCTCTTTTCCCATTTCCTTTCCCAATCGTTCACTTCGCTCCTTCCATAATCTCCGAAGCTCAAACCCTACTTCCACAGCAATGAGAACAATAATAATCCACTCTAGATGAATACTATGTTTTTCGCTCATCGTCTCCCGAAGAATTGTTGCGATTTCCTGGGCATAATCCATCTTCTGATTCAGAGTCTTGATCCGTACACCAACATCAAGAGCCCTCCCAACCTGATCATAATATCCTTCCAGGCCCAATTCATGCCGACTATCCCAAAACAGATCCGGAAGTGAATCTGTAAGCTCGGAATAGTGGTTCAGCCGCGCTCGTAAATCGAGCAACTCTCCAGTCTTTTGTAACATGAATTGCCGATTAAATGGTAGCCTTGAACCTCGTGAAAGTAATGTGGGTATAGATTTAGTAGATTCGAAGTATTTGGATAGCATAGTCTCGAGGACCGCGAGTTTTGTTGATCTAGCAAGGCCAGAGGAAAACGCGATTTTCGCAAGGGTTGTATCGACTTGTGAGCTGCAGCAATAGTTAGTGTACACGATTCATGACGCAAATACGACTGATCATAGCATACCTTATACGTCCCTCGCTTGGTGAGTCCTTCGTTCCTAACACAATGGTGTCTCCTCTGATACTGCTATTTTCCCGTTTGGGGTCTTCCTCGCATTCCAGATCTTCTATCTCAACGTTGCCTACATGTGAATCAATAGCGGCCGGCAATAGGGTCTTTGTTGCCAAATCCGTAACTACATCTTCGGGCAAAGACCATGCCACAAGTGAACCCGAAGGAAACACAAATATATCTCCATTATTGACCCCTCGTGTGTGTATAACCTCATCGGATTCAAAGCCAGTTCCATCCGGGTCAATTGAGAAACCATGAGATCTTAGCACTCGAGCTACAGCTTCCATATCAAAATGATCTGCCACGGAGATAGCAATAACTCTGTTTGTGCCTTCAACATTTTCAGAGGTGACTTCAGGTCGAGTTATGTTCTGCCTGGATCTTTGAGCTTCAACTGCAACCCTCCTCAAACTCGTCTTCCCAGCGGGCGACCGTAAAGGTTTCCTTTTTTGAACCGGCTTCAGCTCGGCTGTTGATTCGATACTTGATGATGCGACATCTTGTTGGAGGGTAGCATTGGAAGAGAAAAAGTTCCGTTTTCTGGGGTATAGTGTTGGTGCTGAAGCATGGAGGCATCGATAAGGAAGTTGCAAATTATTTCCACCAATTGGCCGTCTAACTGCGACAGAGCAAAATGAACGAGAAAAGACTTCATGATAATTGTAGACCTTATCAGTCATACAACATAAATTATATAGAAAATTGTCCATCTTTGCGGGGGTTCGAAACAAATTCTTAGGATCACAGAAAATTAAATTTACTGCCGAAAGCCTAGAACTCGGCTATCTCAGGTTGCTCCAAACCTCAATGGCATTGACGTCGTCGGTGTAGCTACCCCTGCACATCCTTGACAACAAAAGCAAATGTGATCGGGAGAGTCTGCCGTTATGGCTGAAGGGTCAGAAGAACAAAGCGACACCAAAAATCTGGACAGTGTTGAGTCCAGTCAAGGTGGAACTGAAACCGGGGACGATGATGACACCGTTGAGACAGAGTCGGAGGATGGCGAAGAGGAGGACGAAGAGGAGGACGAAGAGGAAGAGGAGCCCAAGCTGAAATACGCTCGAATGACAAGCCATCTTGGACCAGTCTATAGAAATGGAGATGCTACAAGTACCTTCCTGGTTGCTGGCGACAAAATGGTAAACCTCCACCACCAGGTGACTGTATTTCTCTAGCTAATTGTTTCCTAGTTTGTTGGTACACATAATGGTAATATTGTATGATACGGATCCCTCCCTTCCCCCAGATAATCTGCTAACAGTTTATGTAGCATGTACTGTCGTTGCCTTCATTCAAGTCTATTCGAACCTACCATGCCCATTCAGCTTCAATTACGAGCATATCCATATCCCCTTTCCCTCCTCCTCTACCCACACCAGTTCCCGAAGCTGTACAACGCTTTACGTCGCGCGTGCAACCAGAAGCTCCAAATGCACCGCAAAGAGCCCCATCAATGGCATCCCAGGCCTCCGCGAACACAGCTCGGAGTCCTGGAGGTCCGGTAGTCCCCAAAACTCCTTCGAACGCAATATACATTGGCACGTCTTCCGTTGATGGCAAGGTATGCATAGCATCCTTGGTTGATGTAAAAGATGTACAATTGAGGGATTTTGCAAGACCTGTCCAGGCTGTTAGTCTGTCGCCGGATTACAAAAACGATCGCTCATACATATCGGGAGGACTGGCAGGAAATCTGGTGCTTACCGTCGGCGGCAAAGCAGGTACAAGCTCGACTTCTACCACTACAGGAAGTGCGGCGGCCACTGCAAGTGGCTGGCTTGGGACTATTGGTCTAGGAACGCATGCTGGGAAGGATACCGTGTTACACTCTGGCGAAGGCACAATTAATACCATCAAGTGGTCCTTATCAGGAAGATATGTGGCATGGAGCAATGAGCATGGTATCAAGATTATGAGGTCTCATCTACAACTGGATAGTGCGGATACTGAATCTGCTTGGAAGCGAATCGGGCACATACCTCGTCCAGATGGAGAGCAATGGGAAGATATGGCTAGTGTTTGGAAAGCTAGAGTCGAATGGATAGACGAGAAAACTCTTGAAACTGATGAAGATGACAAAGCTCGCGAAGCATCATCTGCTTCCCCAGCCACAGCAAAATTGAGATTGCAAGCCTCGAGGGACAAATTGCGTATTGAAAAGTTGGTCGTTGGATGGGGTGGTACAATCTGGATGATTAATGTGCACCCTGGTGGAACCGGGGTTGGAAAGAATGTGGGAGAGCGCACAGTTGGTAGCGCTGAGATCATCAAAATGTGAGTTGCAAGATATGAACTTATTATCACGGTGTTTCCAGCACTTTTCTAACATTATTAGGTTACGGATGGATTGCATAATTTCTGGATTATCGTTATATACCCCAACTTTACTTGTTGTACTTGCTTATGTTATGCCCGATGAAGAAGATGAGGAATCTATTACACCGAAAGGACATAAATCGCATCCGTCAACAGGTAGCGAGCCGAGCGGTGGAATACGGCGTCGACAAAACGCACTATCTCCGGAACTTCGTCTTATTGATCTTGGAACATCCCAAGAAGTTGATACTGATGGATTGACGGTCAGCCGTTACGAAAGGCTCTCAGCTGGTGATTATCATTTGTGCGTATTGCCTGCCGCTCGAGATCAACCAGTAGTTCAATCATCTCGTGGAACTCTGGAAGCCCTTACTGGAATGGGTAGTGGTATGTGGAATGCTACAATCAACGCTACGGCACTGTTGAGTTCCAGTGCAAGTGTGATTAGCAATGGAAGTACAGGTGATGGTGATTCGAAACACACATCGATTAGATCGAAAGTTGCTCACCACAATCGCGCCACGGCTGCTCATCCGCACATCATCACACCAGGGATGAAAATCTTCATCCAAAGTCCATATGACTGTATTCTGGCTACGAAGCGAGATTTATCCGACCATCTTGCGTGGCTATTAGAGCACGAAAAGCACCAAGAGGCCTGGGAACTCATTGATGAACACCCCGAAGTGATCTCATCTTCTCCCGAGAAACTCTCTGAAATTGGGCCAGCAACTCCGGATCGAACACGCTCAAGTAGTGATGATTTCTACGATAACGAAAGTACAACCATCGAATCTGCAAGTCGCTTGATTAACTCTTCTGTGGAAAAAGAGAAGCGTAGGATTGGTGAACTTTGGATTCAATCATTGATTGAGAACGATGACTGGACCTCAGCAGGTAGGATATGTGGCAAAGTGCTGGGTACATCGGATCGGTGGGAACATTGGGTCTGGACATTTGCTGGAAAGGACAAATTTGATGAGATTACCAACTTTATACCGACAGCACAAATCACGCCACCTCTGCCTTCGACAATCTACGAAATCGTACTAGGGCATTATATCACCCATAACTTACCACGAGTTGGCGAGTTACTCGACCAATGGTCTCCCGACTTGTTCGATATCAAAGCTGTAGCCACAGCTCTAGAAAACCAGCTCAAATATCGTGATGTCCGCCAAGACAGCGTAGAGGATGGCAAAATCGGTAGAGATTGGAGAATTGTCATGGAAAGTTTGGGGAAGCTTTACGTGGCTGATGGTCGACCTCGCGAGGCATTGAAATGTTACATGAAGCTGCAGGATGCAGACACCGCCATGGGTCTTATTAAACAATATCATTTGGTGGACGCAGTCGCAGATGATCTACCCAGTCTTATTATGCTCCGCGTTTCAAAAGAGCAGAAGCGACATGCTCCTATTTCAGAATTAAAAGAAGCTACTTCCGAGGCTATTCAATTACTTGTTGACGAGGCTCATCATGGCCTTGTTCGGCCTCAAATTGTCGTGGATCAGTTGGAAGAAATGCCACTGTACCTCTTCTTCTACGTCAGCTCCCTCTGGAAAGGAGACGGCATAGACGAAATTCCAGGCGAGAATCGTGATCGATTATTAGCAGAAAGTAGATCGCTTGTCGATGGTTTGGCTGATTTGGCTTTACAACTCTTCGCGACATATGATCGCGATCTACTTATGGAGTTCCTTAAGTCTTCCACCTTCTATAGTTTTGAAAAGGTTTGTGTGACCTCAATTTGTTCTCGATGCAAACTAACAATTTACTAGGCAACACTTGAATGCGAAAATCACTCATACATCCCAGAGCTCGTGTATCTTTACTCTAAGACTGGTCAAACAAAACGTGCGCTCTATCTCATTATTGATCGTCTAGCAGATGTCTCACAAGCAATATCATTTGCAAAATCTCAAAATGACGCCGACCTTTGGGATGATCTTCTCGAATACTCTATGGATAAACCTAGATTCATTCGCGGATTGTTAGAAGAAGTTGGGACGGCGATTGATCCAATCCGATTAGTTCGCAAAATTCCTGAAGGTCTGGAAATTGAAGGCTTGAGAGAAGGTCTTAGTAGAATGATCAAGGAATATGAAATTCAAGAAAGTATCAGTCAAGGAGTAGCAAGGGTATTAAGAGGTGAAGTTGCAATGGCTCAGAATACCCTTCGAGCAGGTCAACGTCGTGGCGTCAAATTCGATGTCGCCGAACAAGAATTTGAGGTGGATAATGAAACCCAACAACCCCCACAAGACGATTACACAAGCACAAGCCTGCACACTGCATGAGTTGCAAAAGCGCCTTTTATGAAGGCGAAATGGAAACGTTGGTCGGTTTTGCATGCGGTCATGTGTGGCACTTATCACATTTATTGAATTACGGCAAAAGCGAAGATCAGATTCGCCAATCCGCAGATGCAGAAAGACATCCTACTTATGATGGATTTGATGATGGGGAAGATGAGCGCAGATACACGAATGTGCACAGTATTGGGACTAAAGTCACGAGGGCGAGGTTATTAAAGGATAGAATTAGAGGCGGTTGTCCTGTATGTAAAGACAAGGGCGATGGTGCGTATGCTTGATGAGTATTTGCGTGGACTTCAGCGGTATTATATGGAGTGATGAATGCATGGTTTGGAGCGAGGTATAACGGAATACGAAATTCAGAATATAATAATACCTATACTTACGGAATAACTACTCCTTCACACCTTGAGTGATCGTTTTGATCTGCACATTCATGAAAAGTAAAAGTAATTGGTACCCAAATTTAATTCTAGATCCCAAAGCGCCAGCCCCAAATCCGCAAAACTCACTGGTATATCAATACATCACCATACTGAATATAACCCCTCTAAGAATAAATTTTCAAAAGCCCGACGAACCAAAAGCCTTCACGGGCATATCACCAAACACCATACTCAAGTTGCTCTTTCGATGAACCAAATAAATCACTACTGTAACCCATCTTAATTCATGGGACTTCTGCCGTCGCGATACAACCACAATCTGCTCAAGTTCTTGACTTTGTATCCGCTCGTCCCAAAATCACCATTAGTCACTATTATTCCCTCCCCCGGCAAGTTCGTCCCCTTCTTCTTCTTTGGCCCATTCATTTTAGCACTTTTTGCACTCATCTGTGGCGCAATTCCATCGTCGGCGTTCGATTCTCCAACACAGGAAACTTCCCAATCTTCTCTTCCGAGTTTGTCTTCCGGCGCCACGCGACCTCTGCCTTCGACTGAGCTGGTCATAAATACGTCTTCTTCATCTACCCGCTCCCGATCCCAGTCCCTATCTGTAGTCTTCTCGTCGTCTTTGATTCCGGTGCCTTGCAATAGCCTTCGCGAGGCTTTGGAAAGTGGAAACATGGTGTCTAGATAGTGCTGGACGAACATGTGACCGCTCTAAACATTGGATCATTAGTAGATGTGTCAAAATATCTCTATAGTTATACTCACAGTTTCTACTTCAAATAGTCTTCCCATGAAACGTGGGGCGAATGTATCATTACTATAATTTGTGTGGTAGTGAAGAACTCCGAATCGAGAGACAAAATCATATGTGTGTGCATAGTGTTCGATATGTGGAATAGCTTTTCCATTTCCGTTTCGACTAGTTGGAAGTTCTACAGGGTTATTCGAATTTGTGAACAGGGTAGTTACTGTTCTAGTTAGAGAATTTGCTGGTAATGACGGATGGGCCAGGGCATTATTCTGAGATGCTATTTGTAGATGTGGATTATTGAAATGGTTAGCGGCGTTTCCGAAGGTGTAGACTTCAAGCTTTTGGAGAAGATCTTGAGGAATCTCGGCGAGAAGCCAGTCTACAATCATGCTGCCCTCAATGGAGCCTTGCGAGTGTAGAACAAAAATCACGCGTGTAACCTCAGGTTCGTACAGTGTCCCCTTAAGGATGCGGTAGGAGGTACGAACGTCAGTAGTGGCGTAGTTAAGAGTACGCTGAACCAGACATTCGAAGAGGTCGAAGACGAGTCCCTTACTACACTTTGTTAATGAAAAATAATAATACAATATAAGGGGAACTCACGTTCTGTTGTGAATTCCTAGAACCGGGCGGCCGAATGTGAGAGCAAGGCGATCTACGGAACCTTTAAGCCAGTGGTGACTGTCCATCTATTAGTCTACGACGGTAAATGATATACTCGGGATAATTACCCAGTACAAACACCATTCATGTACAACCATCGCTCATGAGCATGTTCCTCCTTTCTTTGGGCATACTCGGGAGCTGATTCACATGTTGTCACCGATGCTGACCCATTCAAAATCAAACAAAGTAAATAATTGAACACCCAAAATACGGTGAACCCCGTGGCTACTACCCACACGGGCATCATAATCCAAATAGGGACAGAAAGGATAAAACATAATTGCAGAAAGAACAGAACAGCATGTAAGGCAAGATCGAATAGGTTTCCTGCAGAAGGGTATAATTCATCCAGAACACCAGAAGGCGTGGGAGTAAGAGGTAGAAAGATACCAGGAACAAATCTGAGATTCACAAACACGACCCATAAATCTTGAAGAAACAATTTGGCAGGAGATGCAGTGTAGGACAAAGGGGTAACGAGGTTGGATCCGATTTGCGACGGATAAAATTTGACGGCCATAATTGGTGAATTTGCTTAGGAAAAGACAGACAGAATAAACATGAAGACGAAGAAGTAGACCGACGCGCAGAAGAAAGTAACGCGAATAATTCCAGAAGTTCACGGAGAGGTATATCAAGGCATTTGTTTTTGTTTCAGTTGATGAAGGAATGTGACGCAAACATTTGATTCCTTTTTTTCAACAGCCAGCCTTATTATGAATCACCCGACCGCGAAACAAGTTGACTCGGTGGCTTGACCCATAACAGAGTTTCCCCTGAGTAGAACTGGGGCAAGGTGGGTATACTTGGGTCAGAAGCTGAGGAACTCGGCACCGTTATTGTAGCCTTGCTCCTCGGCGCTCTACATCATCGATACTTAGACATCGGTGAAGAGGCTTAGCCGGAGGACAGATGACAATTGTTCATCAGCGAAGCCTTTCAAGAACATAACCATTCCTTCCATAGATACATAAAATTATATTTAGAGTGTGTTCCTAGGTGGATATAAGTCGATGTGTAATTCGATGCCATCAAAATTAATTATTTTGTTCGTGATTGATTTTCTAGAGTATTTTAGTTATTGATGTTAAGTGTTAAGATGGTCGAATGCGGTCTGTTTGTTCTCCACCGAATAGGGCTGTCCGACGAGGGTTTGTTGTCTTGTCTTCAGCCGGTTCTCCGGCGTATTTCAACCAATGATAATAATTGGGGAAAGAGATACAATCGACTAATTTGCAGGAGTGACGATACTCCAAGCTCTTGCTTATGTCTAGTTGAGTGTTGAGGCTGAGTGCGACACTTCAACATCACAAGTCAGAGCTTTCGGGAAATCATCGGCTTCGCGTCTGCATCACAACCACATTCATATATAAAGCACGTCGTTACAGTATCAACTAAAATTGGGAGGGGAATTTGGAAGTCGGAAGCATCGAAGCTGAAGTTATAGCCTTCACAAGACGACCCAAGATTCTTTGATACTCGAGCATCTTCCCACCGGTTCCGTCTTGGCGATCGATGCTGTGATTATCGCTATGTATCTTCGGGAAAAAGCTTTCTTTATGCTATGTGTTTCCATCAATTATCATTCAGGCATTGTCTTGTTTCAAGCAAGTAGGTACTCAAGTTAAATATAAGTCCTCCAGAACATCATGGTAAATGGATTCTGTACTCCATTCTTGATCAACAGGCGTCTACAAGAATCACCTTCACAGATCTCACTTATGGTAGAGCCGACATTGGAGATAGCACGAGTGCTCCAGCAGAGTCAAAATCATAAACAGCGGATGCAGAGGGTGCACTATGTTATGAGCTGTAATCTTTTGGACAAGTTTTGGGCGGTGTTTTTGTACACGCATGGTGTAGTTATAGCTAAACTGGGAATTGAGTATGGATAAAATCTGAAGTCTGATGTGTGATAGAGCCGCGCCAGGTAATATGTTTCGCATGTCATTTTTAACCCTCTTTGTGTTTATATAGACAAGCCACAATCATATCTCGAAGGCACTGTATCTCTAGTATCATGATAGTGCTGTTGTGTCAAACTTGACTTGTGGTGCGTGCCTACATGTATGATGGGAAAGTCTCAACAATATAGACAAGACGTCCACACTGTGCAATTACTATAGAAATTACAGAGAGCCAGTGACTTCCATTGCCCATCAACATATTTCTGCTACCACATCAACTGCGCGGATCACATACATAGATATGTTGCGGTGTACAAAAATATTCATCCGTCAACCACCTAAATATCTACCATTTCTGCACACAGGCATCAACTCTACTATATAAACCCACTTAAGGAACTTCTCTCATCCAGATCGCAAAGGCGACAAACAGTCCTGTTTGTTCAGGTCAAATGCGGTCTGGTGGTGGAGTGGTATAGACGCCTGGTTCGAATCGGAAAAAAATCCCGTCGCGGGGTTTCTCCTCCCGTCCCTCTCATGGGACGGCAAGGTTTTGCTAATTAGATAGTTTTGCTGTCTGTTTTTTTGTTCTGGAATTTTTTGAAGGCGCATGGGGGGAGGTAGTAGGTGGCTATATCAAGAGTTCTGTTTTGAGGGGCGAGATGCGGCAGTGAATAGAGGAAAACTCGCGTCGGCAAAGCGGCGAGATGTACCTAGTCTTGAGCATTATTCCTACCTGAAAATCGATGCTGGAAATGCGACAGCTCAGTCCAGAAAATCATATTTGGGTCATGGCTTTTTGCTTCTATTGTCAAGTATCTCCTAACTCCGATTGCCGCGTTGTCTGATTGCCTACATGTTTAGAAACACCTTTTCACGCTGTGTGATCCATAATGACCGACGGCTGCCGTTTTTTGATGACAAGACAAACAGTCACAGTTCACATGGATATCCCACTCGCATCTCCGATGACTGTTCCGGCCAAAATCGCTATCAAGACTGCCTGGTATGTATTGTTGACTAACAATACTGTATTTCCGAAGCTCTTCACCAATTAAGAATCAGTATTTCTGCAGCGACATGAACGACAGCATCATGTGGTCGAATTTTTGTTGTAAGCAATATGATTCAAGGGCGCCTGACAAGCTGCAGATAAGCGGCATTTAAAGACCGTGTTGCCGGAACCCAATCGTCCTTTACCTATCTAGGTACACGGTATTGCGTTGTTTTGATTCATGGCGGGAAGAAGTACTGACGTCAGGGAATTCAACTCTGCGTTACCTTAACAAGGACATCAACTGGGTATCTTGAAGTGGAAATTCAAGCATACTATGAAGAGCTTGAAATCCTGAAACAGATTTCTGAGTAGGAAACCCCCAAACCCAAGAACTTGAGAGGTGGCTGATGTGCATGCAGATTTATCGATCATTGGCGAATCAAAAAATCTAGCATGATGTTGGTTTCCTTAATAGTGCATGTTTGCGAGCTTGCCTTGTCGCAAAGTATGAGTATATGCCGATGGCGCAGGAGCTCCAAGAAACACTGCTTCCCGTTGTATCAAGAGATGTCCAGGAATAACCGGACTTCCGATGCCTGGATAACTGCTTACATGAGGCCACAGCATGTATTTGTCCGGTCGTCAAAGCATCATTCTTGAAATACAGGAGAAGGATGCGAAGTCAATAGATCATACTTCCTGTTCGGCGTCTGGCAAGATGCTGATACATACGCATAAGCAAAAGGGCGGGAAATATTAAGCCACCCTCAGATGGTGGCCACGTTTTAATGCAAAGAAAATCCACAACGCACAACTTTTCCAGCCATCAATGCATCTTCGATGTGTGGCCGATCTTTTGCCGCTTGGGTCACGTCGTCAAATCTTTGAGATCCTGTCAATCATAATTTGTGATGCCTAGACGGATGAATATACAGTAGTATATTTTATGTCAAAATGAACATGTCAGAAAACTTTTCGACAGTTGAAGAAGTTGTTGTCCGTCCCCACATTTTGGTTTCTATTAGCCAAACCGGACACAGGCACCGATTTGTTGTGTTATCGATGGTCTCGGGGAAATGTTGGGGAAGTTATTGTACGAGATAAACGGTGTGCGTTGGAGGGCCATTAAGATTACTTGGACCGGGTCGTGGTAGTTGCACTCCTTAGATAGTTTGGATGCCCGAGCTCCAACGTTGCTCCGGAAGTCAGGGATGGAAGCTTAAAAGTTGACAACAAGTTCAAGTTCGAAGTGCAATTTGGGAAAACCATCAAGAAATTATCAATTCGAGGGATAGGGGAGAATTATATGTTTGCCGAGCCTTCCGAATAGGATCTAAACGCGGGAGGAACTACAACTCAAAAAACAAAAGTTGAACGATTACGAAGTACATGTATAATCCTATGGGTTGACGAGGGAAAAGATCGGCTTGAGGCTCAGTTACTTCGAAGCGCCCGAATGGGGCCGATGGCGTATTACCCCTGATTACCCTAAGCCCTTCACGGATGGTACCTTTCTGTACCTTGTATATCAGATGAAATTTCGGGAAATTGTTACTACCGAGGCAAAGGAATACAACAAGTGAGAAAGGCACACTCCGTATGTGTTTTGTATTGAGTTGGCATACCAAAGAATGGGTACTTGCTATCTACTGCACGGCAATCCCTTTTCAGCAGAATAATTTCAATCCCCCTGAGAGCAATTTCAAAGAAAGTAATGTAATATCTATTATGCAAGTGTTGTTCGTGTTAGGACGTATCAGATGATTCAGACCAGATCATCCATATCAGAGTTATCAACCATCGTCTAATCAATCAATTCGGTTATCGTATATCCACTCGGAAGAAGCGAATGTGACAAAACACAGTATCGTACAGTAGCTAATTAGCTGTTAGACGTCAAAACTCAATAATATTCTCATATCATCAAATTTCAACTCATCCCACTCTTCATCTAAAGGGTTCTCATTCTCACCTCCACTGATTCCACTTAATCAATAGGGTTTTGTTTTTTTATTTCGCTGATCCGGTCTGGTGGAATCATTCTGCATCGGCTGGCTGTCATTTGACGCAGGGGATAATGTAGTTACCCTACTCTGAAATCCAGCCAAACATTCTGGCTCTTTTCTATGCACAGGCTGTCAGCTCTATGGAACCCACGAGCAAAATTGCCGGAAAGTAGGACATGGTAGGCCAGGTACGGAAGCCCAGTACGAAGATGCAGGGGGTATGGCGGAGGTGTCACCTCAATCTCTCAATCTCTCCCACACCATTTCCTATCTCATATATTGACATACACAAACCTTGCCGATTTCTGAAGGATGTCCGCACTCAGAATGTCAGGGTTCACAAGTCCAACAAATGGAAAATGGAAACGAAGTCAACACACCATGGATTTCTGGTATTACCTGCATCGTAGTGCATATTTGCCTGTGATAATGGATAAAATGCCGATCACAAATTCATTTTATCCCAAACAATCTAGAAACATCTACTAGAAAAGATTATGCAGGAAGCTGGGCGAGCAAGCAGGACAACAAGCAGATCTTGGAAGCGCTTTCGTAAGGACTTTTTCAAGGTTCTATTCCTCTGGAAAAGATTTCTCGTTGGTCTATTTTGCACAGTGGGGATATAGGTATGAGCTATTACCTAGGTATGTGAGATTTTACGATATGAGTTCATCATGCTTCACTTAATGCCTGAATAAAAATGCTTACCTTTGCGTGTTCTGTTCATTTGCTGGCTTTGTTGGCGTGGTCTCGTTCGCTCTCCACGTTACAGGGAGCAGATATCACTATAACCAATAACCAATAGGGGGGTCAGCATGAAAGCTCACGCTGTGCCGTTTCAGTGTGGACATATGCACTTTGGAAATTTAACCGTAGTTCTTTTCTGTGCGACATTACAATTTACCTTACCTCACTTACCTTGCCATTCATCTACTGCAATATTATCTATCGATCGCTCTTAACCGTTTCGTATACAACATCATACATTTCTTGTGTTCGCAACTTCATGCCGATCCAATTGTTTTCGATCAGAAATCTGAGCTGCAAGCAAATATCCATCCATCCATAGAATTCAACATCAAGACGGTCTACATATATGTAATAATGTCTGTGAGACGGACAAGATCGGTATCTAAGTGGAAAGAAGTCCTGGGCTTCGACGAGGGGTTCTACCCCACATCCGAAACTCCTCCTCCATATCATCGCTATGAATCCCCCGAATCCATCTATGAATCAGTAGGGTCTATCAGTCCTACTGTATCCTACTATCATGAGACGCTCGAAGAACTCACACCCAAATTTCACTATCACGACGCACCAGAAGTCGTAAATCACAGTTACAATGATGCGCCCGAGGTGATAGACACTCCTCTCGATTATACCTATTCAGATGCTCCGGAAGCAGTGATAGAACCTTCAGATGCCTTGAAGGCAGTTATAAAATCCTCAGATGCTCCGGAAGCAGTTATTCGATCCCCCACTTCATCTAATTTTTCACAAACCCCCATATCAGCGATAACGTCGAGATTTAACACCACTACTCATTCGACGCATGCACCGAGCAATACTGCATCTCATACCCCTATCAATCCTTCTAGTTCCGGAATCAGATTTCCACGAGATTTAACTTTTACGAGGAATTCAATATATGATATTCTTCTCTCGCCATCGTCAGCACAGCCAGTGAGCAATGGCCATAAACCTGCCTCTTCACCACCACCACTCTTCTACATAACGATCCATCAATCTACACCACAGAGTGTCCCCGCCCTACCACCTCCCAGTAATCCCAATAAACCGGATATAGCGCTCCATTCCACCGCCTCACCCAATTCACCCCTCCTCGCTTTTGCAAGCTTTAACACCGTCACCCTTATAACAGATATAACCACCCTCCCACCGCCCACGCGCCCGCTCTCCCCCTCACACCCCCCTCATCCTCCTCTCACCCCTCAAAATCCATCGTTCCACCCCCAACAACCTACAACCTTCCTACCTCCCCCAACGACTCCCTCACATTCGGCGTCCGATCCCAAGGTTACAAGACCGAAAAACTAGTTCCTACGGGTGGAATCTTTACCGCCGAACGTTACGCCTTCTATCACACGCTTCCCCGTACTTTTGTAAAAGAGAAATTCGAATGGCGCCAAGTATCCTCATCTTCCTCCGCTCCACATGTCGGGCTTGCTTCCGTGCCCGAGGAAATGACTAGTAAGAAAGGCGGGGTAAAGATGAAGTTGATGCGCTGTTCTACTGGCGAGACGATAGCTGTGTATGTCGGGGTTGGGAATGAAGATTGGGCTGACAAGGAACGAAAAAGAAGGCCGAGAAAAGAGAGGGGAAAGGTGTTAGGGATGATGAGGTGGTTGGAGCTGGAGAGTGGGAGTGCCGGGCTGGGAGATGAGTTTGAGTTGATGGGGGTGATGAGTGTATTGGGGGTGATGGAAAGATGGAGGAGGGTGATGAATGTGCAGAAACAGTTGGGGATGTTTACTTCGTGAGATCAGGAGGTGGAAACACAATATATCATGATAAATGAAGATCGATGAAGACGAAGAGGAGAATTTGCAGATGCAAATGCAGATGCAGCAAAAATTGTACATGAGATTGCAGAACAGTTAAGACCTTCCGTGGTGGATTTGGCATGTATTTAGCAGGTTATTTTACATTCTGATGTATGTTATGTATGTTATATACTTAGTACGTTGTATATGTTATAGTGTTTTATGAAACATTCAAAGAAGAAAGAGGGATGAGCAATAAATGAAGAGACTTTTCCAAACTACAAATTTCAAATCAGATCAACATCATCGAGAAAGAATCCTTAGCTCTATCTCTGCCCCTCTGCCAAATACTCTCAATCTCTTCCGCTCATCCACCGACACCCAAGCAATCCCCAATCCCCAAGCTCCAAGCTCCAAGCTCCAAGCTCCAAGCTCTCCTTATCTACCAATCCAACATCAACCAACACCACCCCAAGCTCATAGCTCCTCCACTTTTCCACCTACTTCCCCACCTGACCAATATTATCCATCCAACCCTTACCATTTCCAAGCCATCAGACCTCCTTCATCTATGAATCATCCTATCCTGCATACCCGCATACCTCATTTTCCATACACCACTTCCCAGTGTGCCAAAACTATCCTTGGTCCATCCCTGTGTTCATCTCATTATATCCAATACTCAATATGATCCATATGCCGAACTCCGGGCTCGGCGATGCCTTTCTACTTACTAAGAGAACACTTACTGAGGAAACAAGGATTTGATACTCAAGAATTTGTGAAAAGGTTATCAAATTCGGTGAGTGAATGGACTGACGGGACACTTCTGGACTTTCAAAATCTCTGACAAATTCATTATCTGAATCATTTGTTTCGTTATTTAATCTTCAATGAGTCATAATAACAGTGTTCAAGATATTTGAACGGATATTTCAAGAGACATTGCCAAGCCGATTTTGCAGTGTCCCGTCAGTCCATACACTCACTGGTAATCTATCTACTTCTATATCGTACACCAAAAAAGCCCAATTCCTGAACCTCTTGATTCCAAGAAGTTACTAATGTACATTCAATTAGATTTAAATAATGGATTATCTTAGTAGAAATCTCGAAGTAATGTCTTTTCATCTTTTACATCATTTCCATCACTCACTAAAGAGCTCCCACCAGATTCTAACGATGGGCCCCCTTCAACGTAAGTCCTAGCATCCTGATCAGTTGGCCATGCCCAGCCCTCGGCGCCTTCCACCAATATGCGTGCTTCTTCTTCATAGGATGTCTCATTGCAAAAAACCTTTGCAGCTATTAGAGTTCTTTTCAAAAGCTCGTGACCGTTGCGGCTCCACTTAGCCTCAGTAATTAAACGGTCGCGATGAAGCACCATCCACTCTACTACAGCTTTGATGCCCTCGAAATCCTCTGCTAGTCCTAGAACACGGACGTAGGCATGTAAAACAGCGCCGTGTAATTTGCTATGTAAATCGTGAGCAAGGGTCGGAAGTCCAATATCGAAACTTGTCGAAGATAACTTTGCGAATTCATCTTTCACAAGTAGAATATCGTCCGCGAACGATGACTTTTGGTCCATTCGGGATGATGCAACCATTGCCTTTTCCAACCCTCGACAAATGAACTGAAAGCCGTTCGGCTCAAGCTCAAGCCCCGCGTCATGGAAGTCCTGTAGTACAGCAGCAGAGATTCTCCAGGAATTGATATCATCTTGCGGGTCACCAATTATATTAGGATCAATTGTAATGCCAGGTCTAGCAAGTGCATTGAAGACCGCATACCATGTAGGCTTATATCTTGTCTGGCTGGTTCGTATGAGCTCCAGTGCGTGAGACAGCGGATTAATACCAGACTTTCTAGATCTAGGCAGCGTCCGTGGCATTGTCTCATTTGCGTTGATATCGTTGATGGCATCTGCGAAATTTTCATGAAGCCTTTTCAGATCTTTGGACATTGATGTTTCGGAGTATGAAGAAGCTTGTGGGATAAGTTTATCCGTACACCTGCAAAGTAAGGTGACGAATGCATGAATGATGCGAATTTCCACAGATGTCATTTTTGCTGGTGGATCGGCGTCTTGGCCAACGATATACTTCAAGAAAGTACGTCGCTGTCCACTTTCACGAAGATACTTTATACCATCAGGTATTCCCCTAGCATGACTAATAAGGAAATTTAGACAGTCGCTTTGTGGCCGTACTCCAGCTGACATCATAGTTTCATACAAGAAATCAATGGATGATGGCGGTCGAAGCTCCTCTTTATAAAAATCGCTGAAGTTGTCGACGGACGGTGGAAGAACTTCTTTCCCCTCGCCAGGCGTAACATCTATTATTCGAGAACGACCGGCTCTCCTATTTTCGGCTTCAACTTTCTCCATCATAGCATGATAAATGGAAGAGGTGGGTGTGCCACCTAGACGTTGGAAACTCTTGAATGCGCTCCAGGCTTCCTGTACATCACGCGTTGCTGTGATCCTTGAACTCCAAACCCGGTGGTGCAGAGGACTCGACCTTACCAAAGAGCGCAACTTTCTAATACGGCCTTTAGACAAAGACCTGGTATGGATTGTTGGTGTCCCATCATCTTCTTGTCCCCCAAGAATACCATGAGCATGAGTGCTAATATTCGAACTGTACCCAGCTTGCTTCATTTGCCTTATTGCAGAAACAACCCTACTCAGATCTTCATCTGGCGATCTTCGGGCATCCATACCATCTTGGTCAATTCTCCAGGGAGGCCAACTTCTCGCCTGGAGCTTTGCCAATCTTGATTCATCGTCGGTCTTTTGCAATGCAAGTAGTACAACTTGTACAGCATGGTAACCGCCCCTGTCAATGATTAAGGGCGGTTTAGTCTGATTTGCTAAACGCAATAGGACTCTTTGCGCATGCCAATTATGGATCATGGATTTGAATGGAACAAATTGTGATGGTCGAGAAAGGGCGTGAAGTAGTTTATTGAGCAAATGAGAGCATCGGCTATGTGCATGCAGCTCAAACGACTCCGTTGCAGACCCACGATATAAATTACGGAACAAATATGGGGGAACCATATGGGATATGGGGAGGACAGCAGAGGGTAGTAAATGCCGTGCATGATGGAGGAGGCGGGAGATAAGAACTGTGAAAGTGGTCAATTCCATGTCAGGTGAAGAGAATAACATTGAATCCTCTGTCTCTTCCTCAAAGGAAGACCCGGAAAGTGCAGGCCAAGAGTCTCCTGTGTGTTGTTGTGGATTTGGTGAGAAAACTCGAGTCCAAGTGTAATTTAGAAGTGATCTAAAAGTTTCCACGTGCAAAATTTCTTTGCGGAGAATTTCCAATAATAAAAATGTTGGCTTTTTCGAGGGCGAAGATAGGAATCGTTGTGCCTTTTCATCTGTATCTTTTCCTTGAATGATGTAGGTCCATACGACTAGATCATCTATACTGAAGCCTCGCTTACGCAAAGCAAGGCTCATGTCTGTGGTCAAGGGGTAGCCCTACGTTACCTCAAAATTAGCAATGTCAAGCTAGAGGATTTGATAGAAATACCCTAATATGCTGTAATAGGATCGTTGGCAAAGCTGATTCCGAGATTTTGGATTTAGATTTCTCTGATCTAAAGTGTTGCCAAAATGCTTCGCGAGCATCATCATCTGGCAAATCTAGCCACTTCCCAAGAAAATTAAGACTCGAAAGACGTCGTGCTTTTTTAAGCCTGTTGCTCAGCCTTGGCGATCTAATTTCCGTGGACCGTAAGGGAACTGGCGAATGGTTGATCACGCCAGGAGCGAGTCCGTTGGAGCGGCTCCTATCTTCATCAAGTCCCTCCAAATTAGACATGTCATCGTTTCTGGATTTGAGAAGCTTCATGGGACTTCGTTCAATGGAGCTTTTAACATCCACATATCTCATTTGCGGACTCTTCCGATTTCTGACATGATCCCAAAAATCCTGCGAATGGTTGTCCTCACTGAACTCATCCAAATTCGAAGTGGTCGAGTTTTGTCTAGTTGATAGAGGCCGGAGCAAGTGGCTTTGGCTTCTGTGAATACATCTTATTTCTGAGGGGAGCTGTACGCAAGATATATTAGAATTCATTGAATTGCTGAGTAGTTGTGTAGAAATGTTCTTGTGCTTACTCGAAGGAGCGATACAATGGACAGGATCCTGGCATGACGCCATGAGGAGGCATTGCCAGATTTCGAAGAATGGAGGCACGATTGCATCCGTTCATGTTGTACTGTACAAGATCTCTGTCTAGACAGTATCAAAATGCAAATCTAACTTGCATTACTGTATTTCAAGGGGAATGATTTGGTTAAGGTGTCAGATATTGTATTGTACAGAAAATATCTCTCCTTGAACGAAACAAGAAACCAATGCGCGGAAATGGATTCAAAGAAGTAGAGGTATATAAACCTTGCAAGAACGAGAAGACCGCAAGAATTGTTGCTTCATAAGTGAAGTGATAGACAGTTACGATAGCTAAATCCATATCAAGGTCAGAAATTATTTTTATGAATGACTAATCAAGACATCTCACATGATCAAGCAAGCATTATCCACAATTACCAATTTCAGATTAGCCCGTCGTGGCTGAAGTCTACTTTTGTATGGTATCGTTCTGTTCTGCGCTTAATTTGTCTCATGTCCGTGCCTTTGGTTCTTTGGTCTGCCATTTCTGCCATCCTACCAATCTGCCTCGTCTTTTTATTAGAGCCTCGCAACCAATATTGAGGAACGAAGAAACAATAACATCATATACCGGTACATCTCCTACACTTTCGACCCTTTCTTGCAATATTTACAACCAAGTTTCCTTTCAAGAGAAAGCGACACAACTATTACGACTACATTAATTTTCTTTCATATTTTGCGCATCGAAATCACGTATGAAGTATTTTTGAATGAAGACTTCAATGACATTGCAGCGCTGAATTTTGGTTTTCCTTTCTACCCCCCAAAAGTCTCCAACTACCTACCTACCCGTACAATCTTACCTTACCCTTACCCAAAAAAAAAGCGTCTCCTTCATCGGTAACACACATACCATCTGCGATCGCGACGCGAAAAAAAGGAATCCCCAAAAAATCTTTGGACCGCGAGACTACGTGATGGCCTCGACCAACGGGATTCTCAGTCCCCCCACTCAACCGCATTTAGATATTACACTATCAGCGAAACGAAAACGCGACGATAACATCGATCAGCCCGCTCTTATAAATGGCACCAGCAACGAATCCAAAATCGCAATTACAACAGAACCATCGACGATAGATACGCAAGGTCTTGTCGAAGATTTGATTGACGTACTCAAGAGGTGAGTTTTGTCTTTCAACACACCCTTTCAATCTGTTCATCAGGTAGCATAGCTTCCAGTATCATATCAATTCATTCCAGACCTATTACTGATCTGAAACTTTCTAGTCATGATCCCTCGCCCTCCATCTTAACACGAGCTCTTCCTGAATCAATCCCGTCGACCGAACCTCACGCTAAA
Organism: Botrytis fragariae; assembly: GCF_013461495.1. NCBI lineage: Eukaryota > Fungi > Ascomycota > Leotiomycetes > Helotiales > Sclerotiniaceae > Botrytis > Botrytis fragariae. Next base: position 2,417,737 of record NW_023500989.1, on the reverse strand, counting down.
AGACAAAAGTCAGATGGCGCGACTGATTCACCAACTATTCTATCACGCGCGACAGCAAATGAATATCTTTCTATCGATGAAGTTCTCAGAGATGTTGATACTGTCGCATCCGATATCATAGAAAGGCTACAATTGACTGTTGGCTCAAATCAGAATCAGTACATACCTGTTCCCGCTGGACAATCGGAGCTAGCTGTCAAGATTTTGGCCTTTAAAAAGAAAGCTCATGAGCTTGTGCGCAGAGAAAAGGCTACCACGGTGCTGCAAGAAAACGCGAATGATAATCAAATAATCAATTCCAACAGTTATTTATCAAACAGGAATTTTGGGTCCAATGCTAATGCGCCAGTTACTGCAACGTCGGAGGATAGCAAAGTGGTTCTTACACTCTACGGCAACGCCCCGCAACCGAAACAGTTATTCTCTAGTTTACAGGTTCCAATCAAGTATGACGGAGAATCGATTTCTCAGCCTCTTCGCGAAGCCGGCCTACCCAATGGTATTACAACAACGCAGATTGTTCCCTTACAGCCCACGAGCTTTGATGATAATAAGAAACGTCCGCAGACTTTAGGAGAGCTTTTTCCAACACCTCCAAACATTCATCCCTTGAAGCCGCCTAAAATTTCCAAGAGCTCGTTACCAACTTCAATCGATGGGTGGCACCAACCATTTGTTGCCGATCCACGAAGTACTAGCTATTGGAAACAACCACTCACTACTGGACAATGGCTTGATTATAGTAATACCTCGTCACTCAGCCCAGAAAGGAAACGCACTGGAGTTGCAGGTTCCAATGAAGATGCCGAAGCACCCATTGACTCGAGCGAAATCGATGCTGCTAAGTTGGATGCTTTGTTTCGTAGCGCGTATTCGGGATTTGCGCCGACCAAGGATGATTCCAAAGCTATCGCTCCGGAAAGTGTTTTGAGCAAGATCTGGTGGCAACGAGTCGGTGAAAAACGATGGGGAGATATAATTAATAGGGCTGAGGGGCTAGGCGATGATTATCCCACGGAGCCAAGTGCCAATAGCTTGGTTTTCAACGATGCAGAAATTGAGGAGCTCGAGCAAGCAGCGAAAGAATCGTCTGATGCTTCGATCGATCCTAGCTTGATGTCTACCGACTTGAATGTGGAAAAGACGGCAGAAGAAAAAGATGTTGAGGAAGTACTGCAGGGAATTTCGGAGTTGCTAGAGACTCTGAACTCATATCAAAGAAATCGACACGTTTCTCTCAATGCTACAGGTCGTCCTATTAGCGCGTTTGGGACGTCAGAAACTAATTTCATGGGCACTCCCTCGAAGCCCAGCGAATCAGAAGTGACGACATATGAGATTCTCAAATCGCAGCTAGCATTGATGGTTGCCATGTTACCACCATATGCCGTTGCGAAGTTGAACTCTGACCAGTTGGCTGAACTTAGCATCAGTACAAAGATTGAAGTCCAATTGAGCGATCAAAAAGGTGTCATGGAGGAAGACGAGATAGCAGCTCGCGCAAAGGTCGCGGCAATGAGCGCAGCCTCAAACACACGACCCACCACTAGCTCTTCGTTGCACAGAAGCTCTTCCTCTGCTGCACTTTACGGCAATCAATACTCGTCTTCGCGACCAGCTCCAGCCCCCACTGGACAACACTACGCTACTGCTCAAACACCAATCAGACCGCCACCAAGCAATTTGCAACGTCCGCCTGCTACTGCGCCGGTTCCTACTTCGTATACACAGCGTGCTCCATCTGCTCCATCGTATCGTCCGGCAGCTTATCCGGGGGCTGCATACCCACACCAGTTCCGAACGCCAGGTCCAACAGCACCGCAATACGCTCAGGCAAATGGCCAACAACAACAGTATCACCATAATACCCCCACTACCTCTTATACACGCCCTCCAACTCAGCCCTTCCAAAGCATTCCACAATCTACACCTCAGACAGTGCGATACCCAAGTCAGCCACCATACGTTGCCCAGCAACAGCCAATTCAAAATGGTGCTGCATATACACAGGCTTTTGGAAATGGAGCGCATGTTGGCCGACAGAGCTCGCCTCAGAAGCCTGTGTATAATCAAGCAAATCAACACTCTCAACCTCCAGTCCGCCCTCCGTACTCAACACCCGCCCCTCCAATTTTACCACCCAATGCCACTAGGCACATGCAAGGTCAGTTGGCTCAACCACCGGTCATGAATGGCTCCTCTCAATCACCTCAACCTCAGCCTCAACAGACTCTTCCGCCGCAATCACATCACCAGAATTCCTATAATAACATGAGTACTTTTTTAACTTCAGGCGAGCAACAGACTATAATTGACCGTCAGCGAGCCCAAATTGTTCAGCAGCAAGGAACCCAACATCAAGCAAGAAATACTGCTCAAGCAGGTGCCTTGGGATCACCGCAGCCACAAATCAACGGCAACAGTGCTGTTGCGGCAGGGCTATGAAGTGTTCGATGCAATCGTGTTTAGGTCGGGAATTTATCGAGGCAGGCATGTCTGAATAATCGTGCGATGGTAGCGCAAATCTTGGTAGGAGAGTGAGAACCATGTCGAGCACTTTTCTTTATGCTTTACGCGCAGAGTACTTTAATTTTCATGGATGGCGTTTATTAGGACTATTCAGTTACGGATGGGGCATGGATGGTAGGAAAGTCGAGGGAAGCGATTAGGAATGACTAGATAGATGGCCCATGATCAATACGTGTTCTTTTGGTGGTTACAGGGCTACATCTACAGCAAGCCAGTTGTTCACTGGAAGATGAAATTAAAACGTGTAAGATTATAGATCTTTGATTTTCAAATTCGTTAAATAAATTAGGTTATTCATTTTAATTGTGGTTGCGTTGGATGACTAGGTAATTTACTTGTATGCTATGGTGCCGCGAAGTCCTTGAAATCCTCAATACAGATACAGAGTTGAGTCTCGTTGGAATAAATGTACAATCATTGGAGTTTGACACCGTTTCCCCCTACCATTCCCATTCCGTGCCAATTCCTCCACCCGCCAGCAGTTTCACTGGGTAAACTAAAAGTACAGTACAATAAGGCATTTGAACCTCAAGAAAATTTTACAGCCAGGCTCACATAAATTCAATGCATCACTGTGAAATGATTAAGCACCAGAATAAACCGCGGTACAGCCTCTCCCACACTCAATTCTCTGTTCCACACTGACATTCCTCCCTCCAATCTTCACCGTCTTCCTTGGCGTAATCTGGAAGCGATGTTCCTCTCTCCTTCCTTTCTCTCTATCGGCCGCCAAATCTAGCGGCTGGATGTAAATTGGCTGGCTGACGTTATTTCTCTTTCCAGTGCCTAGTTGGTAGAATTCATTTCCGCCCCACCATAATACATCGGCACCCCAATTCGTATCGTTTGAGCTAGATTTAGAGGTAGCGTTCAGATGAGTTACGTTGTTCATTACAGCGGAGGCATGAGTGCTTCCAATGGAGAGTCGGGAGAGTCGGATAGGGACTACTTTGTTGGCAACTTCGTCGTATTCGAAGAGGCCAGAGAGAGCTTTCATTTTCGAGGGAAGTCCTTGGACGTGTGTCCAGCGGCCGTTTCCGAGGGTGCCGTAAATTCCTTGTCCGCATGCCCAGGTATCGGCAGTGATACGGCCTAGGTCTGCGGGAGGTTCTTCTTCTGATTGTCCGGCCACTCGGGTAGCGTCGACTGTAAAGAATGTATTTACACCCCCTGCGAAGACGCCGGTTACGCGAGGAAGTAGATTTGTGCCTTTGTAGAGTCTGTCAATGGGAACTAGCGAGGGAGCATCGATGGTAGATGCTTCAGAGTTGTATTCAAAGCCTAATTGGCCGACGGAATTATCGCCGAAGCTGAAAACTCGCCCTTGCGTATCCACTGCGAGAGAGTGATAGTCACCGGTAGCAATCTTTGCAATGTCGAATCCTTGAAGTGTACTTAACCAATGTGGTTGGTCGTATCTTCCAGGGGGCCGCGACGTCCATGTTAAGCCAGGGACACCAAGTTGTCCCTTCGAAGGGTAATCTTCAGAACCGGATGCTGCGGAGAAAACACGTCCTTTGGATGTAAGGAGAAGGCAATGCTCAAGACCGCTGCTAATATCCGTCACTTTTTCTCCCCAGACCATTTTATCCGGGTTCAAGGTTCGATACCCAATTGAAGATTTACTGCTCCAGAAAGGAATCCATGAGCTCTCTTGTTGCTTTGGTTCTAATGCCTGATCTGCTTGTGATGCTGAAATTGAGTATACCGTGCCTTTTGACGAAAGTGCTATGATCCGATCCTTCGATATAGATAACTTGACAAGGTCCTTTCCCTTCAATGTTGATGTAGGCCCTTTACAATCCGGTGAATATCCTGTACCCCATTGTAGCAGATCGCCGTTCTCAGTAATCGCTGCTGCAAAATTACGATCTAGCTTAATATCTCTAATAAGCTTCCCATCGAAATATGGTATTCGTCTTGGAGTTTTGACATTGATTTCCTCGGAGTCGGGTGCAACAACACGACCCGTATTTGATCCCCATGCATATACTCCTGGGTTCTCCCAGCTCCTCTTCACTTGCAAATGCTGTGAGCTTATTTGATCTCGATTCTCTTCTTTTGTGCTAGTATTCCTCCTCTTCTTCTCGAATTGTAGCTCGGCGGGTGTAGGGATCTCTTCTGCATGTAAAGCTCGTGGATAGCCGGTTGCATATAGACCTCCGGCGCATATTGTCAGTGATAACAATAAGGCAGCTTTCCGTGAGTTTGCAGCTCTACTGGCAACGGCAACTCTGGAGTCACTCGAGCCTCCAATGTATCGCCTCTGGAATGCAATTGAGTGATTGGTATGTCGATTTGCTCGTTGAACAATCGTGCCGCATTTTGGTATAACTTTACTTGACAACATCATTGATTTTCTATGCCTATATCAACATTTGAGAATCAGGCCTTGTACGATTACAACAATAACATTTATTAGACTCGCCACTACCCCTCATACCACAAAGTTCTCCTCAGCCTTGTCCGTTTCCATCCCATGACGAATTGACTTTCCTGGTCCAATTATAATCTGATTGAATGTCAGGCTAGTGGTCCGTGCCGAGCCCCATGAATAAACGGTGTTTCTAATACTCATGACACTTCAGCCTTACTCAACATCTTGGAACTTTGATGTAAGGTACCGGTAAAATGTACGAAGATGCGTGGTACAGTTTTGTGCCGGAAACAAGTACCAAAAAGGATCATGTCACCTCGCAGGCATCGCAACATCGTCGCAAAGAATCTCTTTTGCAGCAAACTAATGTAAGCCTCCTTAGTCCTCTGAAAAGTGCCTCAAGTTAATAGTGTACATAGGGTAACAACCAAATGTTGGACCAGAACTCTCCAATGCTAGGAATATATGAGGATGAACCTGTATCGAAAGACCCTCCAAAAGCTACATTGGCAAGAAGAGCAAAATCATATAGCGATTTCTACGAAGTAGCTATGGCATATATAAACAAGGAAACGAATGAGGGAAAGACACAAAACGAGCGCGATGCCGAAGGAGGGGAATCTAGGACTCCCCTTTTTGAGGAGCGGTACAGTGCGCTTGAGGATGAACTTGTGGATGGAAGCCTCGAGGAATACCAGTATGCCAAATATAAGCGACGAGCATCAAACCAATACGCTGACCATCTGAAGATTATATCTAGATCAATTAGTTCTATCCGAGCGTCATCTTGACACTCTTTTAAGTGATACCACAAGCGCATTGGATACACTTGCCAGTCTTTCCGAATCGTTCAAGAATGTCGAAGCACAAACCACAGCCTTTCAAGCCCAATGTGAAGATCTTTTGGAAGAACAAAAACGTATACGTGAATTGGCAGATGAAGTTGGAACGGATTTGCAATACTATGCTTATCTTGAACCTCTGACTCGACGCTTGAATGCTCCAGGTGCTGGAAGGCTGGTCAAAAACGGTGACTTCTTGGATATGTTAGAAAATCTTAACTCTTGTATTGAGTTTATGGATCAGCATGTAGGTCTTGTCTTTCTTATGTCCATATCTCGGAAACTTCGATACTCGGCGGTTGCTTCGTGTAGACTAGTAGAAACACCTTCTATGCATGTTACTTTTATTGAATACGTTGTTAAATCAATGAGCTGTTTCACAACAAATTACGAGGCTCATCTATCTTGAGATAGACCTTGGATTACTCGTGACTAATTATTTACAGCCAAACTATAAAGACTCGACTGTGTATAAGACTCGCTACACAACACTTTTAGACAAAGCACTCAACCTCGTCCAAATTGCTTTCTCAAATTCTCTGCGTGAAGTGTCAGATGACGCCTCAAAACAATTGAAAGCCAAAGAACAAACGGAGACAAATCAATACATTCTTCTCTATGGCAAATACGAATCTGCTAGGGAGAATTTAGGCCTTTCGATTGAACGACTTTTGACAACTGATGAATTTGCGTTTGGGAGAAGAGGAGATGTGGACCGAACACCATATATCCAACAATGGCATAACCTATATCAGCAATTGCTTGAGTCCTACATAAGATCCCGTGATCCTGTTGGACCTCTTGTTCTCAAAAATCTTCAAAATTTCTCAACTACTTCACCTCTCCCTGACAAAGAGTTTGAATTATTCGCTAGACGATCCGTGCAATATGTCTTTGATACATGTCAGAATGAGTTGAAATTGGCAGCAAAATTCTTTCAGAATGGACCTCTTATGGCCGATTATCCTCCACCACCCATTCCGTGGAACATGCCTAATACATACCTCGAGAAACTAGAGGAGAGTTGTCTGTCGCATGTGAAGATACTCCATGGCTTCCTAACCCCATATTTGAGCAATGGTGACTTGCATCGAGTTTGCGACTTGGTTACTTGGTTGGGTGACACTTTTATTTCAGCAGAGGCACATGAAGATGAGAGTCGCGATGGGCAAAGATTGGCTGCACAGGTCTTATTGGGCGTTCATCTCTGGCCATTAGCTGATCAGCTTTTCATCATGGAAGCAAAAAAACTTGAGCACTTCAAACCATCTCCGGAAGATCTCAGGATCATATCGCCAAATGCTCCAAAGTTATCCAATGAGAAAGCCATTCCAACTAGTGGCTTGCGAGTTGATACGACCCTTAAGCCGCTTGAAGAAAGCACATCTGTTGAGGCTGGTGTTTCAAATGCCTTTCCGACAGTCAAGACGGCGGTTAGTCTACTCGTTTTATACAACGAAAGCATGCATGAGAGAACAGTAAGTCACACTGCTTTTAGATATAAACGTGAATGCACTAACATTCGTATACAGCTCAAGAAAGGTGATGTTCTTTACGAAATTGTGCACCAAACTACCGAATCTCTGCAGAGAGCCGCAACAATCATAAAGCGAAGTTCGAATAACATAATGGATGCACAGCTATTCCTTATCAAAAATCTGATGCTCATCGAGAACCTATTCATGACTCACGAAATCCCAGACTCAATCCGTCAATCCGCCGAACTCGACTTCACTCCTCTTTGGGAGACGCTCAAGGAACTTCAATCCCGTCACCAAGTGTTTAATCCCCTTGCATATATCAGACCGATGATCAAAGGTCAACTACTTCCTGCTGTGGTTGATAAAGTACTAGATGCTAGGAAGGAATTAGAAAAGGTCTTGGTACAACAGATTACGGCTTTCACCAAGCACTGGCAAGCGAGGTTGTTGGAGAAGGATCCTAGGAAGAGAGATCAGGTGTTGAAGGCTGAGCAAGAATTGGATGTTTTGTTGGAGAGAGTTTTTGACGAGGAGACTACACGGGCCGCGCTGTTGAGAATGATTAGAGGGGGAGAGGAGTATTAGGAGGTGGGGTTGAGTGGCTCCTGTTATTGCTTGTTGATGTCTAGCATGAGATTGTAAATTGATACCAATCTCCAAGTTATCGTTTATTTTATCCAGGCCGCAGAGCAGTTTTTGGAATTTACATAATGCCATTCTTAATCACTCAAGATCAGTACAATCCCTTGTCTTTTACCTTTTATATTTTCTCATATCTCAAAAGCACATTATGTATCTTTTCACCGTCGAACAATGTTCCCCGTACACTCCTTGCCAAGCATGTCATACTCATCAGTATGACTTGTCAATATGTAACGTATCTCAAAGTCCACATATCTCTGACTCCTCCCTACATAATCTTCATTCACTTCTCAAAGAAAGAAAAACAGCATTACTTTGATAATACTAAACACATGTACTGTCTCTCTTTCCACTTCATCTTCTAACAGCTAGTACAGCGAAACAAAAAGCTGCTTAGCATCTCATAACCGAGTTCCACCCCTAATCAATCAAGCGCAGAGAATACCAAAGTTGACCTCTAGAACTGCATCAAGATCACACTACATAAGCTTCAGTACATCTGACTAGCTCTATAAGACCAACTAACAACCACATCAACAAGCCACACTATACCATTGCCGACTTAACGAGTGAAGATGGATATCTCCTCCATCGGGAGTAGATTAGTAGGACAGAAGGACATTTTTCCTCCATGAACTGTAATCATTCTCAACAAGCCTTCTGGATACTATCAGCTCTTTCCGTTCGTCCTACCCACTGGTAGATCCTCAAGGTTTGGATAGTCCATTGAATTTCATGTAAATCGTACATCAAGCTCTCAATCTGCTTTCTTGAAATATTTCTACATCAATTGCCGTCAATTTTGTGAGAAGGAGATACACCGTCATTCAGTTCTAAGCCAAATGCAAACCAGGCAAAAGAGTCTTGTACTCAGATACGATGTGCTAATACCTACACCTACATGAAGCGCTCACCGATAAAATCAAGATAGATAGTATAAATCTCATAAGAATGGTATATTATTTATTTATAAGTAATAACCCAACGGCTTTTGCCCAGCTCCAAGACTGTCTATCAAGCTCCTCTTGGGTATGTACAATTTGAGGATTTGAATTCCTCGCAATCAATTTCTTCCACGCCAAAATACGCCAGTCAAACCCAGAAACAATTAATCTGTTCGTACACCCTGATGTCACAAACGCCACTCTTTATCGTAGTGCCTTCGTTCTCCCAATTTTAAGGGTTTATGCTTCATATTTCTTGTTTCCCCGACTTTCTCTTACTCCGTACCATTCAACTGTTTGTAAAGTGCCTCTGTACCCTTTTGCAAGTCCTCTGTCCAAGCTTTAATATACTTAACTTGAGTGTCGAGTATAGCTTGTTTTCTAGCCTCTGCCTCATCTTTCGTACGCTTCGATCTTTCACTAGCTTCGAGTTCCAACTCTATTTCACGGATTTTGCGTTTCTTCTCAAGTTCCTCCTTACGTCGTACTTTTTTGGCTAGATACTTCAAACTATGTCCCAAAACTTGTGACTCTTCCGGAATTAGGTTGGAGTCAAGTGGAGGAGAAGTATAGAAAATGACCCTGCCAAATTCGTCCGTGTGAAATTGTGATCGAACGTCGGCTGGAATGGCAGAATTCGCTGCATCTGGAAGCGTGTATACTTCAATTGCACGTGGTGGATTGTATGCGTTCCCGTGTGAACCATGTGTATTTGAAGTAGAGCCACCAACACGTGGTGTACTGCTGCTATGATAATTTTGGTAGTTGGCTAATGGGTTGGAGTGATGATGGGTGGCGGTGGTGGGAGTGGAGGAAGTATGATGGTTGTATGAAGTTGTTGGCTGGTATGTCGGGGTCGGTGGTACAGCTTGCGTGGTTCCGTGCGAGCTATATGAATGAGCGAGCTGAGGAGGCGCTGGAGATGCAGATGGCCGAGCTTGTGCAAAGGATTGCGTATATGCCGGTTGAGCTGAATGCTGATTGATCATGGGCGAGGCAGTAGCGCTTGGAGTTGTACCACCCATTGATATATCTCCCTGTGAGTCAAATCGAGGTCTTTCGCTTGTAGGAGGTGGACGACTGCGCTCTGGATTTGGCACAGGAGATGCGGCAGGTGGGGTGGGTGATGGCGGTGGAGAGTCCTTTATAGTGTTAGAATATATAGATTAAGACATCTCATGAAAGAGAACTTACATTTTCGGCACGAGGTAGCTTATGCACAGCTCCGACGATAGGAGGTGCCCCATCTACGCCCTTAGTGGGTTTTGGAGTCTCGTCATGTTCTGTAGCATCATCGCGGAGCAGATGTTTGATCGGGCTCGGAAACTTTTTCATTGGCCTTGGAGTGTCAAAAAGATCCATTTCATAATCTTTCTCCCTCACTTCATCTGGTACACAGCTAGCCCAGGTCTTGATTTTGTTGAGCTTGAATACAGTTTCATTGTAACGCGCCTCACAAACATAGATCTCCTTATCCGCAGGAAAGTTACGGGGACGTCCTTTGAAGTATCTTGTAAAGAACATGACAAAGCAACGGTCAACAACATCATCAATCTTATGATCGATATAGCGACCAGTCTTAACAACCTCATTTTCGTAGAAATGCTTATCATAGCGATGAACTGTTTGCTCTGGTCGTAAGTACCAACAAGCATTAATCCAGTCCTGTCCTGCGATATCCCGCCAGGTTCGATAGATCTGCCCAACTACCGGCTTTGTAACATCGTTAAGGTTGGTTATGTGAATCCAGTCTCCAACCTTCCACATTTCGCCTTTGTAGAGGATCTCTTTGAGAGGTATTCGTCCATCCTCAGAAGCAAAGTCTTCATCCGGCCTGTTCTTCTCTTGTTCAGCTAGGGCTCTAGCTTCATTTTGAAGGAACACTGCATCGTTATAAACTTCACTGTCCTCCTCATTGAATGCCTTGGCATTCTCAAACATGAGTTCTATATCCTTCAGAACCTCGCCCACGGTTTCGTACTTCTTGCGCTTTGCCTGCCTCTTAATCAGATCCATTGCCATAGGGGTCTTGACTTCCTGGTAATATTCCGGCATGTTTGTTTTATCGGGCAATCTTTCGAATGGTGCAATTTTAAGCTCTCCCCTAGGGTTTTTGAATTTTCTCAATCCCTTCAGAATATTATTTATGCGGGCTTCCATGGGAGTATGCACCTTAGGTGGTCTACCGCGCTTTTTCTGCACTTCGGGCTCTTTTGTTGCTTCATCAGTACCACCATCGCGCCTATTCACGCTCGAACGTCGAATTTTGCGTTTGTATTTTCGTTTCACACCCTCATCATCGGTATCGTCTTCTTCGTCATCCTCTTCGTCGTCTTCGTCGTCTTCCTCCTGTTCTTCGTCTTCGGGGCCAGGTGGTGGTGAATCTTCAACGGGTGGGAGCTCTCCTAGATACGGCATCTCTGCTTCCTCCGCGGTGATAACCTTTCCATCTACCAATTGTTGCATTTCCTTTTTGAATAACTCTCTAAGCGCAATGGCATCATGATATGCAGCTGCAGACGGACGATTGTAAACTTGTGCATTATGAGATATGAGGGCAAAGTCGCGGACGAATTCTTTGAAGCTCTTGTACTGCTTCTTGAGGATTTTTTGCTATCAGTGTGTCAGTTAGATACACTCGCGCGCATCTGATAGGCAGAAATAACATACTCTAACGGTGCTGAATGCGGTAGGTTCCTTGATCACCTCAAAGTAATCTGGTAGGAACCTCTTGTTGAGCATGCGCTGAAAAAGCTGTGAGATATCGTAACCGCTAAATTCATATCAGCATCCCTAGAAAAACAAATGCGCAAACCACAATGGACATACTCTTCCGTGCGATATTCCGATAATTTGTGTACAACTTCATTCATAACAATATATCCATCCTTTGTGACACCGTCGACTGTCGCAAGGGAACCTACAGGTTCTGGCGCATTTCCCGTTGTTTTTATCTCTGGCTTTGCAGCTACTGCTTCTACTTCTGGTTCTGGTTGGGGTTCGGGTTGGGGTTCGGGTTCAGGCTCTGCTTCTGGCGCATCGGTCATTTCAACATCAATGGAAGTCTTAGGTTCTTCTGTCTTGACGCTTGATTCATCTTGAATCGGGGCCGCTACAGGCGAATCCATCCTTTTTATTGAATCTAGCAACTATATCGCGGGGTTGTGTTGCTAAGGATTTGGTCGCTTTTTGAGGGAGCTCGAGTAATCGCGTTGGAGCGCGATCCCCACAAGCAACGGAAACTGGACTGGTCGGGCAAAAGATGTGACCACGTGATCACTGGATTATTCAAGCCGAAGTGAACAGCGAACACAGCTGGAAGGGGTGGACATCATTCACCTATTTTGCCACAACATTCTTCTCCAAACTAAATACGGTTCTAAAGGATTCTAGACGATAATTATTAATTAATATATAAGATTCACGGGTTTGCGACAATATTAAATTGTTATCGTTCATACATATTTCAAGGTATTGTTGTCCATATAAACCACATACCGAATCGCTTTCGACCACACCCACGTGCCAATACCAACCCAGATATCAAAGATGCCGCGAATGCGAGTTCGAGGACCCGAAGGGACATCCACCATAACTCTTCCCGACGATGCCAAAATCAGTGATCTCATATCCGAAATCACCTTGAAGACATCTCTCACAAATTTCGATATTAAATATGGTTATCCGCCAAAACCGCTTCTCCTTTCTCAAAGCGAGCCTTCATTACCTCTGAGCAAGTTGGACATCAAGTTAAATGGCGAACAACTTACAATTAGCTCAAGAGAGGAACGTAAATCTGTGGCATCACCAAAATCGACTTCACCTTCTAATTCTAAAACCTCATCTATCCCGCCTCAAGTAAAAGATAGACAAACAGCAGAGGCGAAGTCATTTTCTTTCTCTGGTATGCATGGTGATGCGAAAAATGCATCGAATTCTGCAGCTCCCGTGTCACTTTCGCGTAAGAGAGGTATCGCTGGAGATGTACCTGAGATTCCAATTCCGGAACTTCAGGCTACACTTGGTTAGTCTTTCATCCAAAGATTATTGTTCACTCCACTAACATCTTCCAGTCCTCCGTGTCATGCCAGACGATAACTCATGTCTTTTCCGAGCTTTTGGAACGGCAGTTCTTCCTGGTGATGACCTTTCCATGCATGAGCTGCGATCCGTCGTAGCTTCTACCATTCAAGGCAACCCCGAACTTTATAGTAAAGTCGTATTAGAACAAGAACCCGATGACTACTGTCGCTGGATTCAAACCTCTGATGCTTGGGGTGGAGCTATCGAGATGGGTATTTTGGCCGAGGCCTTTGGTATAGAAGTTGTTTGTGTCGATGTTCAAGTATGCCATCCCCTTTTCAATTATAATTGACATTTCCATTCCCCACGAGAACCCCAATCCATTATGACCTTCAACCCTAATCCCACAAACTAACAATGCCCAGTCCCTCTCCATCCACAAATTCCACGAATCTGGCTCCAACAATAGATGTGTTCTGGTCTATTCTGGAATCCATTATGACATGCTAGCCCTTTCGCCCTTCTCCTCAACTCCCGAAAATGACGTTCGAGTTTTCGATAAGTCCGACGATACCATAATTGCTAAAGCAGTAGAACTATGCTCAAAATTGAGAGAAAAGCATTATTATACTGATACAGGGGGAATGGCTATCAAGTGTAAAGATTGTGGCGTGATTATTCATGGGGAAGCACAAGCGGCAGCTCATGCGCAGCAGTTGGGCCATTACAACATGGCTGAGGTTGATACTTGAACTTGTGGTTATGGTTATGTTTATGATTATGAAATGGTCCGGGTTTGAAGAGAGCGAATGATAAACGAAATACACAGATGGATTTATTGAGCTCGTACAACTCATAAATATCGGCTGCCGCAAAGATAATCGGCTAGCTACTCATCAACTAAATGTCCACACCAGGGGGGCATTCAAAATGAATTGAGCTAGATCTCGATGGATAGGATATTTATAGAGGTCGGAAACACGTTGGATTTGATGATGGAAAATATGGTAGACACATAACCTACCTACCTATCTATTATACACCCAATCCCGCTCTTGCTAAGCAGAGCTCATGCCAATGACTATTACACCCTCACTACACTACACTTCACATCATCGAGTTTCATATAGCATCTCCTCACCACTGTAACATCGCAGTGATAGAAACGCTGATAAAAAATAAACCATCAAAACATACCACTCTATAAATACTCCACCTTCGGACAAGTCTCTCCCACCCCCAACTTTCAAGATGTGCCTAAGTTCGAGAAGAGGCAGGACAAGACAAGACTCAATAATGAATCCAGTACATAGTTGTTTCAGGGAGAAGGAATTGAAGGACAAAGAACGAGATCATGGAATAGAATAGATAGTTCTACAACGCTCGGGGTTTGACTTTGTCAAATTTTAGAGCCTTGGAGGTAGTAGGTAAGATTTTTTTTTTTTTTTCTTGTTTCCTCGAGCAACGTTCTGTATCTGGCTCATTATTTACGTACTTGAAATGAAAGGAGATAGGCACTTGGAGGCATTGGTAAATTCTGATGTACAAGGAATCTTTACGTAGATGTCTATATCTCGTTCATCGATATAATGCTAATGCTATACCATGCCATACCATGCCATACCATGCTCGCTCTGCTGAAAATATCTCATATAAAGGGACATGTAGTATGACTCTCATCATCCCATGAATTCATCAAGATACTAAATGCACCAACTATTCTCATTCCTTCAGCGATCTAAGAAATAGCTCTCATAGTCATTTCCACCACGGCGAAAGTACCCGCACTAACCGGCATGGCCCTCAACAATGTAGGGAAAATGCCTTTCCAGAATCCTCTTGCACCTTCTGCTCTCCACGTCTTTGCAAAACAGTCTCTCATACCGTTGTATTTCATCTCCTTCCCGAAGCCATCACTCTGCATTTTGCTCTTCACAACATCAAACGGATAACTAGCCAACCATAAAGCTTCTCCGGCTAGACCACCATAGAAAGCAATTTTCCAGCTCGGAATATCTTTGCGTTCGATTTTGTTGCGCGCGGCGTCGCTATTCATCATGTATTCGAAAGAAAGGAACCACACACCATAAGCCTGCGCTTCTCGGATAATGGTAACGGCCTCACCGCGATAGAGACCCTTGAGAACGCCTTCATGGGCCGACAGTTTCCGAACACAATCCACGGGACCATTGTAGAGTTTTCCTGCACCGTGAGGCTGCGTTTGTAATCTGATTCTCACGTGCTCAATGGGACCCGAGATACCAGAGTTGGCGATACCGGCAAAGGCACCTGCCGCATAGTATTGTGCATAGGAAAGACCTGGGGAAAGAGGGCTGCGGGAAGTGTTGTAGTTTTCCAGGTAACGACGGGCTTGGTGGAAAGCTCCAAATTGGACGGAAACACAGGCTCCAATACCGATCAAAGGCGTGAGGGTACCTTTGTAGAAGGCGAGAGCACCTTCATTGCGGTAGATGGTTTGGGCAGCTTCAAGAGCATTTGCATACTGTGTAGTGGTTTGGAGACGAACTTTGACTATATCAAAGGGTTGACCTGGGGAAGAGGTTAGATTATTTTCTTGTGAAGTGCTCGTTATGTTGTTTCCATCTTAGAACAAGTATGAAAGAAGATCCAGATTTGACCTTAAAACCTATGGAATATCCGCCAAAAGGCATATGCAAATCCACAAACCATTGCCATCACTCGAAGACAATTTCACTTCTCGACATATCTCGTTACCTCCACGTGATTATCCCAACCAACCCCAAAACATCCCCCAAAACACCGCAGTATGAAAACAACATCTTACTTACCCAATAGAACCTGAGCTACACCCCCAGCAGCCCCGGCAAACAAGTCCTTCAAGGTTCTCTTGAAGCCCCCCTCTTCCAGTTCCGCTGCTACGTCCGCCATTTTGTTTAATCTGTTCCTTTCCCCGCAATGCCAGGCACGTTCCCTGACACCTTTTCAACTTCTGCTTCTCCAATTGATAATTAAATCAATTTGTAAATTGAGGATCGGATAGAGAGGATAAAATCTAGTCAGAGATCTAAATCATAAATCGGATTGGAAAGCAAGTGAAATTTCGAAAGAATCGTTGGCCTTTTGAAGTCATCTGTTATCTACAAAGAAAAACACACCAATTCGCGCTTGTCATCGGAGTCGTAAGCTAGCCAGTGATGATGTGCTTTTCGCTTAGATAACTTTGATTAGGTGTATACATGCCTAGATATTGAGGCCTTTGGGTGCAGATTTCAATATGAAGGACATTTAAAATCGCCTTGAATAGGGGCTTGTACATGTTTGGTGATGAGCACACTTTGAGAAATTATATATCACTCTCAAATTTACAATAGGAAGTTGCTTTCCTCACAATCTCAAATATCTCTTCAGTCTATCATTTAATATACAAATTAAAATCTTCAATTGACGCTGTGAGGTGTCAAAAGAAGAGGAACCAAATGACGCCTAGGCAACATGAAATGACTATCAAGGAATGAATGACATATTACTACCCGATCAATTTTCGAATGAAGATACACCTTCATCCAGACAGCCAGAAATCCACCGCCGAAAAATGCTAATGATATCATCTACAACATGATCATACCCGCACCTGCCATTCCAGCAACCACGAGATAGGCACCCAATTGCAACAATCCCAAGTCGAAACGTGGGACGATAGTAGCACCGGCAGCACTCTTCTTAGTAGAGGTGGATGTACCAGATGAGCTGCTTGAAGATCCAGTACCAGTTGGTGCGCTGGTAACAGTTCCAGTTCCTGCGGTTCCGGCTTGGCTGATGAGACTTGAGCAGGTTGAACTCTTGGCGCCAGTTTGAGTCTTAGCACTGCCGCTGAAGTCACAGGCAGTAGCGACTTTGCCTTGGTTTTGGTAGTATTGGTCAAATACGAAAGACAATTGTTGAGCGCTTGTGCACATGGAGTAGGCACCGTAAACTCCAGTGGTAGCATTCTTTGAAATGCCATCACAGGCAGCGCTGTCCAAACCACAGACATAGTCGAAGAGATCGGCACTGGAGTTACCGGAGATACCGCTGTTGGCGACACAGGACAAAGACTTAACCATACATTCGCAAAGCTCGGCGTTTGCGATAGGAGGAAGGTCGCTGGAAGCAGCCCAAGCGGTACCGGTTGCTGGGCATGCTTGTGCTACTGTGTTGGTAACAGTGTAGGAGGCAGAGTTGGTGAAGCTAGGAGTGGCAGAGGCCAATTGCTTGGACAGAGCAGTGAAATCAGCGAGCTTGCTAACAGAGCTTCCTGAAACCGAAACGAGACCTAAAGATTTGTCAGCTTGTGCTTCGAAAAAGTTTGCAAGTCATATCTTACCATAGTCATTTGCCTCTTGGAAGTACATGTAGACGATTCCACCAGACCAGACTTCAGTCATCTTGTCGCCGTAAATTGCCCCGACCTCAGTAAATTCACGGGGTTGGACAGTGTTGCAACCGTACTCGGCAAAGAATGCAGGGACGGAGTAGTTGGCAAATTCGAGAGTTCTTTGATCATATCCGGACTCAGTGTAGGAAGAGTCACCGCACCACGAGTAGATGTTGTAACCCCAGAAATCGATGGCAGAATCAGCATCACCACAGTTGAAGTAATGAGCCAAATCAATTCGAATGTTGGCATCATCGTTGGTAGCATAACCAACACCGATAGTGCGGTAGCCCTTAGTCTTGATGTAAGCCTTCATGTCACGGACGGCAGCTTTAACGAAAGCACTGGCGTTAGTGTTGTTGACATCGTTGGAAACTTCGTTACCGGCAAAGAAACCGAGGACGTTTGTGTAGTTGGCCATGGCACTGAAATTTGAATGTTAGCACACGGAGAACGTGATGATGAATTGATAATCCTCCTCCTTCATAATGCAAGTGAAAGGC